>NW_027257561.1:0-300000 GCF_043159975.1 Macaca nemestrina
TCCCACCTGATGATCCAGTGGGATTAGCAGGAACCGGGTGGACCACCCCCACCACCCGCATCCTGTGCCCATCCATGAACTGGGGCAGAGGAGAGGACTGATCTCACTACTTGGCCTGACTGGACGTGCTGACCCTCAAGATCACAGGCAGTGGAAGGAGCAGCTCCTGGAAGGTCAGAGTGGGTCCTGTGATGGATGGAAGCGACAAGTATGTTGAGCAACAAAAATGATCAGCACTTGGTCTATGGCAGCAGGAGCTCAGAAGTGAGGAATCCTAGGGCCTTAAATGAGTGGCCCATTGTGGCAAAAACTTTTTTAAACAAAAAAATAGCCCCTAAGGAGTGTTCCAATGACCACCCCTTAAGCAACACAATTGACCCGTGAACAATGCAGAGATTAAGGGCACCAATCCGGCCACACAGTTGAAATTTGGACAATAACTTTTGATAGCCAAAAGGAATTTACTTATAACCTATTCTTGCGTGGAAGCCTCAGTGATCACGCAGATAGTCGGTTAACACACATTTTGTGTGTTATATGTATTGTAAAGTGTATTCTTATAGTAAAGTAAGCTAGAGGAAAGCAATCATAAGGAAAATGTGTTTACTATTCATTAAGTGGCTCATCATAGAGGTTCTTCTCCTCATTTTTGCATTGAGTAGGCTGAGGAGGAGGAGGTGGGAGGAGAGGAGGAGGGGTTGGTCTTGCTGTCTAAGGGGTGGCAGAAGTGAAAGAAAATCCATGTGTAAGTAAGTGACCCACGCGGTTTAAACCCTGTTTCTCAAGGGTCAACTGTTTCAACAGGGAAGTTTTGAAGTGAACTCTTTTTTTTTTTTTTTTTTTTCTTTTTCCTTGAGACAGAGTCTCACTCTGTTGCCCAGGTTGGAGTGCAGTGGCTCGATCTTGGTTCACTGAAATGGAAGTGACCTCTCTTCAAATAGGGCATGGCAGGGAAACGGGGAAGAAAATGGCAAGAGTCTGCCCCACAAACTCAGGACCAAGATCCCCAATTTCTTCCCCTGGTGAGTGGGGCTCTCATTCCCTAGACCACAAAGTCTATTTGGGTTCAAAGATGACCTAGGCTCTGGGCTTGGTCTTCCAAGAGAAGAGGGTATCTGGTCCCTCCCAAGAATGCAGAGTTGTCCACCCCTGGATGAGTGACCGCAGCTCTGACCCTGTCCCTGGTCTGGGCTTCACTCCTCCTGTAGGTGGGCGCGGCTGCAGGCTCAGGAGTTCTCTAAACCAGGCAACACGTGGTTGTTGGTGGGTGTGCTTGCAGGCAGAGGAAGAGGTCTGTGGCTTACACCAGAATCTCAAAGTTGACATCCATAAAAGGTAAAAGCTCCTGCGGGATGCTGACATATACAACTAACAAGATAACGCCCTGAGACCGGGTGCGGTGGCTCATGCCTGTAATCCCAGCACTTTGGGAGGCCGAGACGTGCGGATCACAAGGTCAGGAGATTGAGACCATCCTGGCTAACACGGTGAAACACCGTCTCTACTAAAAATACAAAAATTAGCCGGGTGCGGTGACAGGCGTCTGTAGTCCCAGCTACTTGGGAGGCTGAGGCAGGAGAATGGCGTGAACCTGGGAGGCGGAGCTTGCAGTGAGTGGAGATCGCACCATTGCACTGCAGCCTGGACGACAGAGTGAGACTCCGTCTCAAAGAAAAACAAACAAACAAACAAACAAACAAAAAAAAAAACAAGATAACGCTCTGGGTGTACATCCTGGCACACAGGAAGAGCATTCTTGTTCATGGCGGTGGTTTCAAATATTTCAGTGAGTTCTCCCTTGAATGCTTCAGTCGGGAGCCACTTCAGTTCAGCGCGGGCAGCAAGGGAGCTTCAATGACTGGTAGTTACGAATTCAAGCTTGTACACAGCGACAGGTCACAGGTCTGTGGAAGATACTGTCAATCAATATTCAGAGGTAGCATTCCATAACTGAAGCATAGGGCATATCTGACCTCATCTGACATGGCTAAAATCATGATTGTTTTTCTAACTGGGAAATTTATGTAACTTATTTGCCAATAAAGAACCATCTCTCTCTCCCCATTTTCTGACACAACGCTAGTCATTAGGGAAATGTTCCGATGATGTTTGTGAAAGAACAAACCAATGTCTTCCACTGTAATACCACCCATTTCACACATATGACTCTTGCTGCTTCCATGTGACACTAAAAGTATCAGGAGTGCCAGGAAGTCTCTTTAATCATCGTTCTCCAACGTGCTCAGGACATGAAGTCATTCTGTGAAGTGGACTTCAGTTGACATCAGGGCAACCTGTTTCTGCATCAAAGTCTTGGGAAGCTTCCATCTGTTTTTATTTTATTTATTTATTTATTTATTTATTTATTTATTTATTTATTCAGAAATAGAGTCTCACTCTGTCACCCAGGCCAAAGTGTAGTGGTATGATCACAGCTCACTGCAGTCTTAACCTCTCAGGGTCAAGCCAATCCTCAGGCCTCCACCACCTGAGTAGCTGGGACTGCAGGTGTGCCACCATGTCCTGCTAATGTTTTATTTTTATTGTTTTATTTTGTGTAGAGTCAGGATCTCATTATGTGGCCAAAGTCGGTCTCAAACTCCTGGTCTCAAGCAATACCTATGTCAGCCTCCTAATGCGCTGAGATTATAGACATGAGCCACGGCACACAGCTGATTTATTATTTTATTTTCTCAGAACTCTATGCAACCTGATTCTTAATACATAAGGAAAGAGAAGCCAGACAAAGGTGGAAGTAGTTACACACGATGTGAGTGTCATTTGGCATTTAGACAAGACAGGCGGATCATAAAAATAAAAGATCCACATGTCGCAATTGGTGGTGGGCTTGGATATGGACTCCAGCACTTTTTATTTTTATTTTTTTCGGAGATAGTGTCTCACTCTCTTGCTCCAGCTGGAGTGCATTGATATAATCGTAGCTCACTGTAATCTCAAACTCTTGAGTTCAAATGATCCTCCGGCCTCAGCCTTCCAAGTAGCTGGGACTACAGATGTACCATCGCTCCAGGCTACTTTTTTTTTTTTTTTTGAATTTTGTAGAAACGAGGTCTCCCTGTGTTGCCCAGGCTAGTCTCAAACATGTGACCTCAAGCAATCCTTCCGCCTTGGCCTCCAAAGCGCTGGGATTATAGGTGTGAGCCACTGTACCCAGCCAAGAAATCAACTCCACCTGTTTTCTATATAAAGTTTAGCATCTAGATACAAAGCAAAATAATGTTTAAAGATCAAGGAATCTGAAGGGAAGCTGGTGGGAGGGGAATGGGCTGAAGGCAGTGTTTTCTGGTCTACGGTTTTGCTTATTCTTGGACTTTCCAAAGTCCCGAAAGAAGCAGAAGGAAAGTGAGAAGGGAGGAAGAGGCAGGAGGAAAGGAGGAGGGCTGTGCCTCTGAGGTTGCAGATTAGCCCAAGGCGGCTCAGTGGCTGGGAAGGAAGGAAGGAAACCCCCAAGGCCGAAGGTGGAGTCAGAGTCCTGGGTCCAGCAGAGACTGGAGGGGAGGAGGGTCCCGGGAGCCAAAGACCTTCCTGCTAGCATTGCAACCTCTTAAACTGCTTAGGCTTTTATCCAAATTTGGTATGTTCGTATTTTGTAGACCTCCAAACCAAGTCACTCAGGGTAACCCAAGCAGGAAGGGGAGGATGATAGGAGAAGGTGCCCCACCTGATGATGCCCTTCTGGCTTTTATCCATTCCTGGGAATGACTCTTTCTTCAACTCGGGGGATGCCCCTATGGGAGAATACAGTGGCGTGGACCAGCAGTGGAGAATTCCAAGTCCAAAAAACGATTAGCGTTTTAAAGGAAAATAAGAAATCATCCTGCACATGTGAAATATTGGGAAAAAAGGTTGTTACTAATAATTCTCAAGAGACCACTCTGGTGAGACTGGGTTTCTTTGGGGATGTGTGGAACAGGGTATATGTACCGAATGGGCACATCCCACCCTTCAAACTCCTCCCTCAGCTCCTGTCTACTGTAGCAGTCAGAGAGCAGCTCCGGTCCTCATCTCGTCTGAGCGACCCACTCACTCATTCACTCACTCATTCACTCACTCGTAAATTCATTCACTCACTCACTCATTCACTGCTTCACTCGCTCACTCACTCATTCACTCACTCAGTCGTTTACTCATTCACTCACCCTTTTACTCACTCGCTCATTCATTTACTCATTCAATCACCCATTCACTAACCCATTCACTCACTCACTCACCCATTCACTTGCTCATTCACTAACCCATTCACTCAATCACTCACTCATTCACTAAGCCATTCACTCACCCATTCACTCACTCATTCATTCCCTCATTCACTCACTCAGCCATTCACTCATTCACTCACTCATTCACTCACTCATTCACTCACTGACTCATTTCCTCATTCATTCACTCAATCATTCATTCACTCATTCACCTCTTCACTCATTCACTCACTCACTCATTCACTCACCCTTTACTCAACACTCACTCATTTATTGACTCATTCACTCACTCATTTGTTCATTCACTCACTCACTTCTTCACTCACTCGTTCACTTGTTCACTCACTGACTCATTCACTCACTCTTTCCCTCACCCATTCACTCACTCACCCACTCATTTGTTCACTCACTCATTCACTCACTCATCCATTTACTCATTCATTCACTCACTCACTCATTCATTCACTCACTCATCACTCATTTATTCCCTTGGTCACTCACTCATTCACTCATTCACTCACTCCCTCACTCATTTATTCACCGACTCATTCACTAAGTCTCTCATTCATTCACTTACTTACTTATTCACTCACCCATTCACTCACTCACTCATTCACTCAGCAATTCACTCACTCACTCACGTTCACTCATTCACTCATTTACCCACTCACTCACTCATTTACTTCTTCCCTCATCCACTCACTCACTCATTCACTGACTGACTCACTCACCCATTCACTCATTTACTCACTCATTTACTCCTTCACTCACTCACTCACTCCTTCATTCATTCATTCAGCAGCACCCATGACAGGTTCACTCTGTCGTGGGCTCTGCTGTTGCCCTAGGCCTGCAGCAGGGAATAGTCAAAGATCTCTGAATCCATGGCATTCAGACTTTAGCAGGGGGACCTCTGGAGAAGCCTAGCAGATAGGTGAAATGCCCCATGTGTGACACTGAGGAGGATGTTTTAAGAGAAGCAGGGAGGGAACAGGAGTGTGCATGGAGCCCAAAATTTCTAAGAGGGTGATCTGGGGAGGCCTCACCATGCAGGAGACCTTGCAGGACAGACCTGAGGAAGGTGGACAGAGTGGGTAGGGAGAGGAGGGCCTGGGCTGGGGAAAGAGCAGGCGGGGCCTGAGGTTGTCGGGTGCCCGCATCGGCCTCTGGGCAGCACCAGGATCTGAAGGGACCAGAGGACAGGCCAGTGTGCCGTGTGTGGGGCCTGTGACTCCAAATCAGCAGAGAAGATGCCTGAATTACATGCTGATAGGTGCACCCTGACTTTGAAGTTGAGGACACCCGAGGCACGGAGGTGGGGTGAATGTGGGGGCAGAGCATGGGATGGGGAGGGAGCCTGTGCCGGTCCAGGTCAGAGGCAGTGGCTTGGCCCCTGTGGCTCCAGGTGCAATGAAGAGCCACGAGGGACTTTCCTGAGGGACTTAGATTCCAGGGTGGAGGAGCACTGCAAGGCTTCAGCCTGAGCCCCTGGGAGGATGGAGTCACGAGGAGCTGAGGTGAGGAAGACTGAGCGGTGGGGGGTTGTGCAGAGATGCAGAGGCCTGAGCTGAGTGTGGCCCCTGCAGATTTCAGATGCCCACTCCATGCACAGGCAGACACAGCAGGGGAGGGGAAGAGGCTGCAGCTCAGGTAGCCCTGGAACGTGTAGCCCGACATGCTGGGGCAATGGGTCATGGTGCCCTCATGGCTGGGAGCTGCTTCCCTCCTGGGATGCTACAACTCCTTTAGGGCATATGGGCAACTCCTGCGCTCACCACAGAGGGGAAGCGGGAAGGGCATCTGTCCCTATGCATGTTCTCCTTCACTTGGTCCTAGGCAGGTCCCAGGCAGCACCTCCCCTCCCAAGTGGCTCCCCTTGGCCCCTGCCCCTAGTGTTCACAGCCAGACCCTCGAAGAGGGCTGGACTCAGCGGCTCACTTCTAATGAATAGAAGCAGGCAAAAGAGATGGCGGTCTCTCCTGAGATTGGATTGGGAGGGGCTGCAGGTTCCGTCCATTGGAATTCTCCCCCTGGCTCTTGATAGGTGCTAGTTCTGGCAAAGCCAGTCACTGGCCCAGGGCAGAGGGTGGCCTGAAGCTGATGCCACGGAGAGACTGGGGCCTTCAGTCCAACAGCCTACAAGCAACAGAACCCTGCCAGCAACACAGAAGCGAGCGTGAAATCGGCTCCTCCCCTGATGAGCCTGAGCCTTCAGAGGACAAGGCAGCCCTGGGCAGACACCTGCTGCAGCTGCGGAGAGCCCCTGGGGCAGAGGGCCCAGGGAAGCCTGAACTCCTGGCCCAAGGAGTAATCATTCCTGTGGTATAACTGTGTGCTGGTGTGGGCCACAGTTTGGAGTAACCTGTCAAGGGACAATAAAGAACAAACACACACACAGGTCCTACTGGGTGGAAGCTGTAGGGTCAGCACGGCATGTAATATCTGTCAGGCCTGAGCCCAAGCCAAGCCATTGCATCCCCTGTGACTTGCATGTATATGCCCAGATGGCCTGAAGTAACTGAAGAATCACAAAAGAAGTGCAAATGGCCTGCCTCGCCTTAACCGATGACATTCCACCACAAAAGAAGTGAAAATGGCCGGTCCTTGCCTTAAGCGATGATATTATCTTGTGAAATTCCTTTCCCTGGCTCATCCTGGCTCAAAAACTCCCCCACTGAGCACCTTGTGACCCCTACTCTTGCCCGCCAGAGAACAACCCTCCTTTGACTGTAATTTTCCTTTACTTTCCCAAATCCTATAAAACGGTCCCACCCTTATCTCCCTTTGCTGACTCTCTTTTTGGACTCAGCCCACCTGCGCCCAGGTGAAATAAACAGCCATGTTGCTCACACAAAACCTCTTTGGTGGTCTCTTCGCAGGAACGAGCATGGCAACATCTTCCAGTTCAATTAGAAGATTCATTGCTAAGGCCAAAGATTAAAAACAAACAAACAAACAAAAAAAACATACCTTTAATTGTAGCACCATTAAAATACATGACTTGCAAAGAAAGAAAAAAAAAAAAGAGCCATAGCCATTCTTTTCCATCTTAGTTACAGGTATATATTAATATATGTTAATTCCCTGACTGACTGAGCAATGGGCCAAACTTATAAGAACAGATGTGTGAGGACCGTCAGTGACCACCCTGACCTCAGCCCTTATATACAGACAAATATTTGAACATAATCTGTAGCCTTGGGGGTCTTGACACTCTAAATTTTATTGTTTTTAATTAACTATTTCTATTCCCTAAGCAATACCTGTTCATCGGAGAGAAAAAATGGCATTACCTATACTAAGCAAAAGAAAGGAAATAAAATGTTCAGAAACATTTACATATATATGCAGACACACACACACACTCGCACACACGCACGCACAGGCTCGCACTATGTCTAGGCCTGCCTTTTCACTTATTTGTATGTCCTGAACATATTTCCATGTCAGTAGACACTTATCTTCGTAGCGGTAACAGCAATTAAATATTATTGCAGCGTCTATTTTTACCATCATTTATTTAACTCATCATGTTTGAACTGTTAGGTTATGTCTATCATTTTCTGTGTTATAGACAATTTGATGACAAATGACCAATCCCCTAACGTTCAATATAAAAATATCAATTGTATAAGGAGATAAGGGTATTTGGCTAAAATAAAATTCAGTGTGCCCCAACTTCTCCACATGTAATATGCTCTAAAAAGGCATGAATGATTAAATTAGCCCTTCTGTTCTCCAGCACAGATCCTGAGCCCAGCGGTGGGTGCAGGTGCTCAGAGCCTCGGTCTGCTCTTCTGTCCGCCAGAAGGCAAAGGCCACTCAACTGCCACCTTAAGACACCCAGGATTCTCCTCTCCTTTTTTATTAATAGAATAATGCTCAGGCTCAGTGCATGAGAGCAGCGCTCTCCGACTTTGCATTCATCAGAGTAACCTAGGTGGTTTGTTTAAAAATATACATTCCCTAGCTGCGCTCCCAGAAACTGGACTTCAGTGGTTTAGTGGGGGTGTGCATAGGACAGGTGATTCTGAGGACCACGAGGGGTTAGGAATTTCCCCGTGAATTCTGGCCAAGGGAGAGATCAGACCATCCAGCATTGTCCGCAGCATATTTCTTTTTCCTCTTTTGCAATGAATATTTGATGCTCAGCGGGATGAGCCCCAGGATGAGGCACATAGCCAAGAAAAATCCATGCCTCTCCATCTTTTCCCCAGGATTGCCCTTTGGCGAGACGCTCCTTTACGATTGCTTCACTTTCCCCGGTTCATAGAACAAGCCTCTTCTTAGTCTCTTTTGTTGTCTCTTATCTGTTCAACAAACACCCACTGCGCAGGACCATCCTCCGGTAAGCCCTCGAGTGGGGCCGTTTGGCAGTCCTACTTCGCGGGGTGAGCACTGAAGGAACCGGGATCCCATAAGCCCGTGCTGTTGTGGGGGCTGCCCCCTCTCCCATTGTAGGTAACTGGCACCAGGCTGTTAAGCTGTGGATGGACAACCGCACAGCGCATTGCGTGTGCGTATTTCAGCACTTGGCGTTGGCCAGTGAAGTCAGCCGAGGTCGGCACAGTGTACAGCAGCGCGCGTGTCCGTGGGGAGGAAAGGTCGTCCCGCCTCCCTGCCAGGCCAGTCCTGTTGCGCCTCCTCCAGCCCCACTCTGACTTTCGCGTGCCCAGGCGTCTCTGAGGGTCGCGCCCCGATACCCTCCTCCACCCCAAGGCTTCTTTACCCAAAGGGCCAGGCTGGTGGCTCAGGAGCGCCACAGCCCCCGTGGGCCCGGGAAATCGCAGTTTCGTCATAGCTAAGCCTGCCGCGCTCAGCTTTTCTCGCCACCTGAATGATCCACTCTCCGTGCGTCCTTCCCGACCTCAGGCTGCAGAGAAAACTTGGGGGCGGGGGTCGAGGAAGCCAGGCGCCGGGGCTCCCAGCGCAGCCCCCAGAGGAATCCTTCGGGCAACTACAAGCTGTGCGAGCGGCCGGGCTCGGCGCTGACAACAGCCGGAGCGACCGGGCCCGCCGCGAGCCTCCGCGTCCAGGTAGGGTCTCCGCGCCCCAATTCCATCCCGCCCCGCCATCGGCGCTCCCAGCAGGTGCGGGGTTTCCACCCGCCCCGCCGTTCGCGCCCATTCACGGTCTCCCTTGCCCCCCCGGGAGATGCTCCCCGCGTTCTATTCCGTCCCGCCATGGCGAGCCCAGCAAACGTAGTGACACCGCCCCCATGCGTTTTCCCCTCCCCCGGACGCTGCCCCTGCCCCAACCTGTGGCGCTCCGGGCATCTCTAAAGCCCCCAACCAGAGTCCTCCAACCCACCCGCGAGGCTCGCGCACCAGCAACGCGGCCCCACCCGCAGGGACCCCGCCCACCTGTGGAGGTACCCCCGCATCTGCGACATCCCCCACCGCTAGCGCGGCCCCTACCTACCACGACCCCCGCGTAGGTGCTCCTGCCCACATCCGCCCCCTCCCCGCCAGCCCCTGCCCTTTCCCTGCCCGTTTCCCTGCCCCTTTCCCTGCTCCTGCCCCTAGCCGCGCCCCCGCCCCGGCAGGCCCTCCTGTGCGCTTGGGCCCCGCCCGTCACCGCCCATTGGCGCTGGCGCCGGGCGGGGGCGCTGGCGCGGCAGCAGTTCCGAGTCCGGCGCGCTCGGGCAGGGTCCCCATTGCCTGCCGCGCACCCGGACTAGCGATTCCCCTCGGCCTCCTCGCCATGGAGGCGGACGACTCCCGGGACCCCAAGGGCTCCTTGCGGAAGTTCCCGGAGCACCTCTCCGGGGCCGGCAAGGCCATCGGCGTGTTGACCGGCGGCGGGGATGCTCAAGGTGCGCGCCCCCCTCCAGGTGGCGAGGTCGGGACGGACGGAGAGAGGGAGAACAGGGCGAAGGGGATGGGGGGACAGGGCAGAAGAGGGGGGGAGCGATGGGAGGACCCGGGGAAAGATGGGGTAAGCGATGAGAAGAACCGGGGAGAAGATCGGGGAAGCGATCGGGAGAACTGGGTCGAAGCCGGTGCCCGGGAGCGGCAGGGCAGGGGTACCTGCGGGGCAGCGTGAGCCGTCAAGGCAGCCCCGGGGTCCTTGCCGGGTGGGGCGGAGGAGGGGAAGGGACATGGCGGTAGGAACCTCCATCCGAAAGATAGTGAGCTTTCCATCCCCTCCGGTTTATGTTTTAAATTGAGCCTGGCAGAGGGAGTCGCCTGGAGCGCCCTCGGGGGTCGTTCTGCCTCTGAGCTGTAGGACGGGGCCGGGCTTCCCCTCCGAAGCGAGGGTACAGAGCGATCACTTCCTAAGTGGCCCCCCGCCCCCCAACTCCGCTCCACACCACCACCCAGCATGTCGAGAAAGAAACGGCCGTGTCCCCGCACGCCTCCTGTCGCCTCTTGCCCGGCGCGGTGTGGGCGGGGTCCCGGCTGCTGCAATGCAGGACGCGGCGGGGGTGCTCTGGGTTCCCGCCTGGCGTCTCCGAGGCGGTCCGGCAGCCCCTTGCGTTTCCGCTGGAAGATTTACAAAAAGGGTTTCTTGTGCTCGGATGTGCTGTCGCCTTCTGGCTCGTGACAAAACTGAAAAGTAAAATGGGTCCCAGGACCTCCCCGCCAGCCTCCGCGGACCGGAAGGACCAGAAAGCTGGGACTCCGGGACGTCATCGGCGCCGCGGCGCGGGCTCTGGGCTTCCCCTGCCCTGCAATGTGGAAGCGGCTCTCCAGGAAGGGCCCGAGCCTGGGCCCACGACGCGGGCGTCCCGGGAGGACATTTAACATTGAAGAGCGGGAGGTGATGGAGAGTGCGCTCCAGAGGCCCCGGGTGCACGTAGGGGCGCCTGTGCCCGGGATCAGGAGGGTGAGACCTTCTCCATCAGGTAGCCTTGTTAAATCTATCTGAAAGTCACAGGTAACTAAGTGTCAAGTCGTCACAGATATTTAAGTATCCTGAATGGATGGCTACGGAAAACATGAAAACATCGTTACTGGTTACGTGCATGATGCATCAAAAACATTGTTGCCTGCACAGTGGCAGCACTGATATTTGTGGGCTTTTGAACGTGTGGACTGGAGTGTTAAGAGTCCTTCAGAGTTATGACAGTAGTTTGCTTTGAATGTTCTTTTCTTGGCGAATAAATGTTGTACATTGAATTTACCCAGGAAACTAGGAAGGTGAACCCACACGAAGGACACAGACCTGTGGGCTGCTCCAGGCACCATTAGGGCGTTTCGGGGCCTGAGCCATGGGCTTCCCGCTCAGCCTCCTGAGAGCGGTGACAGCGTCTCTGTTCTGCCTCACACTGGACCGGTTAGTTTCATATTCTTGTTATGGTTCCGAAGCTACAAGCGGTTGGATTCTGCGAGTCACTCTCTGTCTTCCTCCTCCAGCTGCTTTCAAATGGGCCATGTCTTTTTTTAGAACTGCTTTTTAAAGCAGTGATTGGGGTGAGTTGTAGTGCTGGCCTGAACTGCAGAGGGAGCGCATTGAGGGACCTGGGTTTTGATGCTGTGCACATCAGCTGAGTCACCAGCCCAGGGCCCTGTTAGTCCCATTATTAAGCTCATTTCTTGCTCTTCTCATTGTTACTCGACGCCTTAAAAAAAAAAAAAAAGCAAACTCCTGCTTGCGGTCACTGGCTGTTTGGCAAATGGGTGTTTACCCTGGAAAGAGGGGCATTTTGTCCTCTGGACCATCTAAGGCGCCCTTTAGTGACGTGGTCGGTTTCTGACCACTCTATTATGTGGGCGTCCTTCCTGCTTCCACCTTCCCTTTCCAAACGCCTCCGCCTCCAGGGCTTTAATTTTCCTTCTGTGTGTGTGTCACGCAGAGGTTATGACTATTGTGCCAGTGGCCTTTTTTTTTTTTTTTTTTTTTCTGCTGAGGGCCCAGAACTTGCTACATCTCAAAAGAAGCAATTGCACCCATTTGTTCGCAATGATCATAAACAGCGCCCTCTAAGGGAGACTAATTGGTCAACCCGTCTGCTGTGGGTAGAAAGACAGCGGTGGCCGCGGAACGAGGGCTCTGCCTCTTCAGAGCCTGCACAACCATCCTGCTTTCTTTCTTCAATATCCAGTAGGGGGGTTAATTTTAATGAGCCCTTGAAACCAACAAAGCAGGAAAGTGCAAAGACATTGAGTTGCGAGATTTAAAATGACAACCAGCAGCCTCTCATTCTTCCTTCACTGGGGGTTGCCGCTTCGTTTTGGGGCTGCAGGGTATGTTTGGCAGCGACATCGGACCTTTGTGCTGTGCGACTCATGAATTGAGATAGTTCTTTACTAAGTGTTTTGTGCAGTAGGTATGAAAATGGGGAAAGAAGGAGCACTGTCTGGGGTGGAGAGGCGTGGAGAGACGCTGTGATACATAGCGGGTCCTTTTCTTCTGGGCTCCTGGTTAGAAATCTTTTTTTTTTTTTTCCTAATAGCTTGACAGATGGTTTTTGTGTCTTAATTAAAAGATTGAAGACTGTAGGCCGGACCCAAACTAATTCCATTGGCATCAGAGAGAAGGATTCTTTACATATTTATCTATAGGCATAATTGATTTTTTTTTTTTTTTTTTTTTGCTGAATTATCTGGTTAGTCAAATCATATGTTAGAGAAGTAATATTTAAAATTTTAAAAAATGTATCTGTAAACCTATCCCCCTTCCATTCTAGTCTTTCTCTCTGTGTAATTTTAGCAACTTGAACCACGATGTACATAGAGTTTATATTCTTTTAATATCTTGCTACTTCATTGTTTTAATGTTTAATCTTTGGGTTGATGTATCACAGGTTACTTGACCATTTCTTACAGGTGTTTGGTTTAGTTTTTTTTTTTTTTCCTTTAACTCTAATGTAAATTTGAGTGTTTGGCTGGTAGTTTTAGCAGGATTTAAGGCAGAGCCTCAGTTAGGGCCGTGGATCGATTTATGGTCCCTAGCTTGAAGAGGGAGGCGGCAATCTGCCCTTTCTTCTAAAATTGATATGTTAAATCTCAATGGACATTTACTTGATTTTGAGCACTTGGGACTCCCGTGGGGTTCACTGGTATTGCAAGGTCAGGACTGGGGATCTACTGCTGGAGAGGCTCCCAGCGTGCCCAGCGCAGGGTCCTGAGCACGTTGCTGCAGGACAGAAGTCCTGGGCTTTGTCCTCCAGCAGCCATCGCTCTGGGAAGAACTGGCTGCTCCAGGAATGAGGTCAATGCTCTGAAGCCCACAGTCAGCAGACCAGCAAAGGTCAGCACAGACGACCTTATATGAATCATTCATTTAACAAGCATTCATGGAATACACACTCCGTGCAGTTGGAACTTAGAGTGGAGGGCCATCAGCTCACTGTTGTCTGAGCAGAGCTTGTTCTCTGGCTCCCTGTTGAACTTAGAGTGGAAGGCCAACAGCTCACTGTTGTCTGAGCAGAGCTTGGTCTCTGGCTCCCTGTTGTAGCCTCCGCTCCTAGGAGGTGCATGGTGAGTGTTGGGGAACCCTCCACAGGCACAGTTGCCGAACAAGGACCCCTCCCAAGGGCGTCAGCCCTGGGCCCTGAGCTCTGAAGAGGAGGAAGGCATTCCTAGGGCCGACTTCCCTTCTGGATACTGAGCTCTGCACCTGGAGAAACTCTTCCACATTCACTGCAGTGAAGGTCATAAAACAAATAACACTTTAGAGACTGGGACCTGCATTCCCCAGAATTCCCATGGCCACAGGTGGTGGCTGCACCGTGCGACTGGAGTCTGTGTTCCCCAGAATTTCTGTGGCTGCAGGTGGTGTCTGCACCATGCAACTGGTGTCTATGTTCCCTGGAATTTCCGTGGCCATAGGTGGTGGCTGTATCATGTGAATGAGGGTCTGTGTTCCCTGGAATTTTCATGGCCATAGGTGGTGGCTGTACCATGCGACTGGGGTCTGCGTTCCCCAGAATTTCTGTGGCTGCAGGCTGTGGCTGCACCATGGGACTGGGGTCTGCATTCCTTGGAATTTCCATGGCCATATATGGTGGCTGTACCACATGACTGAGGGTCTGCGTTCCCTGGAATTTCCGTGGCCATAGATGGTGGCCGTACCATATGACTGAGGGTCTGCGTTCCCTGGAATTTCCATGGCCATAGATGGTGGCTGTACCATGTGACTGAGGGTCTGAATTCCCTAGAATTGGCCATAGATGGTGGCCGTACCATGTGTCTGAGGGTCTGCGTTCCCTGGAATTTCTGTGGCCGCAGATGGTGTACCATGTGACTGAGGGTCTGCGTTCCCTGGAATTTCTGTGGTCACAGATAGCGGCTGTATCATGCAACTGGGGCCTGCATTCCCTGGAATTTCCATGGCCACAGGCGGTGGCTGCAACATGCATCAGGTCCTGTCTCAGGAGTTGGTGCCATTCTCTCTGTTACTCCCTCACCTGACACAGAGCGGCAGTCCCTGACCTTATCACTCCCAGGAAACACACAGGCATCTGTTTTGGATCCTTGTTTTATTTCCTCATCACCTTTGTCATCAAAGGGAAATTCACATCCCTATAAAGCTGAAAATGGTGTGGGGCCCCCTGGTGGTCTTTCCAAGACATTATCAGCAGGTAAACTAGACCTAATGGACCAGTGTACCTGAAATGAAAACAGAAAGGTAAGTCGTATCACTAAGCTTTGCTGGGAGATTCGGGGTCTTTGTCAGTGACAGAATCATCCAAAGTAAGTTCTTTGTTCACTGCAGATCGACACGGTTAGCTGTGTCGGGATTAAACTTACCCAGTGTCGACAGAGTGAAGCTTAATCCTCGTGGAAGGGTGTCAAGTTCATTGAAGAATAGCTGCCGAGCCTGCTATTGTCGGGAGAGGGGCAGGTGCGGCTCTCCCTTAGCCCAGTGCTGAAGCAGACCGGGCTCACTTCAGGCTGTGCGTGTGAGCGAGCTGGATTTTTAGCACGCTGGGACGAGAAAGCA
This sequence comes from Macaca nemestrina, assembly GCF_043159975.1. NCBI lineage: Eukaryota > Metazoa > Chordata > Mammalia > Primates > Cercopithecidae > Macaca > Macaca nemestrina. The sequence goes on from NW_027257561.1 coordinate 15,111, forward strand.
CAAACATCTATTTTTAACTTGTGGGTGACCTTCTTCTGTGCTGCTTGAGTCTCTGTGGACCTTTCTCTGTTTCCTTCCTGAGGAGTCTGTGCCAGGGTCCCAGGCGTTCTCTGGGCTGCACCTCCGCGCATGCCCACTCAGGAGCTCCTCCTGGTGGCTGTGGGACCGGGCTGGGCCCACACTGTCAGCATCGTCCGGGGTAAGCAAGCCCGTCCCTCCACACCTCAGTGTCCCCAGCTGTTGAACAGGGCCAATCAACTGACCGTCAGGATTAATGGGGATCAGATGCGCTCATCTCATAGCCCTGCTTGGTAAACAGCCACTTCCACTCTGTCCTCCAATGTGCTGCTCTAGACTTTTTCTTTACCTGCATTTACCAGGTGATTCGAGGTGATAGTGACTCTCAAGAGGGACGTACAGAGGAAATCAGTGGAAGAGATCTCGAGGAGCAGACATGGGTGCAGGGAACACTGTGCGGGGAGCACGGGTGCAGGGAACATAGGCATGGGGAGCACAGATAGGTGTGGGGAGCATGGGCGTGGGGAGGACGGGTGCAGGGAGCACGGGTGCCCGGAGCACAGGTGTGGGGAGCACGGGTGCAGGGGACATGGGTGCGGGGAGCACGGGGACCGGTAGCACAGGGTATGGAGAGCATGTGTGTACTTGCTCTGCTCTGACAGATGCTGCCGAGCACGTACTCTGTGATCAGATGGGTCAGAGCCTCAATGCCTCTTTTTTAAAAAAATCTTTTTTTTAAAGATAGGACTTCCCTCTTCCTGGTGGCCCCTTTTAGTTCATACTCTTTTAAGCCTGCTTTTCCAGAGGAAAGCTAGGAAGGATGGCCTATATAGGTTCCAGTCTGGGCATATCTGGAAGAATGGCCTGTTTTAGGTTTGAGTCTGGTGTATCTGGGGACATCTTTGAGCCTCCACTCAGAGTCCCAGAGCCACCTGTAGAGGCTCCCCAAATGTCTGCTGGGACTTTCCCCTCTGCTCGGGGATGATGAAGAGCAGAACCTCACCCTGCCACGACCTCTGGGGTCCTCCTTCCTGGAGGGCAGTGCCTTGGTGGCCAGTGTGTGTAGGAGGCTGGGCTGGCACCTTCGGGCTATGCTGTGCAGCGGGGGCTCATGCCATGGGGCATTCTTGTGCTCTGCACCGGGACAGCTGACGTTGGGCATCCTCGTGCACTGTGGACCACATGGGGTGCACATGAGCCAGACAGCTCCTGGAATTCGGAGCCTAGTTCTGCCTCAGGCCACCCACCTGTCTGTGGCACTTCTGGGGGATTGGGGGAACCATATGAGTCTGTGTCCCCACCCTCACTGGCTGGACACCTGTGCCAGGCTGGAGCTTTATGTGTCACCATCACCTGTTCCGAGTTGCGTGAATATTTATTTTCGTTACCTACTCTCATAAGCTTTCCTTTTTTTACAAAAAAATTCAGAGACAGACTTTGAAGTCTCCTGGCCCCACCCTTTGTGGACCTAATGGTATTGCAGAAATTATGGCTTCAATTATGTGTAATAACTGGGGCTACTTTAAAAGTCATGTAAAGGAACAAGGTGGAGTGGCCATTTCAAGCGGTACATCATGATGGATTCTTCAGTGAATATTATCAGGCTTTCAACACATTTTCTCTTTTTATTTACTTTGGAGAATATAATGGGTGCTCAGAAGCTGTTGGAATTTAGTAACAGGAAGTCATCCTTAGGAGCTATTTAAGCAAGGGGACAGTTGGAGTGAATGTAAGTTATGAACACACACTTATTCCAAACCAGAGAAATAAAAGCATCAACTGTGCTGGGGTTGAAACTTGGTTGCTAGTGTGTCTTTCCTGCCCACAGTGACTGTGGCAGTGCTGTGGCCAGGAAATTCTGGAAAGAAGACTTGGTGCCAGTGGTAGTTTTTGTGACGATTCATTTGCTTTCAGCTCAAGTGACTATAGTCTTACTTGCAAATGGCTAGGTCTCCACCAGTGGACCACAACATTGACATAGGACAAATGAGAAATGGCCCTTGGGTTTTTAACAATTATTATTTTTAATGGACACATTATGGTACATATCCATGGGATACAGTGTGATATTTCAATACACGTTTATCATGTGTAATTAGCAAATCAGGCTAATTAGCATGTCCGCCTTCTCAAACATTTATCATTTCTTAATACTGGGAATATTTAAAATCCTCTCTTCTAGCTGCTTGAAAATATACAATAAATTATAAACTACAGTCACCCTACAAGGCTATAGCATACTAAACCTCATTTTTACTATCTAGATGTAATTTTGTATCCATTAACCAACCTCTCCCTTTCTGCCTTCCCGCCGCCCTTTCCTGTCTCTAGATTCCACTGTTCTCCCTTCAGAAGGTAGAATATCATTTTCCTCATAGAGACCTTTAACCCTCTTGGTTAGACTTCTTCCGAGGTATTTTTATTTTTATTTTATATTTTTGTAGCTAAATGGGATTGCTTTCTTGATTTCTTTTTCCACTGGCTCATTGTTAGTCTACAGAAATGCTACTGATTTTTATATGTTTATTTTGTATTCTGTAACTTTACTGAATTTGTTTATCGGTTCAAAGAGATTTTTGCTGGAGTCTTTTTTTTTTTTTTTAATATATAAGAGCATATTGTCTGAAAACAGACAATTAGAGTTCCTCCTTTCCACTCTGGGTGCCCTTGATTTCTTTCTCTTGCCTAACTGCTCTTGACTAGGACGTTCAGTGCTGTGTTGGATAGGAGTGGCACAAGTGGGCGTCCTTGTCTTGTTACAGGTGTCAGAGAAAAACTCTTAGTATTTCCCCATTCACCATTATGTTAGCCGTGGGTTTGTCACATATGGCCTTTATTGTGTTGAGGTGTGTTTCCTTCAGTGCCTAGTTTGTTGAGACTTTTTATCATGAAGCAGCGTTCAATTTTATCAAATGCTTTTTCTGTATCTGTCGAAATGATATGGTTTTTGTCCTTAATTCTGTTGATGTGATGTAGCGTGTTTATTGATTTGTGTTTGTTGAGCAATCCTTGCATCCTGGGATAAATCCCACTTGATCATGGTGTATAATCTTTTCGATTTACTGTTGGATTCAGTTTGTTAGTATTTTGTTGAGGATTTTTGCATCTGTGTTCATCAGGGGTATTGACCTATGGTTTTCTCTTTTTATTGTGTCCTTGTCTTATTTTGGTATCAGGGTAATGCTAGCCATGAAGAATGAACTTGGCAGAATTTCCTCCTCTTCAATATTTTTGGAATAGCATGAGAAGAATTGAAATAAAAATTTGTAGAATTCAGCTGTGAAGCCACCTAGTTCTGGGGTTTTCTTTGTTGGGAGACATTTTATTATAACATAGTCATACATGTTACTCATTATTGGTCTGTTTAGATTTCCGTTTCTTCTTGGTTCCATCTTGGTAGGTTGTACATGTCCAGGAATTTATCCATTTCCTCTAGGTTTTCCAATCCGTTGACATACAGTTGTTAAAAATAGTCTCTAATGATCCCTTGTATTTCTGTGGTATCAAATGTAATTCTCCTTTTCTGTTTCTAATTTTATTTATTTGGGATTTCTTTTTTTTTCCTTAGTGTAGCTAATGGTTTGTCTATTGTATTTATCTTTTCAAAAAACCAACACTTTTTTCTTCATCTTTTATATTTGTTAGTTTCCATATTATTTACTTCCTCTTCGATCTTTGTTATTTCTTTTCTTCTACCACTACTGGATTTGATTTGTTGTTGCTTTTCTAGCTCATTGCAGTTCATTGTTAGGTTGTTTATTTTAAATCTGTTTTTTAAATGTAGGAGTTTATTGTTATAACCTTTCCTCTTAATACTGCTTTTGCTGTATACCATAGGCTTCGATATGTTGTGTTTCTGTTTTCTTTTTTTTTTTTTTTTTGAGACGGAGTCTCGCTCTCTCTCCCGAGCTGGAGTGCAGTGGCCAGATCTCAGCTCACTGCAAGCTCTGCCTCCCGGGTTCATGCCATTCTCCTGCCTCACCCTCCCGAGTAGCTGGGACTACAGGCACCCGCCACCTCGCCCAGCTAGTTTTTTGTATTTTTTTTTTTTTTAGTAGAGACGGGGTTTCACCATGTTCTCCAGGATGGTCTCGATCTCCTGACCTCGTGATCCGCCCGTCTCGGCCTCCCAAAGTGCTGGGATTACAGGCTTGAGCCACCGCGCCCGGCCGTGTTTCTGTTTTCAATTATTTCAAGAAATTTTTAAATTTCCTTCTTAATTTCTTCATTGACCCATTGGCTAGTCAAGGGCATATTGTTTAATTTCTATGTATTTATACAGTTTTGAAAGTTCTGCTTGTTGATTTGTTTTTTGTTTGTTTGTTTATTAAACTTTATGTTCTAGGGTACATGTCCACAATGTGCAGGTTTGTTACATATGTATGCATGTGCCAAGTTGGTGTGCTGCACCCATTAACTTGTCGTTTACATTAGGTGTATCTCATAGTGCTATCCTTCCCCCCTCCCCTCACCCCACAACAGGCCCCGGTGTGTGATGTTCCCCTTCCTGTGTCCAAGTGATCTCACTGTTCATTTCCCACCTATGAGTGAGAACATGTGGTGTTTGGTTTTCTGTCCTTGCGATAGTTTGCTAAGAATGATGGTTTCCAGCTGCATCCATGTCCCTACAAAGGACATGAACTCATCCTTTTTTATGGCTGCATAGTATGCCATGGTGTATATGTGCCACATTTTCTTAATCCAGTCTGTCATTGATGGACATTTGGGTTGGTTCCAAGTCTTTGCTATTGTGAATAGTGCCGCAATAAACATATGTGTGCATGTGTCTTTATAGCAGCATGATTTATAATCCTTTGGGTATATACCCAGTAATGGGATTGCTGGGTCAAATTGTATTTCTAGTTCTAGATCCTTGAGGAATGGCCACACTGTTTTCCACAATGGTTGAACTAGTTTACAGTCCCACCAACAGTGTAAAAGTGTTCCTATTTCTCCACATCCTCTCGAGCACCTGTTGTTTCCTGACTTTTTAATGATCGCCATTCTAATTGGTTTGAGGTGGTATCTCATTGTGGTTTTGATTTGCATTTCTCTGATGGCGAGTGATTATGAGCATTTTTTCATGTGTCTATTGGCTGCATAAATGTCTTCTTTTGAGAAGTATCTGTTCCTTGTTGTTGATTTATAGCTTTATTCTGTTACAGTCTGAGAATATCCTAGACGTTATTTCAATTTTTAAAAAATGTATTGAGACTTCTTTTGTAGCCTAGCGTGTGGTTGATTCTAGAAAATGTTCCATGTGCCGATGAGAAGAATGTGCATTCTGTATCTGTTGGATGAAATGTTCTGTAAATGTCTGTTAGGTCCATTTGGTCTACACTGTACTTTCAACTTGATAATTTGTTGTTATTTTTGGTCTAGATGATCTCCAGTGCTGACAGTGGGGTTCTGAAGCCCCTACTATTGTTGTGTTGGTCTCTCTCTCTCTCTCTCTCTCTCTCTCTCTCTCTCTCTCTCTCTCTATATATATATATATATATATATATATATATATATACACACACACACATATATACATATATATATATATGTACGTGTGTGTGTATATATATGTATGTGTGTGTGTGTGTATATATATATATATATATGTACGTATATATATATTTGAGACGGAGTTTTGCTCTTGTTGCCTAGGCTGGAGTGCAGGGGTGAAATCTCAACTCATTGCAACCTCCACCTCCTGAGTTCAAGTGATTCTCCTGCCTCAGCCTCCCGAGTAGCTGGGATTACAGGCATGTGCCACCATGCTGGGCTAATTTTTTGTATTAGTAGAGACAGGGTTTCACCATGTTGGCCAGGCTGGTCTCGAACTCCTGACCTCAGGTGATCCACCTGCCTCCACCCCGCAAAGTGCTGGAATTACAGGTGTGAGGCACCTTGCCCGACCTCTCTCTCTATTTAGATCTACTAATATTTGCTTTATATATCTGGATGCTTTGTTGTTGGGTGCACATATACTCGTAATTTTTATATCCTCTTGCTATATTGATCTCTTTATTACATAATTACCTTTTTGTCTCCTTTTTACAGTTTTTGACTTAAATTGTGATTGGTCTGAAATAAATATAGCTACTCTTGTTCACTTTTGAGTTCCATTAATGTGGAACATGTTTTTCCATCCCTTCACATTTAGTCTATGTGTGTCTTTACGGCTGAAGTGAGTTTTTTGTAGGCAGCATGTAGTTGGTTTTTCTTCTTTTAAATCCACTCAGCCCATCTATATCTTTTCATTGGGAAGCTTGGGGTTATTTTGCTATTGATATCACAGTCCAGACATTAAGATTTTCTCACTTAAGTTATTTGTACACAAATTAATATGAAGAGGAAATAGAGTTTTTCTTTTGTCTTTTAAAGATGGCGACGGATTATTATTTTGATTTCATGCAAGTAAGGGACTCACCATGCCTGTTGGAATTTTAGAATTTCTTTCCTGTTTTTAGGAACAGCAATGATCTGTAATGGATTCCTGGAATCACCCAGTGATGTTCTGAATATCTTAAAAGTTTCCTTTCATGTCTCACTTTCTATTTCTCCCCTAGTAGTCATGCACCCAGGGCAGGATATGGCTTTCCATTTCCTTGGTTTCTTGATGATTTCTTAGGTTTAGTGTTTGACACAGTTCGGATTCTGGATAAAATCAGCCCTTCTGGAAAGTGTGTAAATCAAACAAGGACTTTCTGGTGGCGTTATACAGGTTTCCCATGCCCCATGAGTACAGGAATAGCTCCCTGGGGAAGGAGTATGGGCACATGATGGCAGGGAGCCATTCTTGGATGGTCCCATCGTTCTGCAATGCAAGAATTCTCATGCAGGGAGAAGAAGCACGCGGCGACTGAGCTGGTAGAGATTCTGCTGGTGGTTTTAATCGTTATGATTTGCTCCTGAAAGGTGATGTGGGATGAAGTGAAATATTTAGAATGCTGACATTCCTTGAAACAAAAATATAGAAAAAATCTTATAATTGCAGGGTGCCTTGTAGTTTTCACCTGCTCTCATGTGGATCCTTTTTCGTCCTTCTGAACTGCTTTCCCAGGAGAGAGCATTGTTCTCTTTATATAGACGAGGAGCCTGGGTTTCAAATGATTAGGAATTCATCGCAGGCATTGGAATCTTTGGTTTCCTGGAACATTTTCTATTCAAGTACAGACCACATGACCTCTAAAGGCTGGCTCACTCTTTTTTTTTTTTTTTAGTTTGTTTGTTTTTTGAGACGGAGTCTCGCTGTGTCACCCAGGCTGGAGTGCGGTGGACAGATCTCAGCTCACTGCAAGCTCTGCCTCCCGGGTTTACGACATTCTCCTGCCTCAGTCTCCTGAGTAGCTGGGACTACAGGCACCTGCCACCTCACCTGGCTAGTTTTTTGTATTTTTTTTTTAGTAGAGACGGAGTTTCACCGTGTTAGCCAGGATGATCTCGATCTCTTGACCTCGTGATCCGCCCGTCTCGGCCTCCCAAAGTGCTGGAATTATAGGCTTGAGCCACCGCACCTGGCTGGCTCACTCTTAACACCACGATTGGGGATCCAGCCTCACCTCTGGGGTGGGTGGCAGGAACTCCACAGCCATCCTGGGTGCTCTGGGGTGGGGTGGCTGAACTGTGGCAGCCCCTCCCAGCTGAGCAGCAAGGCCAGGGAAAGCTCATTCCATTCCCTTGGTTCTAACCAGGTAGAGGCTTACACTGCACATTTCCTTAGCTGGGAACATTTAGAACTTTACATTTAAAATCTAATCGGTGATCCAGGGGGTAGATACATGGGTACTCACTGTACAATTCCTACCTTTTTTGTATATTTAAAATTTTTTTATGTGTGTCATGGACGACAAAAGAAATGCAACCCCTTTGAGTTAGCTTTTCTGTATAGCATCTTCTAGAATCAGGAGGCTGGCCAGAGTTTTGTTTCATCAGAAATCTTAATCTTTCTGGTCAAGAGACGGCATTATTAAATTCTTAGTTGTGTGGTTTCTGGGAAACAAATATTCTAAATGAGTTCCAGGAATCACCTCTGTGACGTTTCTACAGGAAAAGTGACCACTCTTAAAGCTTCGCTGTCACTAGCAAGAATGATTGTGATGGTTTCTAAGCCGTCTCCAGACAATCTTTAGTTCTTTTATGCAGAGTGCTTTTATTCCAAGTGAAGTGCGGTTCTGTTTAATGATGACCTCCAGTTACTACAGGGATTGCAGCCGCATTTGATGGACGTGAACCTACTCATCTCTGGCTCCCCAGCTTCACCTCTGGGGTGGGTGGCAGGAGCTCCGCAGCCATCCTGAGCACTCTGGGGTGGGAAGTCCCTAGTGGGAGTGGACGGTGCATGGCCGGGACATTCCTGTCCCATGTTCCACACTGGTGTGTGCTCTCTCTCTGCCTTGTTTCCTCCCTTCATGCGTCTGTGGCGTTTCCTCCCTTCGTGCGTCTGTGTCCTGTTTTCTCCGTGCGTGCCGCAGTGGCACATTTCCTCCATTCGTGTGTCTGCGGCCTGTTTTCTCCATGCGTGCGTCAGTGGCGCGTTTCCTCCCTTCGTGCGTCTGTGGTGTTTCCTCCCTTCGTGCGTCTCTGGCCTGTTTTCTCCATGCGTGCCTCTGTGGCGCGTTTCTTCCGTCCGTGCGTCAGTGCCGTTTCCTCCGTCCATGCGTCTGTGACATTTCTTCCGTCCGTGCGTCAGTGGCGTTTCTTTCGTCCGTGCGTCTGTGGCATTTTCTCCATGTGTGCGTCTGTGGCGCTTTTCCCCCCTCCGTGCGTCTGTGGCGCTTTTCTTCCCTCTGTGGGTCTGTGGTCTGTTTCCTCCGTCCATGAGTCTGTGGTGTTTTCTCCGTCTGTGGATCTGCGGCGTTTCCTCTGTGAGTCTGTGACCTGTTTTCTCCGTCCACGCTGAAGGCCGTCGCTTCTCTCTAGTCACCACTTACTGATCGCTCCCTGTGTGCTGAGCCTATGTCAGGTGTGTGGCGTGTGTCACCTGTGTGGCAGAGGTTTGCGTGACACATAAGGACACACACTTGGGGAGCCACAGTGATGGGGTCATAGCCACGCAGCTCGGCCCTCGGTCTGAGGGTCTTGGTGCCCACCCAGCTCTTCCCGAAGCAGCCTCGGGGCGGATCCCAGCTCTGCTTTCTCTCCTCAAGGCACCTCATGAAGTAAATTAAGCAAATCTAAAGTAGGAAACAGTTGTGAAATGAGACCTGGTTTCAGGTGTGTATGGTCATTTCTCTTTACATCGTTACTTCGTATACCCCAAATGATATACTTTTCCACCTGGTATAACAATTAATTACCAGCCATTACTGGTACAAAATTCCATGAAGGGTATTTGAGGAGGGCATAGTCTCAAAACCATGCTTTATTTTCACAGCTGTGATTTGCATGATAAAACTGTCAGGACTGTGACTTTGTTATCTTATTTTTATTTTTAGACCCTTGAAAGGAAGTTATTTAGTGATTACTTATAATTATGAAAATAATCTAATGATTATAGAACCTCATTAGAACAAATATTATATTTTCTGTTCCTTATGTAAATGAAATCATCTTAATCGAGGCTGATGTTGGCAGGAATGGTCACGTTTAAAATGGGTAAGATGTTCATGTGATGTGCAGACCTCCCTCATATCCTCTCTGGAACATTCCAGGACATCCATCTCAATTCTCACTTGTTGACACCCTACCTTGTTTTGTGATTATTCTTGTTTGCATCAGAATTTTGAATCCACATACCTGAGATGATACTTACGTATGCATGTACACATGCATGTGTGTGCACGTGTGTATGCGTGTGTATGTGCGTGTATGCGTGTCCATGTGCACGTGTATATGCATCAATGTGTGTACATGTGTACACGTGTATATGTGTGTGCGTATATGCGTGTGTATGCATGCATGTGCGTATGTGCGCATGTATATGTATGTATGCACACACGTGTACATGTGCGTGCAGTGCATACACGTGTATGTGTGTGCGTGTACATGTGTAGGTATGTGTATGCATGTGTATGCATGTGTGTGCACACAGGTATAGCTTTCCCTTTCATACAGGCTGTGTTGAGTATTGCTGTTAGGCAGTGACAACTTTCCATTTCCTCAGTCAGAAAATGGGTAGCTCATCATTAATAAAGATGAGCATTCAATATCAGGAATCCCTAAAGACAATTGAAATTGTCATATTAAGTAAATAAATTCCAAAACAAAGATAGTGTTCTGTACTATGTGTTCACATTGAACTTTCTTATAAAAATTGGTGTGGATGTTTCCCACTTATTGGAAATTACATGACTAGTTTAAGCCAAAACGTGGAATATTAATTCTGTCTTCAGATCACCTTTGCACATTTATGATTGATCTGTTCTGCTGTTCTGGAAGCTCTGAAAGCCACTCTGTCTTACCCTAGCTGGTGCCACGGTTGTGAGAATTCAGGGAAACAAGGTGTCTGCCAGTTTCAGTATTTTAGATCTCAAGCTGCCTCTTTTCTGCATCATAAACCAGTCTTAAAGAAAGACACAGTGTGACTTGCAGTGGATTATATCAGTTTTATTTTCTGTGGCTGAATCGTCACCCTACCTTGTGAATTAATGTTATTTTTCAGATCGTCTTCATAACACAGGGAGGTTCTCCAGTGTTGAGTGCAGGTTCAGTGAAAGCACTAACACTGTTACTACGGACTTAAACAGACTTGTTTTCCGAGGTGATAACCCTGGAGTCAGGCATTCAGTGTCCGCCCATCACTTCACTTGGTTCCGAGTTCTCGGTCCCCTCCGGCTCTCCTTCCCCTGCACCCTTACTTCTGTCTTACCTTCTTTTTGACTCATAGGCCCTCGGCAGATGGTGTGTTGGGGGCAGATGTCTGCTGTGAATCTTCGATAACCTTGGGAGAGAACTTTTTCTTTGGAGCAAGACCCCTCTCAATAAACTTTCAGTAGCCCGAGTATCATCTGTCGTGTGAACTATTTGTGGAAAATGTTCAGCATTTTTCCTTGGCTTTTGGCCGATCTTTCTCCACCTGCCAGTTTCTTCTCAGTTTGCCGTGTCTGTACCCTCAGCAACCCCGTTCCAGCCCTGGTTACGTGTGAAGTAATTGAAGCAGAGCTCTGCAGATGAGAGAGTGTGTGTCGCCCCCCGAGTTCCCTTTCTGGCCTCTGAGTGTGGGTTGTGTTTTGTTCTGAGGGACGACTCTGAGGCTCCTGGCCCCTGTTTTGGAGCACCCCACACCAAAGTGGGTGTAAAATGAAAAATGGGTTTATGCTATATTATTATAATTCATAGAGCAGATGATAAAAATGCTTGAATCTGAACAGCAGCTGAAAATGAGGACATGGCGCCAGTTTGGATGTTGGATGACCTTCTTGAGAAAACTTTCATCATACTTTAGAAACCATGCGTGTGCTGTTTTCTATTTCATACTTAGAATGTGTACAGTGTGTGTTGTATGAATGCGTTGTATGAGTGTGTTGTGTTGTGTGTGAGTTGCATGGGTTGTATGTGTGTTGTATGTGCATATTGTGTTGAGTTGCATTTATTGTATATTTGAGTGTTGTGTGTTGTATGAGTGTGTTGTACGTGTATTTGTGAGTTGTATTTTTTGTATGTTGTATGAATGTTGTGTGTTGTATGAATGTTGTGTGTTGTGCATATGCGTATGCTGTATATGAGTTGCATGTATTGTGTGTATGTTGTGTGAGTGTTGTGTGTTGTATGAGTGTGTTGTATGTGTGTTTGTGAGTTGCATGTGTTGTGTGTTGTGTAAGTGTTGTGTGTTGTGAGTGCATTGTACATGTATTTGTGTTGAGTTATATGTATTGTGTATGTTGTATGTGTTATATGTTGTGTGAGTGTGTTGTACGTGCATGTTGTGTTGTGCGTGAGTTCCATTTCTTGTATGTGTTGTATGAGTGTATTGTATGTGTATGTTGTGTTGTGAGTACGTGAATGTTGCATTGAGTTGCGTGTGTTGTAGGTGCATGTTGTGTTGAACGTGAGTTGCATGTGTTGTACGTGAGCTGTATGAGTGTATTGTATGTGTATGTGGTGAGTTGCATGTATTGTGTCTATGTTGTGTGAGTGTTGTGTGTGCATGTTGTGTTGTGAGTTGTGTGTGTTGTGTGTTGTATGAGTGTTGTGTGTTGTATGAGTGTGTTGCATGTGCATATTGTTTGTGAGTTGTGTGTTGTGTGTCCTGTATGAGTGCATTGTACATGCGTGTTGTGTTGTATGTGAGTTACGTGTGCTGTATGTATGTAAGAGTCTGTTGTACGTACATGTTGTGTTGTGAGTTGCATGTATTGGGTATGTGTTGTATAGGTTGTGTGTGTTTGTGTGCATTGTGTGTTGTCAGTGTTATATACGCGCATTGTACATGCGTGTTGTGTTGTTTGTGAGTTGCATGTTGTCAGTGTGTACCGTGTGAGAGGCGGGGCATCCACATGACTGCTCCTCAGCGAGTCCTGCCTTGCAGCCCCTTCGGAGCTTGTAACTTCCCGAGTAGCCTAGAATCAGCAGCATGTTTGCCTCTGCCCCTCCCCAGGAGGCCTCAGCCAGGTCCTGTGCTCAGCCCGCCGCTGGGCGGTCTGCCTCTCTTGTCTCTCTTTTCTCTCTCGTTCTCCTGCGCCTCCTCCTTCTCAGAACCTGCATCCTTCCTCTGTGCTCCCTGGCAAGCCACACCTGGGACGTCGGAGTTCAGGCTCTCCCCGAAACCGTTTGCTCCTCTCTGAAGAGCGCCCCCCTTGACTGGCCGTGAGCAGCTGGAGTGGATTGCAGGGAAGGGAGGTGGGTGTCCCTGTAGAGATGCCGGGGTCTTACCTGGGGAGAACGGGCCTGCCCTCCTGCGGAAGGGGATGGGGCGGGAGGAGCCTCTCGTGGACAAGGGGCCCACCTCCTGCCCTCCTTCCCTCTATCCCAGTCTGTTGTGAGGGAGGGCGAGGCCCTAGGTGATTTCTATGCAGATCTTCAATTATCCAGGCTGTGAATCAAATACTTCTGTTTTTAAGATCAGAGGAAATCTTTTCTTTGTCTGCCTTTTATTTTATTTTATTTTATTTTATTTTATTTTATTTTATTTTATTTTTTTACTTTTTTTGAGAAGGAGTTGCTCAGGCTGGAGTGCGGTGGTGTGATCTCGGCTCACTGCAACCTCTACCTCCCGGGTTCAAGCGATTCTCCTGCCTCAGCCTCCTAAGTAGCTGGGATTACAGGTGCCCACCATCACATCCGGGAAATTTTTGCATTTTTAGTAGAGATGGGGTTTCACCATGTTGGCCAGGCTGGTCTCGAACTCCTGACCTCAAGTGATCCACTCACCTCGGCCTTCCAAGGGGTTGGGATTACAGGCGTGAGCCACCGCGCCCGGTCCGTCTGCCTCTTAGTTAGAACCTGGATATTTAATGTTTTAAATTTCACTTTTCCGGGTCAGAACATTCGTGTTTCTTTTTCATAGTGTTGCTATGAATGTCCTTTACGATTAAGAGACTGGGCTGGCTGCCCACTGGAGAGTGGTATCACTGGGTCACGGTCACCATCTGCCCCAGCAGGGTCCAGAGTGTTTAGAGTCTTTCCTGGGTGTAGACACCCTTTTGTCTGACGTTCAGATAAAACCAATCACCATATTCAGTTAATCAAAGAGATCAGAGCTGGGAACGGTTAGTGCACATCCACCTCTCCCGAGAGTGTTCACGCCTCTTCCACGCGGGGCTAGGCTGCTGCTGAGCGTGATTCTACTGGCTGTGGGTGTGGCCTCTTTCCTCAACCACAGCCATCGCAGGCCTGCCATAGTTTTGATTCTTCTAGAAGAGAATAGGCAACACAAGAGAAACAAGATGTTAGATTTGAAACCTTTAAAAATTATTTCCTCAAACATTGTGTATATTTTTTGCCCATACCTAATTTGATAGCAATTTAGAAAAGATTAAAATGAAAAAAAAAATTCCCCTATATTAAGTCTTTGAAAGGCATCCAACTTGGTTTTCATACAATTATTGTCTCTTTGGTGTCGTACTTTATTGGTTTCAGTAATGTGTAACAAGTACAGCGGCATAAACAGATTTAGGAGCAAACAGCTGCTTCATGATTATAGTTCAGCTCGCGGGGCCCAGTTGTGGGAGTGCAGCCTGTGCCTGTCTGTGCTCCAATAGGGCTTGTCACCTTGAGCATCTGGGAGTGTCTGGGTAAGTGAGGTCTGGACAAGGCAGCATCCACACACCTGCGTAGTTCTCACTTTGTCCACGTCATCCGGCAATGCCACAAAATTATCAAGTAAGTGTTCTCCAAGCGCATATTCAGTTAGTGTTTGGAAAGTGCATAGGTAGCTCATACAGCACCTTCAGGAGAAGCTAGGAGCCCAGGAATGAGAGCAGGTGTGAGGCCTGTACTCTCTTTGCATAGATAAAATAAGCATGTGCATATCTGAGACCAGAAAGTTAGATGGAGGCCAGAATGTGGAAGTCCTTACCTGTCGGATACTAGGGAGCCACTGAGGGTTTCGGAGAGAATCGTGCCTCTGATGTGCGGCATGCCGTGGAGCCGGAGGGACAGAGCAGGCTCATGCAGGGCACTCGCCGTGGCGAGAGGAAGAGAGAAGGCAGCCAGTGAGCTGAGCGATTCGGTGCCTGGGTCAGGAGGGGAAGAGGGAGTGCAGGAGGGCGGATGAAGCTGCGAGTCTGCACCCGGAGGTCGGCGTTGCGCTTTGCTGGAAATCAGGAGGAGAAGCAAGTGTGGACCTGACTCGGAGATACTTAGAGACACCACTGCAAGCTGCGAGTTTGGAAATACAGGAGGAGGTTTGGGGAAAATCTGGAGCAGGGTGCATTTGGGAGCCTCTTACGTAGAAGTGCAGGTCAAGTAGCCAGAGTGTGAGGCGCGCATGTCTCGAGAGAGGAGGCCAAAGGAAAGCCCACATTTGGAAATGGAGGAAGGGTTGGAAGACCCAGAAAAGGTCCTGCTTAGAGTCCAGAGAAGAGCTGGATGGCGCAGTTCACTAAAGCCCAGAGCCGAGAGTTTCCAGGAGAAAGTCCCAAGCGTTGCTGAAAACCAGGGTGCAGGACTCCAGTTGGAGCCTGCGAGGGGAGCCTGGCGGCCCTGATCCCTGAGAGCAGCCAGAGCCTGGGGGTCTCGCGGAAGTAGGTGGGAAGTGCAGGAAGCAGATGGATATGATCCTTCAAGCCCTGGTGCTTCACACGGGCAGCCAGCCGTGGACCAAGACACAGCTGGAGAGGAGCCTGAACCCAGAGCGTCTCCAGGTGGAGGAGGGAGCCAGGAAGGGCAAAGGTACCTGGAAGAAAGGGGGCAGGCATGGAGCCACGTCCCCAGGGAGGCTGCAGTCTTCTTTCTCTGTTCATGGACTGATTGTTGGTTATTTTGAGTTCTCAAAGTCATCCACTCGATGTGGTCCAGAGAAAGTTCCCAGGGGTCTCAAGCCCGGAGCAGGCCTTGTGCTTTTCCGAACACTGTGCGTGTTGACTCAGGGTTACTGTCAATGGCTAATTCTAGCGTGTCTTTTGTTGAAGTCTGCAGAAGAGCCTCAACCAACACCAGCTTTTGAAGAACTTAGAAAACTTGTGTTCTTCTGATTCTGGGATTTTTGCCTGAAATGCCTCGTATATTTTTGGCTTAGGAGTTCTTAGCACTTGTGTTACGGCATTTGGAGCTCTGTATTTTTGTGATGTGCTAGCTAGTGAGGATGTTTAAAATTGGATTCCTAGAAATCAGGTTATAGGAGCTCTCGGCCACGCTACAAGGTTTATGTTTTGACCCCTCATAGTGGATCGCGTTGCGGTGGCTATTCTTAGTATTTGTGGAACACCTGACTGGTGATGCTAGGAGAATGTGATTTGTTTTCTTTGTAAGTCTAAAGTCTAATGACCTTGTAGAGTCTTTATACCCGTCTCTTATAAATCAGCTTTAATGTACTTGAAAGTGTCCTCATTGTGCCCTTGAAAACCAGGCGCACATTTTAAGTCATCCTTTTAAAATCCTTTTCTCCAGCCTGTGCCCTTTGTCTGTTTTGTTTCCTTCACTGCAACATCATGAAACAGGGACAAGGGCTAGAATCTGTTTCATACACAGAGCTTGAAACAGGGACAAGGACTAGAATCTCCGTTTCATCCACAGAGCTGAACTGTGCTGAGCGACCTGCTTTGCCGACGTCTGTTTCTGTCGTGAGAGGGAGCCCAGGCCTCTTGACTTTTCCTTTTGTACATTTTCAAAAAGAATATTTTTTCCTCTCTCGGGTCCATTCCACTGTGAGATTCTCTCCTAAGGCTGTTTCTTTGCCATCCATTTTGACAACTATGATTTAGTTTCCGAGATGATGAAAGGGCAGTGAAAAGGCCTGGGAAAGAGAAAGCAGGAAGGGAAGGAATTATCTCATGATTTTCGTCAGAAGGAAATCACTCAGACAGAAATGCTATTACAAGTGGGTCAGATCCCATGAAGTGAGATTGAATAAGTGGCATCGTATCACACAACTCTGTTTTACATTCTTGCTGTTGCCAGGAGAAACGAAAAGAACGAGTATATTCATTCTGACGTCAAATATATATCTTTGCTGACTCTGACTATAATTAGCAGAATTCGTTCAGTTAAAGTTTGAGAAAACCTTTACAGAAGAGGGTCTTCGTGCACGTGTGCCTATTTCTATTTGTATGTTCACATGTATTTGAGTATAAATGTGTGTGTGCCGTGTGTGAGAAGACCTCATTATTTGAAATCAAGAAATGTGCAGTAGAGCTTATTAATTACGAGAAGGTACATTTGGGGGATAAACCACTTTGTTTAGAATTGAATAATGGAGTCCTTGAGGGGTGTATATATGTATGTGTGTTTGCATTTATGTGTATGAAAATATGTATTGCATGTATATGTGTTGTGCATGTATGTGTGCCTTTGTGTGTAATGTACAGTGCATGCATGTGTATATGTGTGCATGTGTATCTGTTGCATGTATGTGTGTGCATGTGTTACATGTTTAGGCATGGCAGTGCACATATGTGGAAATATGCATACATGGATGCTCGTGTGTGTATAGTTATACATGTCTATTTGTGCATGTTATGTCCATGCATTTACATATGTATGTGTGTGTCAGAATGTATATGCATGAATGTGTATGTATATGCATGTGTGTTTGAATGTTGTGTGTATGTGCATGCATGTGTTATGTGTTGGTATTATGTGATTATGTGAATGTGTGTGCATGTGTGTATGTATGTATTGCATGTAGGTGTGCGTGTGCATGTGTGTGTGTGTGTGTGTGATATGTGTCTGTGCATGCATGCATGTGCACATTTGATTTGTGAGTCCTCTCTGGGAGGGCCATCTTCCTGGAGACAGTGCATGGGATCCTCTGCTGTCCTCTCAGGGAGAGAGACATTGTGAAGATTCGAGCCATTAGGTAAACATGCCTGATGTTGTATAAAATATATATTTACATATACCACTGGGGTTAAATATATGTTAAATGGGTGCAAAGCTGTTATATTGCATTAAAAGTCATGTTAATACTTCCTTGTTAAAGGCTCTGTGAGTGACTTCCTGTATATGGGGCATAATACACCACACAGAATTACAACGGGTCAATGGTATTTGCCAGGAGGTCTGGCTTATGATTGGTATTTCTAGTTGCAGACATGCAGGTTGAGCTTTTCTGGACTTGGAGGACGGTCATTGACTCTGCCCACTGAATGATACCAGCCTCTTTGCTGCTTCCTTGTTCTGCCGGCTTCATCCAGAGCTGGGACAGCTGCTCTCAGACGCATTGTACTTTTCTCTCCATAAAAATCTGCAGCATTTGTTAGCAGTCCAGTAGCAGACCGAGTGGCAGGTCCAGGGGCAGGTCCAGGGGCAGGTCCAGCGTCAGGTCTAGCATCAGGTCCAGGGGCAGGTCCAGCGTCAGGTCCAGGGGCAGGTCCAGTATCAGGTCCAGCGGCAGTTCCAGCCAACTTTCCACATGGCCCAGGTGAAAATGTACCCCCTCCCTTCCATTTTTCACAGCAGTAGTTATTAGTAGAGCCTACTGCCATTTCTTCTTGAGTTCCTCACAGTGGATGGTAAGCATTTGCTTTATTAAAGCAAAGTTCCATGCTCTTCATGCTAAGTCTCCTCTGCCTTTCTGCGAGAGGCTAGAATTGGGATCGACCCTCAGCTGTGCCAGAGCCTTGATACTTGTCTCAGTTCTGGAATCTACTCTTTCCTTGTTGCCTTCCATCCACCGACAGCCATCTGTCTTCCTGTCACTCCTTCAACACGGAGTCCAGGAGTGGGCACACAGGTGAGCCTGTGTGGATGCTGGTTTCGTAGGATCTTATCTGGACCTTAGTCATCTTTTCACTAGGAAACCAGACACTGCAAAGGACTTACAGAAAAGCCCAAAGAAGCCATATCAATGGAATCATAGAGACAGAATTCTATAACCATAGGAAATGGCATTGATTATCATGAAATGTGCATTTATGTGAGGCATAGTAAAATATCACATTTCTTACGGGGTAAGAGCTTGGGAAAGAGATTATGAAAGTATAACTGGCTCTACTCTTGTATCGTGGAGGATGGTAAAGTGATGCAAGATTATTGTATAGAATGGAACCAACTGAATAGAATTATAGAGAGTAGCGCAGGATAGAACAAATAGTATAATGTTATATAGGGTAGCATAGAACAGAAGAGACATTGTAACATTATGTAGTATAGTATACAATAGGACAAATAGTATTGCATGGTCTAGAATAGAACAAGTGGGATAGTATTGCAGAGTATACAGTTGAACTAATGGCATAGTATTGCATAGCATAATATAGTCTAGATTAGAACACACAGCATAGTATTAATATTACATAGTATGGTGTGGAATAGTAGAGTCGCATGGCACAGAACGGAGAGGATAGTGTTCTGTAGCACTGATGCAGGAGTTTTGCTCTTTAGCTCGGCTGAGTCCAGGTTCTTGTCTCATGACCAGGAAGAAACAGGCACGTGGACATCGAAGAGTGCGTGCAGTGGAACTTATTAAGCTAAAAGGAAAGCTCTCGGCGAAAACAGGGGTGCTGAGAGCAGGTTGCTTGTTGCCGCCTTCCCAGTTGACTACAAGTGCTTTTATATAGAAGCTGATGGGTCTGGGCTCCCTGTCTGTGTAAGGAGCGATTTTCTGGTGGCTCCACCCCATTCCCCCTTGCGCATGGGGGCCCTTAGTCTGCTGTGAGCATGTTTAGGCAAGCCCCCTATCTGCACAAAACTGGAGGCTGCAGGCTGGAGGCTCTCTGAGACCCTTTCCTTACTGTCTGCCTAAGGCAAGCTGGCTAACTCCTTTCCATATAGAAGAAAATAGTATAGAATAGAACAGATAGTACAGTATTATATAGTATAGAATGAAACTGTTGTATTCTATCGTAGAGAATGGAATAGTATAGAATAGAACAAACAGATCTTACTAGTGTAGTATAGAATAGTAGCCTCGCGCAGCACGGAGCAGTGTTGTGTTCCCTATGTACAGAGCGTAAACACCAGGAGAGCGTTCTTCAGTGGGGCATCACTGGCCCTTCATATTTCCTTGGTTTTCTGGAAATGAGGACAGGGAGATAAGGGAGAGGGAGGAGGTTGGCTTTCTTACTTTCAAGGTGCTCATTACTTCTTGGGGATCATTTGATGATGCCCTTTGGTAGTGTTCTGTGAAGCAGTCTATGGACTCTGTAGGGTGAAATGTGGAGCAGTCTGTGGACTCTGTGTAGGGTGAAATGTGGAGCAGTCTGTGGAGTCTGTGTAGGGTGAAATGTGGAGCAGTCTGTGGAGTCTGTGTAGGGTGAAATGTGGAGCAGTCTGTGGAGTCTGTGTAGGGTGAAATGTGGAGCAGTCTGTGGACTCTGTGTAGGGTGAAATGTGGAGCAGTCTGTGGACTCTGTGTAGGGTGAAATGTGGAGCAGTCTGTGGACTCTGTGTAGGGTGAAATGTGGAGCAGTCTGTGGAGTCTGTGTAGGGTGAAATGTGAAGCAGTCTGTGGACTCTCTGTAGCATGAAATGAGGTGTTTTATGTAAACAGTTGTCTCGTGCCTGGCACATGGCAGAGCCTCCGTGGATCTTGCTGTTGTGAACTTTCTGATAACTTCTCTACAGTGCCCTCCACACCATAAATACTATGCATTGTGGGAAGTCCGGGCCTTTTCAAAGGCTGGGTTTCATTTTAACAAAATTGGAAAGCCCTGCATATTTGGAGTGGCCAGATCATCCTGCACTTAAATGACTTCACCTGTCCAGCTGGGTACAGCTGGCTTTTCTGTCTTTTCTCCGTTTCTTTCATCTGGCAGTCTCTTCAGGGAAACCTTGACTTTGTTGTCAGGAAAACACTGATTAGCGAGAGATCAGATAGCAGCTGTGAAGAATGAAAGCCACACTAGTGCCTGATGAGGAGAGATGCGCCTCCCTGCGAGCTGCCAAGGTTTATGGAGTGGAATTCCCTGACGCCACTGCCCTCACTGCCTGCACCTGCGTCTGCTGTGGGTTCATTTCCTTATTGGACTTGGCTGGGGACCGCCTAAGGGGTGGATGGGTCAGGACTGGGTAATCTGGAGAAGGTGTGCGCAGCATTCCTGTTTGTAGTCTGTGTCCCTGTTGGAAGAGATGCTTTTGGTGCATCCGTTAATCCAGACGTGATTAGCAAGCGGTGTCTCTCCCAGGTGAGAGTTGGTGCATCTCTGCTGAGCCACTTCTGACTTCATCCTTTTTCAAGTCTGTTACAAAGAGAACTTTGGTTTCTCAAGCCTTAAGGATTAATGTCAAAGAGCAATTTAGTGTTCTTTTTGAGTTTCCAGCCTGGCTGTGGATGATTCGTGAGTCCTTGGTGGTTAGGGCCACAGCACAATCGGTGGGCCGTCTGTTCCCCACCCTGGTGGATACTTTCTCACCCAAAGAAATGTATTCTGTTAACATGTCTCAATTAGAATATTTTAGTAGGAGACAGAGTTATGGTTCTTGTTTTAATTTGTAATAGATGATTACTGTAGCAGGATCAAGGTTGAGACTTGCAGTGTAGCTCATGGAAAACATTGATTAGAAACACCCAAAATATATCACAAGCTTTGTTGCTGCAGCTCCAAGGGACTAGGAATGCATATACATATTTTTCTTTTGTTATTATTTATTATTTTTATTTTTGAGACAGACTCTTGCTCTGTCACCCAGGCTGGATTGCAGTGGCATGATCTCAGCTCACTGCTACCTCTGCTTCCAGGGTTCAAGAGAATCTTGTGTCTCAGCCTCCTGAGTAGCTGGGATTACAGGTGCCTGCCACCATGCTCAGCTAATTTTTGTATTTTTAGTAGAGACGGGGGTCTCACCGTGTTGGCCAGGCTGGTCTTGAACTCCTGACCTCAAGTGATCTGCCCACCTTGGCCTCCCAAAGTGCTGGCATTACAGGCATGAGCCACTGTGCCTGGCCGCCATGACCATTTTAAATGTGGCACTGAATATCTGCTTTTTTTTTTTTTTAAGAAGTGCAGATGTTACCCCTCACACCTCTATTCTGGGGCTGGCCTGGGCTGGCCAGCAGCGTTCCCAGGCTCGAGGCCATGTCTGAAGTGTTGTTGGACAATGTGGATCTGTGACCCTTGGTCTTTGGGGACTTGGGGCACCCCGAGACACCCAGAGTCTTGCGAGGGTTTACGGCTCTGTGTGTGGCTGCTGTGAGACAGCTTTGGGCGGGGAGGAAGGAGAGCAGAGCCCATCTGTCCTGGTGCGGAAAATGCCCAAGAAAGTAAAGAAATGGTACAAAAAAATCATCATCTGCCCTGGTGCCATTTCTGTTAAAAAAAAAAAAAAAAAAGAAAAAAGAAAAATTCACTCTGAATGTGGTTCTGTGCTTGAGGAGGATAAAAATATCTGGAAAGACGCACAAAGTGTTCTTACGGGGTCAGCGCCGGGAAGTGGGATGGGAGGCTTGGGAGTGTGTGGAAAGGAGGACGTGGCATATTTTATTCTAGTCTATTTGGTAAAGCGAGTGAGGAAAGTGAAGCTTGAGTGATCCGAGCAGCTCGGCCTGGCCATGGGTAGATCCCAGCGTGTCCCACCTCCCGCCTCCAGCTGCAGCTCTATTTCTCAGTCACAGATGAGACAGGTGGCCTGAGGCTGTTGGCGGAGGAGGGGCAGCTCGGTGTCCCCAGCACGTGACTGTCCAGGCTGCTCTTGGGCCAGCCTGAGGGAAGGGGCGGAGGAGAGCTGGGAGGGTGCACAGTGCGTCCCCCTCCCCCGCCCTGGTACTGAGGTGAGCCCAGGCTGCTGTCAGGATGGAGGAAGATGCCCTCAGGACGGAGGAAGAGGCCGGTGGAGTTTGGTCAGCAGCCAGTGTGGTCTTTCCCACAGGGGATATGCAGTGGGCCAACTCGCAGGAAAAAACTCTGCTTTAGTTTTTAAATTTTGCTCATTCTGTTTATCGTGCTGGTCATGGTAAGATCTGGATATTGTTGGTAGGAGTCAGTGTCAATTGCATACAGTTGACTCTTGTCCAACACAAGCTTGAGCTTTGCGGGTCAACTTATAGGTGGATTTTTTCAACCAAATTCAGGGAGAAAATAGAGTGTTCTGCTACGTGAAACGCATGTCGGAGGGCTGATTCTTTGTACACGCAGAAAATATTGTTCCTGCCATGTGAAACGCGTGTCGGAGGGCCGACTCTTTGTATACGCAGATTCAGCAGGTCCACCTGTGCGGCTTGAATGTGCCTGGATTTGGTGTCCATGGGGTCCTGGAACCGACTTCCTGAGTCCAGCGAGGCTGGCCCCGGGATCGACTCCTTGAGGACGGCGAGGCTGGCCCCGGGACCGGCTCTCTGAGGACAGCGAGGCTGTTTCTAGTAGCAGGTGGTTTATTTTGTGTTTTCCCCCTGGCTCCACACCCCGTTCTCAGAGACACGGCTGTCACAGGGGGACCAGCTGGGGCAGGGGAAGAGTGGAGAGCACCTGGTAGAAGTGGCCATGGGCTCTCTTAGGAACGATAACCGTGGCACCTACCGTAGATGAAGATGTTGTTGGACTGCACTCTTCTTGTGTTGGTCTGGGGCATGCAGTGGCCGTGGGCTGGTGTGGTCCACAGCCCCAGTCTGGGGCATGCAGTGGCTTTGCGCTGGTGTGGTCCACAGCCCCGGGCTCCGTGGTCCCTGACCCTGAAATCCCATCCGGTGCTGTGTCACCTTGGGCAAGCTGTCTCCTGAGGGGAAGGGAACAGGGAACAGCCCTCCCCGCATGGCCTCCCCAGCACCACCCACTCCCAGGACCTCCAGTGTTGACCCTGCTGGGGGTTCCTCTCTCCTGGGGGGACCTTGTCCCAACAAGAGGGCTCCATGGGCTGCAGGAGGTGTCGAGCTATTTTCTCTCCTGGAACTGGGTTGCTGGCAGCTCCCAGAGGCAGGAGGAAAGGCTCAGAAGTGCCTTCATAATAAGGAGTTGTTGACGTGAACTTTGGACAGCAAACATTGCTTACATTTCCTTTTCCGTTTTGATGCGTTAATGGTGTGCGGCAACACCGTGACACACGGGGATGCGGGTGACGGGTGATCCCCCCGCAAGGGGGCCATGCACCTGTTTGATAATAAGAAGGTATGCTTCTCTTACTGCAAATAAAACTTTTAATGGTTTTCTGCCAGAAAGACCCTGTCCTTTATGTAGGATACATAGAGGATCATTTGGCAAAGGATTGGGGATTTGGGGTTAAACTAAAAACAAATTAATTTCATTTTATAGCACTCTGAACCCATTTGAGTTAATTATTCATTGAGAATTTGAATAGCACACACTGTTCTGACTTCCAATTTCCCCCTAATGAACGGCATTTGCTGTAATATGACAAAACCCTGAGTCTTAGAATTACTGGGTAATGTGGAAAAAGTCAAAGTTGGTTCTCTGTTGTTTTGCTTTAAGGAAATTATATTATTTTACAGCCACTTAGTTTTCTCCTTTCCAATAAGAAAAAATGCTTTCTTACTACCTGAAAATTAGTGAAGGTCAAGAGGACACAGGCTGCAGTGCATTAAAAGCCACCATCAAATGTGGACGTGGACCGAGTTTTCCCCTGTTCTCTCCCACCATCAAATGTGGATGTGGACTCAGTTTCCCCCTGGTCTCGCCCATCATCAAATGTGGACGTTGACCCAGTTTCCCCGTGTTCTCGCCCATCATCAAATGTGGACGTGGACCCAGTTTCCCCCGTTCTCTCCCACCATCAAATGTGGACGTGGACCCAGCTTCCCCCTGTTCTGGCTAACCATCAAATGTGGACTTGGACACACTTTCCCTCTGTTCTTGCCCACCATCAAATGTGGACACGGATTCAGTTTCCCTCTGTTCTTGTCCACCATCAAATATAGATGTGGACCTAGTTACCTTCTGTTCTCACCCACCATCAAATGTCGATGTGGACTAAATTTTCTTCTGTTCTCGCCCACCATCAAATGTGGACATGGACTCAGTTTCCCTCTGTTCGTGCCTACCTTGCCACCATGGCTCATTTCACAGTCACTCAGGAAAGGAAGAAACATTATTTTTAATAGGCATGAAGGCAGTTGTTTTTAACGTAAGGAGCAAGACATAATTCCAGCAATGGAAATTGCCAGCTGAGTGGGTCTGTGTGAGGTTTGGAAGAAAAAAAGGATTTTACCTTCCCCTCTCTGTGTGTGCCCACCTCCCCCAGTTGAGAGTCACAGATTTAATTACTTTAATTTTGAGCTTAAAATAATTTGACAGCCTAACAAAAACTACTACAGTCCTATAAAATTCTGCTGTGTGTTTGGTTTTTCAGTTGCTTTTCTGAATATGGTAAATGAATGCATTATGAGTTGTTATTTTAGTAATTGCTGTAAAAATTAATGTATGTTATAACCAAGTGTTATAAAGTTAATTTAGCACCAAAGTAAAGCTAAAGCTGCATTGATTTCCCACTGTACTTGTGCATAACAACAGCTCCATGAGGCAGGCGCTGTGACCCTGCAGTCTGGTGGGAGCAGGTGCCACCTGGCTGGTGCGGTCACTGCCCATCCCCTCTTGCTACCGGGCAGCTTTGCAGTTTCCAGGCTATGCGGGAGTTAAGGCGGGTGGTCAGTAAGTGACGGTGGGAAGTTGGGTGGTGCAGGTTGGCATGGGGTGGAAGGAGGCGTGGAGAGCCTGGGGAAGGCTGGACAGCAGCTCCGGTACCTGCACAGGGGGGCAGGGTGAGGCGGCACCGGGCAGTGAGTAGCTCCTGGAAACAGCCCTTGGGGTTTTTATAGACGAGTCTGTCTTCAGCTCTGCACCCCTTTCCTGCTGAGTCCGGGTGGAGGGTGGAGGCGTCGAGTGCTTGTTTCTCCAGGTGAGGGCCCATCGGACACAGCCAGTGTTTCCTGGAGTCCCCTCACCTGGGAACGTGCCCCTGCTCTTTTCAGAACAAAACAAATCTTAGTTAAATTTGACACATCACCTTTCCAGAAGGTGTTTAAGTCTGTATGCCTGTTAAGTCACCTAACTTTAAAGAGTAATGATCCAATATGCTTCTTTTTAGGGGAGAAAACCTAGCTGATTTGAAAAAATCAGAGGTTGGGGTCGCAGCATTTTGGAGGAGACTTGGTTTATGTCCTAGTGGGCAGCAGTGTTTCCTCAACTGTTGTGTTTGCTCTATTATTACATTACAGAGGTGACACTTCAAACACAGGGAAATGGAAGACAAAACAGCCCCTCCCCATTCAGAGATAAACGTTATCAACATATTCATGCGCTTCCTTCTGCTGTTTTTGCTCTTCACTTTTTATTTTAAGACCACGTTCGTAGGATGGATATGTAATTGTTTATGGTGACTTTAAAAGCACCTTTCTTGCTAAAAAGAGTATTTTTTTCAGTCTGGAAAATTTAGACAACAAGTGTTGTTTAAAAATTAATTATAATACCACCATGAAGTCATCAATGTTTTTATACATTTTCTTGGTCTCTTTGTGGACTTAATATATACAATTTAACAAATTGGAAATAACGTAATTTTATGCATAAAATGTTTCTTGGCTTTAGAGATGGAGCAGAGAGGAGGCACAGGGCTTCCCGCTGGCTGAGGTCCTCCCAGGGTGTGACCAGCAGCCTCCCAAGTTTAGGGTCTGCACGGAGTAAGATTTCTAAATTGCCTTACACCACAAGCCCTGCAGCCACGCGACCCTTTGATAAGGGGGTGTACTCTGATAGATTTTTCAAGACAAGAGTTTGCTGGATCTGAGGCTGTTTCAGCTGCTTCTGGAGACGGCAGCTCTGGGACGTTTGTGCCAGCTCTCCCTCAAGACACCACGGATGCCACATCCTCATCTTTTGGAATCCAGTGTTGTAGAGGAGAAGTCTGAAGCCAGTTTGATTTTTGCTTCCTGGTAGGAAACTGATGTTTTCAGGCTTTTCCCCTTTATTTCCATAATGAAGATGATGTCCCACCTCATCTAGAGGTGTTTTTGTTACTTTGTGGGGAATGTCCAACCCTTATGTGCCCCTTCAGGTCCTCAGTCCCTTTCTCAACTTCCTCGCAATCCTCCCATCTCATCCATCTTCACTGTAATTCTGTTATTTTTTTCATTTTTGTGCTCAATTTCCCATGCGACTTTTGTTCTTGTTTCACAGATGCCCGTGCCAAACTTTATGTCGGAGGCTCGGGGGCCGTGTTTTATTCTGTCTGCCTCTGCATGTACTTTTGAGAAGTGGGGTTGGAGGTTGCCCCCCAGGTGCTGTTTCAGCTGGACCTGCCTAGACTCTATGAATTGGGGGCATCGAGCAGAGCCCATGTGGCTCTATGGTGGGCGATGTTGCTGAACCGTACGTCTGAGGTTTGGGGGCCATGTTTCATTCTGTCTGCCTCTGCATGTACTTTTGAGAAGTGGGGGTGGGGGTTGTCCCCTGGGTGTTTCAGCTGCACCTGCCCAGACTCCCTGAAGTGGGAACGTTGGACAGAACCCATGTGGCTCTACAGTGGGCTCTGGTGCTGACAGAGCAAGAAGCCGCACTCCCAGGACGTGCTTGCAGCTGTTGGCAGGTCTGGGATTGTGACAGGATGATTTCCTTCTCTAAAATACATCTCAACTGTTATCCAGAGGGTTGGCTGTAGGCTTTCAACAGCTTCACTCTTCTTAGTAACCAGGAGACAATTCACTAAACAGAGTTACTCTCACGGTTTAATTAGGAATTTCTGCGAGAGGCTGGTGGGACAGCTCCCTCTGCAAGCCTCCTGCAGCCTCCCTGTCCCCACTCTTGGGCCCAGCCACCTGCATTGGTCTGTGGAGGCTGCACATTCTCTGTTCTCCTAAGGGGCTCCTGGACTTTGGGGCAGCCTTGGTAAGCTGATGTGTAACTCCCGGTCTCTTATCTCTTTAAGTAAGTAGGTTCATGGAATCCTGATCTTCTAAATTGTTTCATCTTTGTAAAACAGTCACAGTTTCCTAAGCCACCTTGTGTCTGAATGTGAATCACTTGTTATTTTTCACTGCAGAATGAACAGAACTGGAATAATAAGATTTAGAGGGTGATGAAAAGACAGAGGTGAGCATATTCCATTTTCTCACCTTTTCCTTACACTTTTTCCTTAAATGCACCCCTCATATGTCTGTGAAGTTCTTCCCAATTCCATAACGTCACTCCATCCTCAAGTGGAACATTTGTGAACAGTAACAAGTATTGATGTGTACACCTCTGCAGCCCAGCAGGAATTAATGCTTTTTATTTATAAATGGATGGTCATCGGACGGCCAGAGGGATTCCCTGTGAATTGCGGGGGTCCTCATGCCTCCTTGTGAGTGACATGCACATGGCGAGGGCTAGGGAATCTCAGTCTCTGTGATTCGAGTAGTGACATCGTTTACACAAGGCAGGTGGATGACTCTTTGAGCTTGGCATGCTCCTGGGTGGCACAGCACAGCTGACATGGAGTGGGGCAAGGGCTTGTTCCACAAGTCTCTGTGCTTTTGTTGTTGTTGTTGTTGTTGTTGTTTTGAGATGGAGTCTCTCTCTGTCACCCAGGCTGGAGTGCAGTGGCGCGATCCAGGCTCACTGAAAGCTCCGCCTCCCGGGTTCACGCCATTCTCCTGCCTCAGCCTCCCGAGTAGCTGGGACTACAGGTGCCCGCACCACGCCCTGCTAAATTTTTTGTATTTTTAGTAGAGACGGGGTTTCACAGTGTTAACCAGGATGGTCTCGATCTCCTGACACTGTGATCCACCCGCCTTGGCCTCCTGAAGTGCTGGGATTGCAGGCGTGAGCCACCGTGCCTGGCCTGTTTTTGTTTTTTTGAGACGGAGTCTTGCTCTGTCGTCCAGATTGAAGTGCAGTGTCATGATCTTGGCTCACTGCAACCTCCACTCACTGCAACTTCTCCCTTTCAGTTCGAGCAATTCTCTTGCCTCAGCCCCCCTAGTAGCTGGGATTACAGGCATGTGCCACTATGCCTGGCTGATTTTTGTATTTTTAGTAGAGACAGGATTTTGCCATGCTGGTAGGCTGGTCTTAAACTATTGGCCCCATGTGATCCGCCCGCCTTGGCCTCCCAAAGTGCTGAGATTACAGGCATGGGCCACTGCACCCGGCCCTGTGTTTGACTCTTAAATCTTCTTTTTCTTTCTAATATTTCTGTTTCTGGACGGCCACTCAGTGGATATGGAGGAAGAGTTCACAGATGTCCATATTACATTTCTTTCTTAAATTAGCCTCCCTTGAACACTGCTATAGGGTACAGACGCATGAAGGGCTGAAAGGGTGGTTGCGTCCCAGGAAGTGTGAGTGCGGAGCTGGTCTGTGAGACCCCAGTGCCGGTGAAGGCACCCGTGTGAGATGGCCTGGGATGGGGGTGTGCAGAGCCCTGACCGTGGCACACACCCTTCAGCTTTGATGCTTCAGGCCATTGCTCTGGTCATCAGTGAGCAGAAGGTCTAACAGCAGTGATATTTATCACTAGCTGTGTTGACCAATATGTTAGGAGGGTGAACCTGTTTGACTTAAGCTGTTTGACGGGTTTGCATTTAAATAGACAACTGGTGACCTGGTGCCTGGACGCTTGCTCTGTGACCTGCCCCACGTGGCTTCTCCCTCTGGTATGCATTAGATGAGATGGGCGTGTTTAGGGTGGTGTGGCCCTAGACTGCAATGCATTAGAAGTACAAACCCTGCCTCACCCCAGATCTGCCCCACCCCAGTGTGACTTTTGGAGGTGGAGGCCCAGCATCCTTCACCTGCCCTCCAGGTGGGCCTGAGGATGCTGAGGTTTCAGAGCGCTGCTTTGCTAGCACTCCAGCAAGTCCTGCTTAAAGAGGCCAGGATCTGAAATGGCAGCTTATCAAATTGTATAGCAGAAAAATAGAAACGTTTCCTTAGAATGGGTGTAGGAAGAAAAATGATTTCCTTCACCATATCTGGAAAATATTTGGAATTATTAGTGGTCTCCTGTATTTCTTTCTTTTCTTTTTTTTTTTTGATACAGGGTCTCACCCTGATGCCCAGGCTGGAGTGCAGTGGTGCAATCTTTGCTCCCTGCAACCTCCGCCTCCTGGACTCAGGTGATCCTCTCACCTCAGCCCCCTGAGTATCTGGGACTACAGGCATGATACCACACCTGGCTAATTTTTGTATTTTTTTTTTTTTTTTTAGAGACAGGGTCTTGCTATTTTGCCCAGGCTGGTCTCAAATTCAAGCATTTGTCCTGCCTCAGTCTCCCAAAATGCTTCTGTACCTCTGACCCAACAAGGAAGGACAAGAGGTGTGAGCCACCCTCCCGGCCTCCTGTCTTTCCTTGTTGGAGCAGGGATGTGGAAGCACTTGCCGCAGCTGACCTGAGTATATCTCGTTTTGCTTTGTTTTCCTCACGGGTAACCTGGCAGTGCTGTGCACCAGTGCTGCTGGCCAGCTGTTTTTTGATGGACTGGCAGAAAATCAAACAGAGACCCGGGTTCCTTTCTCCCTGGGTACTGACCAGGTGGGAGAGGAAGGACGTTATCTGAGTATCATCTTCATGAGGGCTGGTGGGGGAAACGTCAACTTTAAGGTGCCTGGGATCTAAGGCATGGAACCCAGAGTGCAGCAGAACATAGGGGATGTAGCCTTGGGAGCAGAGACGTGCGGGCCGGTGCCCTCGTTCCTGGCGGGTTCTGAGTGCAAGAAAAGGTTAGTGAACCAGACGAGGTCACGGAGCAACCTGCCAAGACCTGCCTGGATGTATGGCTGGCGTCTGTGCTGGCCCCAAAACTGCCCATTTGGGGATTCCTTGCAGTTTCAGATCCACCTAGGGGTCCGGAGAGCGTCCAATCCATGACCTCAAAGAACGAGGTGTTGCCTTGAGATCCTCCAAGGTGAGGGTAGGAATTTTTTTTTTTTTTTTTTTTGCAATTAGCCATAATTTGTTGTGAATGATCTTGGACCTATTTTCCACTTCTTTGTATAGGAAGAGAGACAGAATAAAAAGTCTCAATGTGCCAGATGCCATGTAATGAAGTCGTGGAGTTAACATTGTTGATTATTATGTAACATCACGTTAATTGGAACATATTCACACGTGTCCACAGCGTGTGTGTGTGCCCAGTCCGATGAGCATGTTTGGTTGGGGTCGCTGCTGGTTCTTGCAGCCCCTCTGGGTGGTGCTTTCTCTGTGACTTGCCCAACACCGTTGCTGCTGCCTCTGTTGGAGTTCAGCCTTGACCGGCCTTGCTGCCACCAGGTTCTCGGAGCCTGTGCACCCTCTTCCCCCCGTGCCCCCACTACCCCGCATGCACCTTCTTCCTGGGGCACACCCTCGTCTCCTTGAGCACCCTTGTCCTCCGTCCTGTCCACCCGGGGTCTGCTGTGTGTTTCTACTCAGCCCATGCCTGCCTCTTGCTGTGAGCTCAGTTTATTGAGGTGCGGTGAGAAACCAACAGAGGGGAGCAGTGTCCCAGCCTGTCAGGGCAGGAGGGAGCCTTGGGCATCTCTTCCGCAGCTCTGGCGACCCACCCTTCGCGATGTAGTGCTGGGGAGAGAGGTGAGTTCTAAAGGTAGGACCGCCGTGATTTCCTGAGTCTTAATTACCTAATACTGGGTCATCTGCCATGTCGCCTCATCGAAGGCACCTCTAGAGACAAAGCAAAGCCTCTGGTGGCCGTGGGCGGGGTGGCCATGCCTGTCTGTGGGTTCTGTAGAACCTAGTCGGAGCCCCTCCAGCCGTGGGGATGTTCAGGCACTTGCCGCCTGTGGGAGGTGTGCGTTAGCCGCGTGGTAGGTGCGGATGCCTGGAGGGACAGGCACAGGCCCACAGGCGTGGTGAGTGTGGGAGATTTAGCCGCCTGGGGATGTGTGGAAGGACAGGCACAGGACCACAGGCGTGGCGAGTGTGGGAGAAAGTGCACAGAGTGCCCAGCAGATGCCGTGTGGTCAGCGGAAGCCGTGAACACAGGCCGGGCTCGGGAGACACATTTGGAAATACACTTTAAGCAACATCAATGGATAATGCTGCGATTTGGTTTCCTCCCGTGGTCCAAAACACATTCTAGAGATGCCGCTGCTTTGTGTGTACCTGAGAAAAGGGTCTAAATGTATTAGGGCCTTGATATAATCTGTAAGACAGGCACAAAATGCCTATCTCAAAGAGGCACTGAACAAGAAAGCATGCTCTATTCAGTGCAATGAGAATGCTTCATTGTCATAAGCAAAGTAAAATGCCTCCAAGGCGAGCTTGCCATGTGTTTAATGACCTTGGACACGAGCCTCCTAAACCTGCCAGAAAGTGCTTCCAGCGTGGCTTCATGCAGTGGTTTCATGCAGTGGCTTCAGTGAAGAATGTGCGTATGTGGCTGATACTGAGAGCTGCGCAGCACCCTCCTGACCTGACGGGTGCCCGTGTGTGGACCGTGAGCCGGGCAGCACCTTCCCGACCTGACGCATCCCCATGTGTGGACCATGAGCCGGGCAGCACCCTCTTAACCTGACGGGTCTCCTTGTGCCCATTGTGGGACCTCCGTCAGTCAAACAAGTGACACACGTCAAACTGAATGCAGGGAGGAGGGTCCAGGATTGTACGCAGGCTCCGTGTCTCGTTCTTCTGAGGCCTTCTGGGAAGCCAGGAGGGCAGTGGGGTCTTTTGTGTGTTTCCTCCTGGCGGCTGTGAATTTGTAGCAATGGCTTTTTGCAAAAGGGCCCGGAGGCGGAATCAGAGCCTGTCTTGGAAAGGATGACATCTTCACGGGCACCTCTTTCCGCCTCTCCAGTGCTCCTGTGATTTTCAGTATGTGCACCCTGCAGACTTCAGCCTGTTGGTGTCTTGGGGGAAGAGATACCAGGATTGCTTCAATGTCTGTAAACCTGAAACAGGAATTTCTCTGCATTAAGTTGGTCACCAAAATGGGAGGTAAGTGGAGAGGGGAAGGAACTTCTTGACCTCGTCAGCCCTTTTCTTGAAACTCACAGTCAAACTTTGTCAAATTCTAGATGATGGTGCTTCAGGCAATGCATTTATGTATGTTATGTCTTGTTTTCTGAGTATGGTGCTTCAGGAATTTAAATATTAAGGTGAAATTGCCATGCACAGTTGAATTGGCACCATAATTTGACTCTCTGTAAAGCCTTTTGGTTTCCTGTTAGAGTGACTTACCATTTTTTGAGTTAACTGAAGCAAACTCTGCTGTCAGCACGAAGGAGCCACTGTATAGTTAGGACGTCCGATTAAATAGAATTCTCCTAAATAGAGTGTGTTCTTTTCATAAATTTTAAAAATTCATTTATTCATCAAACACATATTGAGTACTTAGCACCCTGGTTGCCAGTCACTGTTCATATATATATTTTTAAGGAATTACTTCCACCTAGCTCTGAAATAACATTGCGTTTAGAATTTAGCACAGAGGTGATTAAGCATGAACTTTTCTCAGCAGTCTTGTTTTCATTTTTACTTGGGAACATGTTCTCAGACTCGGTGCCCAGCTGACATTACCGTGCGTTGCCCGAGACACACACCTGGCGGGGCTGTGTCTCTGGGGCTTTAGAGCAGGAAGGAAGGGCTGCCAGGTGTCTGGCCCTTCCATGTTTCCCTGGGGGAAGTATTAGGCCTTGGGCAGGAGTCTTGGCTTGTCTTACTGGATTAGCTGGTGTCATTCAGTAGCTCTGCCTTGGTGTTAAGCTCTGGACTGACTCTGACCTCTGAGTGGCAGAGGAGAGGATGGTGATTTAGAATTAGTCGTGCAGACCGGGGCACCCAGCGGGTCTCGGATAAAAAGTGGTGGCAATTGATCACTTGCCTTTTTGGGAGAACTGTGTGGATTGACTCAGACCTCTTTCTTTTCATTTTATCTTGAGACTTTGTAGAAGCAAAAATGCCTTTAAAAAAATTAAATGATGGGCTTTTGTAATGTTTGTGTCTCCCCAAGATTCACAAGTTGGAATCGTCACCCGCGAGGAGATAGTGCTAGGAGGGGGAGCTTTGGGCGGTGAGGAGGTCGTGAGGGTCTCATAAATGGGATTTGTGCCCTCAAAAAAGGGACTACAGAGAGCTCCTTCACTCCTTCCACGGTGTGTGGACCCAGTGAGAAGGCGCCGTCTATGAACCAGGAAGCCCTCACCAGGCAAACCTGTCAGGCCTTGACTATGAACTTTCCAGCCTGAGACTGAGACTGAGAGCTGTGAGAAATGAACTTGTGTCGTTCGCCAGCCCCTACCCAGCCTGTGGTGTGTTGTTAGAGCAGCCTGGGTGAACGAAGGCAGGTCGTGAATTTTCTGTTGTACTTTCTGGCTTCAGATACTTGCTAGGGAGATGTCACCATCTTACCCAGGTGGGACTGTCTGGAATCAGACGTTCCGTTATGATTTGACCTTGCTCTTGCCCCACGCCTGTGCCATTCACACCTCCAGGTGTCTCGGCTGCCGGCGGCCCCTCCAGACGTTTCTGATTCGGTGTGTGGTGCTGGTCGCGGCCGCGCCGTCAGTGACCAGGAGTAGGAGCTCGCGCCCCTGGTGAACCAGCAGCCTCACCCGGAAGCTGCCGAGAAGCGTTTGACAGAAGGTGATCGCGCCTCGAGACTGAAACTTCCTGTTTACAGGGAATGGAGGTGCATAGTAGGGAATTTAATGATGGCCCTAGAAACAGATGCCTCTGGGGTAGGGGATATTCTGCAGGAAAATGGCCCCGGACTCTCGAAAAGTGAAGATCACAGATAAAAGGGGTGCGAGGCTGTTCCTGACGAAGACGGGGAAGGAGAGTCACTCGGCACAGTGTGTGGCCAGGATAGAAAAGACGTTTTCGGGACGATTGTGCTACCTGAACATAACCTGGACAGCGATGCTCTGAAATCGTTCTTGTCTGCCGATGATGGTACTGCGTCTGCAGAGGGGCCCTTATGCCTAGGGAATGTGTGCCTGAGGACTCCGTGAGGCAGCAGGAGCCTCTCACTTCAAGTGGCTCCAGAGGAGAAACAAATCTGTCTCTCTGTCTGATCTACAGAGAGAGTGAGACAGCAAATCTAACGAAATGTTAGCAGTTGTTGGAGCTCCGTGTGGAGAAAACTTGACCACTCGTTGTACTGTTCTTCCACTTTTTAAATATGTTAGAACATTTTCATAATGAAATGGTGGGAAAGTAAAAATAAATCTGGAAATTAGAACGGAAGTGAGCCCAGCCAAGCACTCTTGGGTTCAGCCGGGAAGAGCCAACGGTCCGTTGGTGTTCTCTCGACTCGTCGTGGGGATTTCCTCCTCCTGGGTTCACCACCTAGTTTTCCTGGTGATAGTTATTTCATACATAGCTATGAGCATAGGTGATACTGAAAACACGTTTAGTGTGGTTTGTCATTAAGAATTTGGAGAACTGGCTACAGAAACCACTTGTACAGAGTTGAGATGAGCACTGCCTGCCTCAGCATCTGTGGTAACAGCTTCACTTGGGTGCAGAGCTTGGCAGAGGTTTTGAGTGACTCTGTCTCGATGGTCCTCTGTCAGAGGACAAGGTTAAGCTTCACAACCAAGGGCCCTGTTGAGCCTCTGGGCTGGAAGTAACCTCCCCCGGGCTGGTGAGGCAGCCTCTGCGGGCCTTTCCTGACAAAGCCCCTCACTGAGCTGCAGTCTGGCCACCTCTGCCCTCGCCTCCCCGACTGCAGGGTCTCGAGGTCTTACTACCTCCAGCCTGAGCGCCCAGTGCCCAGGGGCAATTTCCCGCCTTCCCTGGGGGCTCAGGATGCCGGCTCCTGGGGCAGTGTCCGCAGCTGGGCCCCTCCTCCCGGGCTGGGGGTAAGGCTGGCCACGGCCTCCTGCTATGTCCCACTGGCCACTTCACCGCAGCTGCAGCCCACACTGGGTGGCCGCTCCTGCTTCTGTTGGATGTGGAGATGCAGGCCTTCACTGAGGCTTCCTGGCCTCGCCCCTGCTGGCCCCAAGGCTGTGCCACTTCCCCCTGCCCAGCCCCTGGTCTC
Source organism: Macaca nemestrina (assembly GCF_043159975.1). Taxonomy (NCBI): domain Eukaryota; kingdom Metazoa; phylum Chordata; class Mammalia; order Primates; family Cercopithecidae; genus Macaca; species Macaca nemestrina. The sequence continues at coordinate 50,503 of NW_027257561.1, forward strand.
TGTACAGTGTCTGTCCAGGATGTCTGTCCATCCGTCCTTGACATTCTGTCCACAAGCAGCCACTGTCATCCTAGCTTGTGAGGGGCGAGCAGAGCCCAGGTGCGGTCGACGTGGAGATGCTGATGCCCTTCAGTGTGCAGGGAAGTGAGTTCCTTCATATCTACAACCTCTGCGCAGCCAGCTGGGAGCTCATCCCATTCACAGGTGGATGTGCCTTGTTTTTTGGCCCAATCGCCTGCATTAACCCAGAAGAATCTCAGTTCTCTGCTTTCAAACACATACGCTGGGACATGAACACTCTCACCCTGGACGTTTTGTCTGAATGTTCAGTGCCCAGGCTCTTAGGTACACAGGCGGCCCCGGGTTTTATTTGAAAGCTTTGATTGACTTGAAGGAACGTAGAGGCTGCTGAAATCCTGGTCATTTTGGAACAAAGTATTTTATTAACAGTTTTCTAAAAGAAAGAAATCATTAAAAAATTGATCCCTGTTGAGGTAGAAGGATCTCGTCCTCATTCTTCTCAGTTCCTTCCAGAATCAGCTTCCAGTTCAGCTGCAGAACAGGTTCTGGTGGTGGCTGGAGCAGCCCAGGCAGGTGCCGTCGGGTCTGAGTTCACACTGGTGCCCATGTGGTCTCCAGTTACGGTGTGGGCCGTGGGGCCTGAGTTCACACCATTGCCCATGTGGTCTCCAGTTACGATGCTGGCCATGGAGTCTGAGTTCACACTGGTGCCTGCGTGGTCTTCAGTTACAGTGCTGGCCATTTGTGCCTTTCTGGGAAGTTAGAAGGAGGATCATTTCATCACCTCTCTGTCCTCCCACACCTGATCTATGCTGGGCCACCGTGAATTCTTCCTTTTAACTGTTTCTCTCATCACGGGCAACGCTGGTGTTCTGTGGTCCACGTTTGCCTTTTCGGAAAACGGATTCTGTGTTGCTTTATATAATCACGTGGTCTCTTTTACGAATTTCGCTTTTCTTTAAGAAAATAATCGTGCTTTTATCTCTTCAATCTCAACTCTGGTCCCTGACACAGGCTCTTGCCAGCTCGAAAATTAAAAGTAATCTTTGATTATACTTAATACTTTCTAAAGTTTTCAAAAGTTTATTAGCATGTGGGTTACTGAACATTGACTGTTTATTTAATGGAAAATTACATTGTAAGTAGAGTATTAGAGTGAAAATGATCTTCTGATTTTATTAAAATACTCAGGTAAAAATATTAAAATGACTTCGCCAAACTTCATGCCTGTGTATCGTGAAAATATTAAGCTGCTCTCTGCTCCCGAGAATGCATGAGTAGAGTATGTGTTTGAAAGCATCATTCCAGTCTTAAGTTTTAGGTATTCTTAAAGGGGTTGGCTGGAGAAGTGACATTTAGCATTGAGTGAACGTTTGATAAAGATTTGTCTCGATATAAAAATAGTTAAAAACAATCTTTAGTGTTTCCTGTCAGGGTTCACCCATTAAAGAATGGTCTTGTAAAAAACTCATCGAGAGTGTCGGCGCCCAGAGGTGCTACCTTGCCCACAGTTGTGTCATCTGTTGTCACCAGGCGACACGCCCAGCGTTTAGCTGCACGTCAGATGTGGCCACGGGGCCACAGGACATCCCTGCGGACGGATGTTCTTATGCAGATTAATGAGGATGGAGACCGCTGCAGAACTGTAAGCCCCCCAGGGGCTGACGGAAGCCTGGGAACACCCGAGACACCAGAGTCGCTGCTGCCCTGGGTGGAAGGAAACCTGCCCTGGAAGATGGGAAATGCAATAAGGAGAAAGTACCAAGGTACATGATGCTGTGAAAACGGAGATGTTTTAATTAAATTAACAATTAAAATCATTTTAATTATGTGAATTATTTGAATTCATGTTAGTTCTTTTTAGGAAATTAATACTTAAAGCAAGTTTGTTTTCTGAATTGTTGGAATTAATTGAGTCAGCACAAGAGTTAGCATTGATATCTGACCCTCTTCCAGGGTTGGGGCAGAGGAGATGGGGGCAGAGGAGATGGGCCTCCCACCGGCTTTCCCCTGGAGCTCAGCCAGAATTTCCCATTGAGGAGCCCTCAGCTACCTGAGAGCCAGGAGCTCTTGCAGAGAAGCCACTGTCGGCATGCCGCCCGCTTTGATGGCTCTGCTCTGCCATCCCTGCGTTCCAAGGGCCGGACCCTGCCGCTGCCTGTGCCAGACGGGTCTCAGGGAGGTGCCAGTGAGCGGGTATGCATGGCAAGGCCTGGGCATCGCTGTCCGTTTTCCGTGGCTGCCGGTTTCATTCTCTCGCTGTTTGTCCCCTTAGCAAGACTCATGAGGTTCCTTGAGGACAAGACCCCCTCCTGCCACCTGGTCTGTTTCCTGAACGTTCTCTGCACTAGCACAGCCCTGGGATGCAGCCCTCGGGAATCAGGGTGTTGGCCATAGTAGGGTGGGTCGCTCTGCTGGGCACCACGATGGATGTTAGCTGCTGTGCTTCACTTTGCGGACACGTTGAAGTACAAAAGTAATTTTAAAATTTCACCATTATTTCAAGACAGCTGAGAGCCTATTAGCACAGAATCCCTGGTCTGAATGAAATCAAACAGTTCTTATTAATTATTCATGATGCCATGAATATGTAGCCTTATTTTTTATAATTACCAGTCTGTATAATTAATCTTTCATTTGGTTAAAGTACTTAACAGTAAGTAGAGCTGTAATTTCAACTGTTTATAAAGCATATGGAAGAATGTTTAAATGTTTAATTAGAACCATTTTTTTTAGTTTCATAGAGAATTTTTTTTCTTGTCAACGAGGATCTTTAATTATTTAAACCAAAAGAGGAAAACAGACCAGAAAAGAAAAACAACTAGTAAAGCTCGGAACTGCGAAGGTGGCATCGTTCCGTTAGTCTCGGGTTTTGCTTCCTGGGTTTGTGACGTGGTCAGAGTCCTTGTCTTTGATTTCCTAACACAAGTTGTTAAAGTTGGAAGTGAGTGTGAAATTGAGTTAGTCTAGCTTTATTCTTTCACGGATGAGAAGTGAATTATCTTCAGCAAGGTGGGTGCAGGCGTGGTCCCCGGGGGTCACTGTGGTGAACAGGCTGCTCTTGTGGGGAGCCAAGTTCATCATCACTGGGACAGAGCCCAGGACACTTCCCCGGCTGGCCAGCCTCTTCCTAGAACCCCACACATTGCAAAGGATGGAGTCCAGATCTATACCATAAAGAAACGAGGGTGGTTACAGAAAGCACCACGATCTCAGCTGAGTGGCTCTGAGCACCCCAACGTTGGGGCACCTCAGCATCATGTGTGGCTCAGGCTGTGCCCTGCAGGGAGGCTGGCCCGATTGAGCTTCGATCTCCACCCTGAGAGTGAGGGCTCCTTCCCCCAGAGTGAGTTAAAGCATCGTGTGTCCACCTGTGCAGTGGCTGGTCCCAGTGGCCCTGGAGGGCTGAAACCCTGGGTCTTGCCACTGGTCCGGGGCGTCTATTTCCCCTTCCTGCAGTTCCTGTGTCTGTGTGTCCAGGGGGTTCCGATCCCTGTCTCAGGACCATGGGTGAGGGGTCAAGTTCACCCGCTTTGGAGCTGGCCCGGATCTTGGTTCTGTGGATCCTCGCTGTGTGGCTCTGGAGCAGTTCTGTCCTCAGGAGAGGGATCCTTACAGCCGCCTCTTGGGACCATGAGGAGAATTAATAGGACGACCCCCAGGAAGCTGCTCAAAGCCCTGTGCGGGGCCAGTCCTGTGTCTCCACCAGTTCCTTCCCTCTGTGCTCCCCCCCACTGTCACATCGCGAGCCTTTATTTCCTTTTCCTTGGACCCAGGCAGCGAATGCTCCGCTGCCCTTGGCAGCCCCTTCTCTAGTCTGTCCTCAAATCACTTCCTGACGGACAGCCCTGACTAGCCATCGGCGTGTCCAAAACCCCACAAAATAGAACCCAACTTTCCTATTAAGCTGTGCAGAACTGTCCCAGCCCCACTTCCCACAGGCTGGCCTCATTCGCCATGGGATCCGTGGTTCTCACCTGGGGCTGGGGGTGCCCCTGGCATCTTGTGGGGAGTGTCAGGGATGTCCCTCCAGGCCCAGTACAGTCCCCCAGCCGGTGGGCAGCAGACAGCAGCACCCAACCTGATGTCCCTGTGGCTTCTGGTTCCCCGAGGCTGGCTGTGCTTTGCTGCCTCTTCATGCCCTCTCTCCACCTTCGCTGTTTAGCAGTGTTCCATCCATTAGAGCTCAAAGCACTGCCTCCCAGCAATGCAGCCCGTTCTTCTGGCCTGCCATCTGCCTGTGCCCCGTGGTCTGTACCATGTCCTCACGGGCCCATCAGAGCAAGGCTCCCAGGGATGGAGAGGTTCCTGTTTGTGTCTCTGTCCCACCTTCTCTGGACCTGGCACCGTGCCCTTTGCCGACAGAGGTCTTGGGTTGATTGTCAGCAAAGCAGACAATCTATATGGCTCTAAATGGTTGTGAACATGCTTGATTGGGTGATTTTAAAAATAATTGGATATGTAAGCATTTGAGTGTGACACAGGTGGATTTTTGGGCTAATGGTCTTGTTCTTCAGGGAGTAACCACAGGCCCATCCACAAGGACCATTTCCAGCTGATTTATGGAACGCTGTTCTACCTGGTTAATTTTGAACGTTATCTCAGCCTGAGAGGTAGGTCAGCATGCGACGAAGATCACTGGTTTGAATCCTTAATCTAATCTAATCCTTAGATTGAATCCTAATCCTAATCCTAATCCTTAGGAGCTGCAGCTTCCATGCCTTCGTTTCTTCCTTGGTTAGGTAGGGAAGGTATGAGCTACCTCAGAGTTGTGAGTGAGGCCTGTATCGAGTGAGCGATTTAAGTGACAAGGACTGCACCCGGAGTGTTGGTATTTAAAGACCTTTAAACATCACGATGCTGCATTTTGGTACCCAGGTAAAACAGCAAAGTTATTTCAGATGCAGACACAGACCCTCGGTGAGGTGGGGGGCTGATGGCAGGAGGTGGACCACGGACCCTGTAATGAGGGCGTGGTCTGTTCGAGGCTGAACGAAGTGTACATCATTGCGTGTACCACGGAGGTCCCCTGGAAGGGTCCATGTGGCTGAGCCGTGCGGTCTGTCCATGATGTCTGGCAGGAGCAGAGCTTTCGGGTGCAGCCTTGCTCTTGTGTGCACGGCCCTCAACGGTCTCAAAAGTCTGAGGCTTAAAGCAGGCTTGGGGTTTCCTTACACCTCCTGGACACCTAATTTGCCTGGCAAACATGTTTTTCTTGGGTGTAAAGGTGAAGGAGTGGGTGACTCTGGTGAAAGTGTACTAATTACTGCACTCTGGGTCAGTGGCGCTTGGTCGAAGACACTATCTGCCCTGGGTGGACATCTCTGGGGTGGTGAGAACCGGTGGCTGGATGTCGCAGTTTTGCCCAGAGGATGCCAATTTTTTCCTTTTTCCTCAGTAACAACACCCTACTTTGTTTAGGGAAGCAGCACACCCAGCTGAAAATCCAATTGTCTTGCACAGCAGAGCGGCTGGTGACACAGGTCCAGATGCTGGGATGCTGATGGGGGTTCCTGGAGTGGGAAGTGTCAGGAGGCTTTCCCGACCCACAGCAGCCCTGGGCCCTTGTCCAGCCTTCTTGCCCGGGGCATGACACCTGGAGGGAAAGCAGCTTCGGGGGCCCGAGGGCCAGAAGGCAGAGTCCTGGCGTGTGAGGCAGGCCTGGGCCAGGCTCCTTGGAGGATGTCACAGACCTGCTGCCCATGCAGGGACCACCCACCTCTGAGCCCCACGCAGATTTTCCTCCGTAGCCGAGTGAAATCCTGGTGTGGCGAGTGAGGCAGTCAGAGGCACCTTTTGTGGAAGGAGGACAAAGCTGGAGAGAAAGAGGTTTTCCTAAAGGCACAAGGCGCTGATTGTGTGTTAGGGATAATTCCTAGGAGTGTGGTTGCTGGTGGGTGGAAAACTGTAGCCAGAGAATAAGTGGGAATGGCCCTTGCTGGTACTTAACGGATTCGTTCACGAATGATCTGAACAGTTCCAGTGAAAAGAGCATTTCGGACACAGAAGTTTTCATCCTGCCTGACAATCAGCGTGACTGTGGGCTGTTCCATCCTTCTTGGGCGACAGTGAGAGGGTCTCAGGCCCTTCCGGCCCTGTGCTGGCATTTCCCCAGGGTGTATGCCCCATCCCGAATAGGCTGGAATGCCTCTGGGTGCAGCTGAGCCTCTTGAAAAGGGAAGAGACATGTGATGTGCTCTGGCTGAACAGGAAAGTGAGGGAGGACAGGGAGAGGGGCCTGGAGGTGAGGAGGATGGTGAGCAACACTGGGGAGAGAGGACGGAGGGTAACACCAGGGACAGGGGGATGGAGGGTAACGCCGAGGACAGGGGCATGGAGGGTAACGCCGGGGACCGGGATGGAGGGTAACACCACTTCTCCAGGTGCCTTTGGGGGATGGTGCCGCCTCTCTCACCCCAGAGTGAAGCCAACAGGATTCTGTCCCGAGGAGCCCCAGAGCCTGGCAGCTGGGATTGGCCCAGTATGAACCACCGTTCACTGGCTCTGCACCCTGGGACAGGCTCCCTGGTGTTTCCACCCTGGTTTCCCTTCTGGACAGTGGGACCCTGAGTATCCCCGTCCCAGCTGCACCCAGAGCCCTGGACTCCAGCGTGTCATAGGCACTCGTTAGCGTTTCTTTTGTTGTGGTCCGTGGACGAAGTGGCTCTCTCTTTGTGTGTTCACAGCCCTCCTGCTCACTTTACCTTCTGGGAACACTTTTTACAGAGCTTCGTATGCGGGGAGGACTCAAGTGATTAATCGAATGTTTCATCAGGTGCGGTTCTTCTGTTTCCCAGTTTTGACGTAACATTTGGTGAAATTTCCCGGGACTCCTGTGGTCAGCCTCACGGTTTCACTCTGTCACTTTCTAATGCAGTATTTTTGGGAGTCTTTTAAATTCAGCGCCACCACTTAAAAATAAGTTTTATAATATGCAGTTTCAGGTTAATTCTTTACCTTTGTGTCTCAGGCAGTGGCTCCCCACCTGTGAGTTGTCAGAAAGGTTCACGCAGTTTTCCAGGGCGGCCTTTGCATTTACTGGAACTATAAAGAGCTCGTTCCTGCTTCGGAGGCGATTGACACGCAGTGCGCGTGAGGCTGTGCGTGGCTTAGCGTCTTCTGCAGGCTTAGAGGTCACTTTCTGTTCTTCCCCAAGCCTGCTGCGCTGTGCCGAGTGTTCACTGCGGGCGACGGTTACGCTGTCTGGCACAGGCCACCGAGGCCACAGGGCAGGTTCCACGTAGCGAAGCCTGCAGAATGGCAGAGCCCGGCCTCCTTGCCGCCCTTCACGGGGAGCAGAAAGCGCAAGCCTGTGATCAGAGCTGTGCTAGCCCAGAAAGCCTCTGAACAGGTTGAATTGAGGAATCTGCTCCTACCAACTGCCCATGTTTAGGATGTGTTTGAGTTTTTGTGATTTTTCTTGCACTGAAGCTACTGGACTGGCTCTGTGTCACCGTCATGGGTTTTCATGTTGCCCCGACGGGAAACGGCGGGGGTGGAGGGCTACACAGAGGCTGTGGCCCTGATAATGAAGGGCTTGTTGCCTCTTTGGACAGTGAGTTCAAACTCTTTGTAATTGTCAGCACAAAGAGTGACCCGCTGAGGACACGGCTGTAATACAGGGTGGCATGGTTGATTGTCATAGCTGATATCAGGTACCTGCCTCTAAAATGACGGTACCCGTAGTGTGGCTCCAGGAGGGCAGCTCCTGCCAAACACACGTGCTCCTGGGCCCCTGCAGACAAGGTCGTGTTGCCAGCCAGGCCTGCAGCTGTGAGTGCAGAGGAGTCTACAGGGCACCGAGTGCCTCCCTCGTTTGCTTGTGGGGCCCAGCCCTCCGTCCCTCCCGGTCCCCAGTGCGGCTTCTCCCAGGATTCTCCCAGCCCTGTGGACACCTCCGTCTTCACAGCTTCTGTAGTTTTCTCGTGGGCGCCCCAGGTGGGCGCCTGGGCAGGGTTCGTGTGTTAGTTGAGTTCTCTCTAGCCAACCCTGGCTTGTGGCTCAGCAGGTCCCTTCAAATGAGTCAGCCAGCTGTGTGCCTGCATGTTCAGGATACTTGTCAGGGGCCTTCCTCAGAGCAAGACCGACGCTCACCTCATCCTTGGGACTTTGGAGCCCGCCCTGGAGAGACTCTAGCCAGTCCAAAGGGGCCGTCCGGGTCCCGCAGGCTGGTGGGAGTGACTTCTGAGCCACTCGAGACCCCACTTTGTGTTTCTACACACCACAAAGCCACTTAAAGTGCCATGTTCTGGTGCCGTGTGCCTCTCCAGTGTGCCACACAAGCCCGGACGGGGATCTGAGCGGGCGCTGCCTTCCTCAGGCTATGCTTGAGTTTTGGGGCAACTGGAGCACTCGTGGCTGTGATGATCACCGCTGTCTGGGCTCCCCTAGAAGGTCTCACCCGCAGCCTGAGGGCCACGTCGGCAGCCACCGAGGAGCCGCCAGGTGCGGCGTTGGTCCCACTCAGTTCTTTTCGACTTTGGTGACAAGAGGAGACAGCAAAACTTCAGCTGGGAGCCCCAGGCCTTCTCTGCTTGGGGCCCTGGGACTGAGATAGCACAGATCCTGCCATCCACGTGCTGGGGGCCCCGCCGTGCGGCTCCCTCCTCTGATCAGGAGCCACGCCCTTGGGCTGGGCAGCTCCGGGTTCTCGCACTCAGGGGCCCAGGGAGGGTCCCGGATGCAGAGAGAAGGAGAAGGGTGGCGGTTTGAGCCCAACTGTGTTGGCTTCATCTTCTGCCTCCTGTCCCTAAATACATTTGCAAAGTTTTCCAGATGAAAACTCAGAAGGGATTTTTAATGACTGGAATCTGTGAATTCCATGGGAGCCAAGTGTGTCCACCTCTTTCACCCACCTCATTTCTCCCCGTTGGGGCTGATTTTGGCAGCGTTCAGAGGGGCATGGACTCAAGGGGTGGTGGCCAGCCCTCGGCCCTGTGTCCCTCTCCTCCTCCCCTCAGCGCCACAGCATTTCGGTGTCATCCCCTTCCCTGCGCGCGTCCTCATGAAAACCAAGTGCGGCTGGAGGGAGATGCCTGTGCCCACTCCCGTGACCTTCCCGGCCAGCCTGGCTGCAGCAGCCTCTCAGCAGGCATCTTTCTGGTGCTGCCTCCGTGCCCCTCCCATCACTTGACGCTCGTGCTCCTGAATCTTCACGCGTGTACTCTGTGCATCCACCTCACGGGCTCCCTGGGAACGGAGACAGTGTCTCACACCGGTCAGAATGCTCTTCTCTGTCCACTGAATAGTCCAACACAGAATCATTCCTCTGTGATTATTTATGCCTTGTTATGTAGAACTGGAATAAAGAAAAAGTGAATTTAGACATTACAGCCATCAGGTTGAAGCTAGGTAATTGCATTAGGGAATTAAATGAGAGCATTTGAGCTTCTTGAGTTCTAATTCCACATCTTCGTATCCCCGTCACCCCATACCCAGTGTCTAACACAGCCCTTGGTCTAGGAGTTTCTTGATAAATGCTTCCTGAATTGAACTGGACTGAGCTTAACATTTCCACGTCATAATTCCTAGTCAATATCGGGTATTTAGTCAAATAGAGTCAAGTAGAGAGAGGCATTGGCCCATCTGGAAAAAGGGCAAGGCATGGTGCTTTAGGCCCAGGTCCCCAATATCAACTATGAAAATAAAACGTTGTCATCTCCAATTGCAGCCCTGTCCTCAGCTCGTCACTGTTTACGCTAACAATTATAAACAGCTTGAACTTGCTGTCCTGAGAAGCAACACATCCTCCATTCTCTCTGCAGTGCAGCTGCCTTGGTGGATGGAACATGCCCCTCCTCCCTCCCTCCCCCTCCTCTCTCCTTCTCCCCCCTCTCTCCCTCTCTCCCCCCTCCTCTCTCCCTCTCTCGCCCCTCGTCTCTCCCTCCCTCCCCCCTCCTCTCTCCCCCCTCTTGTCTCCCTCCCTCTCCCCTCCTCTCTCCCTCACTCCCCCCTCCTTCTTCCTGTCTTCTCTCACCTTTCTCCTCCCACCTTCTCTCCTGGGCTAGGGGCAGAAGAGAAGAGACCTCCGGAATCTTCTGCTTCATTCAAGCAGCTTGGGGGCAGCATCAAGTGCTACAATTTGGCTGCTCCAGCAGGTGCCTCAGGGCAGCCTTTCTAATGGGAATCCTGGAATCATGTCTTTCCTTAATGTGTCCTAAAGGCTGGAGGACATGAAGTGAAACAATGCTCCATGCTCAGTCCTGTGATTTTGTGTATTTATTAGACTTAATTTGAAATTAAAATAAATAATACCCAAGGTAGAGCATGAAAAAAAAGAAAAAACAGGCTATGGTGTTTGAAAAACAAACAAAACCGTTTGGTTTGTTGGTTTGTTCTTAGACCTTCAGAGGCTCCTAGGTCACACGTTTCAGTTTCTCAGCGAGTGACATTCTCGTGTCAGCCTCTTGTTTGATGATGTCAGCCACAGCAGAAAGAAGCACTCCGTAGGCCCCGTGCTCAGCACATCGGTGTGAGCTTCTGCCGTCTTCTGTTCATGCTCATCACAGCTCTGTGCAGTGGGCGTCCTCCTGATCCATGTGGGAGAATGGAGGATGGAGGCGGAAGGGTGAGTGACGGCAGGATCACATGAGGGGTCTCTCCCGAGGTAGGGAGGGGAACGGGCCCAGGACCTCGGTGCCCATCGCGTCCTTCCTCCTCCTCCTCTGCGTCTCTGTGACTGTTTGACTCAGGCTGCAGGGACAGACATGAGTATGTGCAGAGCGTGTGTGCACCCCTGGGGGTGTGTGCTCATATTGGCAGAGAGGGATGTGAGCGTGTACAGAGCGTGTGTGCACACCTTGGGGATGTGTGCTGGCATTGGCAGGGACAGATGTGAGTGCATACAGAATATGTGCTGGCATTGGTGGGACAGATGTGTACAGGGCGTGTGTGCACACCTCGGGGTTGTGTGTTGGTGTTGGCACGGACAGATGTGAGCATGTGCAGAGCGTGTGTGCACACCTGGGGCTGTGTGCTGGTGTTGGTATGGGCAGACGTGAGCGTGTACAGAGCGTGTGTGCACAACTAGGGGTGCGTGCTTATGTTGTTTTGTAAGCGGCAAATACGTGGCCCGTTTCCTCGGGCGGCCCTGCGCCCGTGCTGAGTCCGTCAGTGGCCCTCGGGTTGGGGTCTCCATCTCCCCAGACAGCACTCGAATGGCTTGAGGTTTCAGATTCTTCCTCTCCGGGTACTTGGACCTCCTCAGGACCAAACATCAGAACCAGCCAACTGCAAACTACAAGAACGTTCAAATGCATCTTCAGTAGGAAAAAAAGGCAATTGGAATAATTTTCCAACATGACCCCGTGGGTAAGCCGTTAGATACTCCAGCCAACAGATTGAGTCACTTTAAAATTTACACCAATTAAAATAGTTCTGAGAGTTACAGAGCTTTACCGCTAAACCTTGAAATAATTGAAGCGTTCTGCTCCACTTGCTTACAAACAGTTTGAGGATAACTTTCAGTCCAAAGCAGCAACCTTCTAAATCCAGCTTAGATGCGAGGCTCCCACTGACACAGGAAGAGACAGTGGCCCTTGATTATTCTCCTGTGTTCAGATACTTTGTCATTTTTTTTTTTTTGTATCCTGATCAGCACTTCTGCTTTTCCAATTCAAACTAAAGGGAGTTTAGTTCTGTTTTGGAGAAGCTGTGGTTAGTGGTTTCTTTTCATGGTTTACTTAATCTCTTAAGTCTGGCACTTACATTTACCCAAATGGACTTTTCTTTAGTACGACGGTGCCATAGCCCAGGGCTTCTCCCTCCATATCTGCTCCCCAGGAGGCCCCCTAGGAATGGGCGCTGGAGATCCAGCCCCTCTCCGTGTGCCCTTTTCTTTGAGTCCAATGTAGGTTTGGCTCAGAGAAGAAAACAGGCCTCCGGGTTAGGTGCCTCTGACTGCTTGCTTGTGAAATGTTTAATGAGAAGGCGTCTTCCAAACTAATTTTACACATTAATAGTTGTAGCTTAAAGTATCACTGCAGTCATAAGAACAAGAAACACTCCCATAAAGTAGATAAGTAGAAAAAAGCCGTAAAAGTTTAATAAAGCGCAAATAAAATGGTGTTGTAAGAATGTACAGTGGGAAATGTTCTCAGTCCAGCCAGATCGGCTGTGGCATCCTCCTGTAAATACATTCAGCCATGTGTGGCCCTGATCGCAATCACTACTGTGAATTGTGATCCAGAATGTTCTTGGGGGCCGATACCTGGACTGTGCCAGCAGCTGAGTCTCATTGGAGGTCACGGAGGTGATGTGCTTAGTGTGGCCATCTGGGCTGAGGGGTGGTCACCCGTTCACTCACCACGTGCAGCCGTTATTCTTGTGATGGAGTTGCACAGGGCCCGGCTTGTCCACCTTGGCTACTTAAAGTACCGGGAACCCAACCGCTGGTGAGTGCGTCCCGACATGGGAGCTGTCTTTTTTATCCAGGGCCCTCTGGTGCTGCAGACCCTGAGTCCACGGGGAGGCACCGGAGGGCTCTACTGGGCCATGGAGGTCCCCGAGCAGGTGGTCACTCATTGTGAAGTGGTCCATGGCCTGTGAGGTTATTCCCGGGGTCTGTGTGAGCGAGGTTAACCAGTTCACAGCTGGGCACTTACCCCTTACACAGGTGACACTACTTAAAGTGGAATCTCTATTAGCTCGCACGGGCGTGTGTGAGGAGCTGGGAGGGTGCGGAGGCTTGGCCCTAGCACTGGAGCCCGGGCTCCTGATATTCTGCGTCTTCCTGCTGAGGGGCCGTCAGGGCTGCTGTGGATCCTGAAGACAGTAGGTGCCATATGGACCAGGGGATGCGGAAGCCTCTAGAGGCTGCGGGAGGCGAGGAGACGGTCGCTTCCCCAGAGCCAGCCCTGTCGACACCTCGACGTTAGCTGGTGGGACCTGTTTTGGACTCCAGCTTTCAGAAATGGGAGAAAATAAGTCAGTGTTCAGGGCGCTAACTTTGGGGTGATTTAGTGGAGAAACAGAAAACCAGCCCACGAAGGTGCACGCATTGAAATGTGCTCTGTCCAGGTGTTCACAGTGGCGTGAGGGGGATGGCATCAGGGTTCGGGGAACTGTGCAGCTTTACTGAAGGAAGGGGACTCGCCACGCCTTTCCTCATGTAACTGAAGGTATGTATGCCTGCCACACCGCCCAGGAGACAGGGACTAGAAATCTGACTTTATTTCTTATGGGAACCAAGGTCAGAACACGGTGAGGGCCGAGACGAGCTTCCTACAGCCTGACCTGGGAAGAGGAATCGCAAGTAGTTTGTGGTTTTCTACACAGACCTGTCCTTTCAGGTTTTGTTAAGTTCTGGAAAAAGGCAGAAGCCAGGCACACCTCGGCGACGGACAGTGTTTCTGGAGGTGGTGCGGCTTCAGCCTTAATGTGGCCGTGTGGTTGGGAGGCTCAGAAACTGCCCTCCAAGAGCACTCATCTGTTCCTTATTGCACTAATACCTCATTTACAGAAATTACAGAGCAGTGCGGGAGGCCTCTGGTCTTGATGGGTTTGTGTGGACCGAGGTCACGGGGTGTTGTCCCAAGTGCTTATCCTGATCTGGCAGAGGCTCTGTTCCCAAATAATTATTCCACAGTTTCAGAGCCTATATCTGAGTGATAGTCTTTTAACTTTGTTGCATAAAAGTAAACAAAGTATGTCTTGAGGGTCTAAAAATTCATGTAGTAATCATGGCTGTAAACTCATACATGGGGCTTTTGGGATGGAGTGAAAACACCGTCACCTGGCGTGGACGCTGCGTGGTATTTTTAGCGTGGTGGCCTGCTCGTGCCTTGAACTCTATCTGCAGTGTGAGCAACAGTTGTGTATTTGAGAAATGTGGGCAGGTCAGCTTGCTCCTCCAGGGGCCTGCGGGCGTCCGGGTGAGGGGCCTGGGATGCGGCCATGTCAGTGGGAAGGAGCTTGGTTGTGTCAGCAGATATGTCTGCCTCTACAGGCCTGCAAGCCAACCAGAACCCAGTTTTCCTTTGGCCATCTAATGCCAGAAAAAAATCTGTTTCTTAGAGACTTTCATAATTTATATTAATGAACCGTTTGACCATACATAAAATGTTATAAATGTATGAGGATTTACAACTTGGCAGATGTGTAACTCACATGTTATGATTGAATCCAACTGTTGAAGATATTTGTTTCACTGGAAGGTTTTTAGCGTTTTATGTGCAAACCAAATGCCAGTAGCATTTTGAAAGAGTATTTTGGAATTTTAAACACAGAGTGGGACAGTGCTGGGTCTCTGGGATGCTGGTGAGGTGGACGTGACCTCAAGCTCTTGGAGCTTGCAAGCAGGATTCCTAAATTGTCACACTTGCAGTGCTGGAAGTCAAAGTGGACTTCTGTAAATGAGGTATTAGTGCAATAAGGAACCGATGAGTGCCCTTGAAGGGCAGTTTCTGAGCCTCCCAGACACCGCCGGAGGAAGTGGGGGAGGGGGGCAGTAACCCACCAGAACCTGGACGGTGGAGCCGGGTTTGCTGGTGGCCCTGCGTGGCTGGTCATTACGTGCAATAAGGAACAGGTGAGCGCCCTTGAGGGCGGTTTCTCCCTGCTTCGGAACTGCAAGTGGAAGATGCCTCAAAGTGGGGGGAGGTTGGTGGTGGTCGGTTATCCAGTGGGGCCGGATTTGCTGGTGGCCGCTGCGTGGCAGGTCACTGGGTGGAGCGATAGGTGAGTGGAGTGGGAATAGAGGATGCACCCTCCACAGCTACTGCTGGGAGTTGGCTCTGGTAGCAGAGGGGGCATAGAGGGATTCCCACCAAGGGCAACACGGCTGGGGTCCCACGTGTGCTGGACGCTGACGTGTAGCTATGTGATCTCAGTCTCCACAGCCATCCTGGGAAGTGGGTTCAGTTACCTTCCCATCTCACATTTGAGAAATCTCGGGCTCACATCACAGCTGGGTGGGTTGGAACTAATGTCTCAGGCAGGACGTTGGCCCCAGAGCCCAGCTCTTACCACCCCCCCCCCGCCCTTTTCAGTCCACCAAGCTTGTAGAGAGGGGTGTGTGGTGGTGGGGGGCGGCTGAGAAACCAACACAGTAGAAGGGGGGAAGGAAATAAACCAGGCAGGAGACACAGGCAGTACATGGGAGGTCTACCCGGGGTCTGGGTGTGGGGGGCACCTCTGGGCCTGTGAATCCCGTTCTGTGCTCCTGGCTTACCCAACCTTGGCCCTCAGCCACATGCTGTGCGTTTTAGGTGAAATCTCAGTCCCTCGCATGGTGCGAGCATCTTTTCTCCCTGGCTTTGCTTCTCCTTAAATCACAGAGTCTCAGTGGGGATGGCGGGGTGGTTGGTGGTCCATGGAATTTGCCCTCCACTTTCCCATCCTTGTCCTGTCCTGTCTGGCCTGTTACCTGAATCGGTGTCTCTTCGGAGCCTGCAAATGAGTGGAGGCCACAGCAGCCCCTCGCTGACCGGCCTCTCAAACTTTTTTATTCATCAGAATTGTGTTAAATGCTGATTCCTAGGCACCCCATTAGACTCTCTATGCCTGCCTGGCATGGGTACTTTGAGGACGGTACAGAGGGTTGCTGGGCTGTTCCAGGAGGGAATTTGCATTTGTAGAATGTCCCCTGTGGTCTTTCCAGCACTCTACTTTCCACGCACACGTGGCATTAAACCTGGAAGACCTCTGGGTGCTGTGCTGGTGAGGAAGTCCCGGCTGGACGAGGGGCTGCTGGGGCTCGGACTTGATTCCTGGGCTGGGGGCTGTGGGCTTATTCTCTTCAGTGGGCCTGCTGATGGGATGCCCTGAGTTCTGCTGTGCACTCAGGGGATGGTGCAGAGACAGGCTCAGGAAACACAGACCATGGATTTAAAAATTCCTACTGGAAAATCTTTTATGAGCAAAGAAATTTGCATCTAACTGAAGACAATCATTGCTTGAATAATTGGTTTGTTTACAAAATTGGTCCTATGAACAGATCAAAGTTTTCATTCATGCCTTGTCTATAACGTAAATAGGAGCTGTTACCGCAACCTAAATTAGCCTTAAATTTTGTATCAGATTGCAGTCCAGATTACAAACGGCTGCTTGATAATCTAATTGATAAAACGGAGGAATTTAGTGCTTGGAACCCAGCGTGAAGAGAACAGAATTGCTTTGGCTTCTCAAAAGCGTGTGACTGAGGGGTGACCTGGGGTGAAGAGAAGTGGCTGGAGTCATTATACTCAAGGAGATGATCTGCCGGAGCGCCTCTCAGCTGTCTTCTGGATAAAACAAAAGGGCGAAAAATGGAAAAATTCAGCACTGAGTTCGTCTATGCCCTGAGCTTCTCATATGGTCATTAATGTGACCGGGCTGTATCTGTGAAGCCTCCATACAGGCACAAAGGAATTAGGCTACCTCTGGCGTCTGGACCGCGTGTCATTTCCTAAAGCCCTTTTGGGTGAAATGACAATCGCAATGTCTGTTCGGAGAAGTGTAATCTCACGTATGAGATACAGATTTTAAATGATGTAGATTTTAAACACCAAAGTCAGGAAGCTTGGTGGGAGTGGCTGTCTTCCAAGTGGTTTTCTGTGCTGCCATGGATGAGGCGTGGATGTGTTTGTTGGTGAGATCCACTGGTGAAAGGGCTAAGCAAACCCTGCAGCTGGGGCGGTGTGAAGCTACATCTCTTCCGGCATCCCAAGTAAATACATTTTGTAAATCTTGTGAATTTGACCCTGACCCTAACCCTGAGTGTTGAAGTCTGGTGCAGTGTCTTGAGCCCTCTTCTGCATTGAGGGTGAGTGACTGTAAATGAGCGATTCCTCAGTGATGAAAGTTCAAATTTGGCTTCCCTGAGGAAGCCAGACCTCAGTCACCCGTATCTCCATTGTAAGCACTGTGGCCTCTAGGCGGGTGGCTGGAAGTTTCCAGGCCCGCCTTGGAGACACAGCCGTGCGGTGTTTGATGATTTGATAACATCGGCCACCTTCTGTCTAATCACGGTACAAATGATTCTCCTACAAGGAAACGGATCTGGTTTCTTCCCTGATCGTTGGAAGAAGCAGCCCACCTAGGAACTGCACCGTCCTCTGCACTTTCACAGCGAAGCCTGTGTCTGTCTCCCAGGAGTGTCATGTGTTGTGGGAATCACGGGAATTGCCTCTTTAATTCTTCCTGCTTTTGAGGGCTCGGGCAGCTCTGCCTGTTTCACCCGGAACAAGCAGCGTGTGGTCTCTGGCTGCTGTGGGACTAGGGCTTGTGTTTCACCTGGGACGAGCAGCGGGTGGTCTCTGGCTGCTGTGGGACTAGGGCTTGGGGTGCATCATCACATCCGGTGACCTGTCCAGGTGGGCATCATTGTCTTTTGCCTGTTGGCTGAGGCAGCTGTGATGCCATGGGGGTCATGCTTGTGTCAGGGCCAACCCAGTTCTTCCTGTGCACACCTCTCCTGCTGGAGTGCCTTTCCTTATGATGACGTGCTGAATTAGGGCGGAGAATGCAGAGAGGCTCTGGGCGTCTCCTTCCCATTCTTATTCCCTGGAGCTGTGATGCCCGACAAGGGAGCCCATAGCCAGAGGCTCCTTTAAATTTAATTAGAATAAAGATTTGATTACATAGCCAAACACATTTGAAAAGAACTTCACAGATTAAATTCCGGATTCAGCCCTTCAGGCCCAGTGGCCACGTTTCGGGGCTCAGCAGCTGTAGGTGGCTGTTATCTTTCTGTGTTGGCTGAGCAGATTGGGACGTTTCCGGTTCAGCTGGCAGTTCTCTTGAATGGCTCTGCCTGTGGTGGGGGCACCTTGGCTGGAGAGCCTCGTGGGGATCCTTTAGGCCTCTGGCTACAGCCAGGCTGCACGGTTCCTGTGCCCCGGGTCCTCTGAGGCCCAGATGGATCCCACCACAGAGCCAGCACTGCTAGACTTGGGTACTGTGTGCAGACAGCAGAGGGGCACGTCTGGGCCTTGCAGGGGCTAGGGTGACTGGCCTCCTTGGCCAGGATCCCGTCTCCAAGTTTTCAGAGGAAATGCATCCACCGTCCACACCGTGCACCAGAGGAAAACTGCAGGCTTCTCTGTGGATGGTGAATTGAGATCATGCAGAGTGACTAGGTTTGGGCTCCTGACCAGCGTGAAACTTGATACCTTTAGGTGGAACCTGACATGCCTCCATATGTACATGGCAAAGAGAATGCAGCGTTGTCAGCTTGAATCCAGATGTGCTCCCGTTTTGAGGTGGAAGGTTCTGGGAGTATTGGCCGTTGGTGATTGTCCTGCCATGGAGGACTTTGAATGCAGGCACTGGTTTAGGATAACCCTGGTTTCCTGGTCCTGTATGTGGGCATCGCTGAGTCTCCCGGGCTGGAGGAAAGCAGGGCAGATGGGAGGGTGACAAGAGGTCAGGTGTTTCCAGCTCTGGGGAGTGATGCCATCAGACGGCTGAGATCAGGTGGCCAGGGAACAAAGCAGGGGTGCATGGAAATGTCATGTTTCCTGGGGTATGGGGAGGACCTGTTGAACTCTATTCCTGGGCAACAGTTCTTCCATTCTCAGGAATCTGTGCCATTGTAATTGAGTAGCAAATTCTAGAATTGCTCTAATTACTTACTGTTAAGTCCCCATCCCAATTACCATGAATTAGCAACAGTGATAACAGTTTGCCTGGTCAAGCCTTGCTAAGAAAAACCAGTGGAACTAGTTTTAGTTGCCTCGAGTTCCCTCCAAATCGGATTCCTTAGCGGCTTATGTCCCCACAGCTGCTGCAGTTCTTCCTGGGCCTGGCAGGCACATTCCAGACATTCACATCTCAGCTCAGATGCAGGCGTGCATATTATAGAAAATCGCACTGCGCTGTGATTGGCTTGAGCTGACGTTCTCTAGGTGAGAGGCGGAGGCCGAGGACCTGTGAGGGACTGAGTGTCCTCTCATTGACTTGGAGCAGGTGCACATCTGTTCTTCAAAAGTTCTAATGGGATGAAATTAGAAATATGAATTTTTAAAATTCACGTGTTACGAACTCTGTTCAGTGATTTCCTCTGAAATGAGAGACTATTTGCAGACGAGGCATTCAGACTGCAGCTCTCCTTAGAACTGTCCTAGACCTCGATGCCGTCCTTTGGCCTCTTCCTGGGTGTGGGGTCCTCTGCTTGAAGCAAAACCACGTGGTCTGTGCATCACTACGGCAACCAGCTCAACGTACACACCCACTGGGAGGGGGGCCGGATCACTTAACATTTTAAATGCATTTAACATTAAACCAGCAAGTCAGCCAGTGCTTTCTGTAACCAAGCTGCCTGGCTCATGGGAACCTGACACTTGACTTTTCGGAAGAGAATACTTGCTTCTGTGGAGTGTCAATATTTGTCTCATTTCTTGAGACTCTGCTCAAAGTGATGAAGGTGTGTAAATTAGGACCTTTTTGTGTAAATTGGGCCACAGAGCTCTCTAAGCACAGTCAGGGGAGTAAACAGCTGTGAAAGATGCCGCCTGATGTGAGCCGTGACCAGGCACTTTGGAACCTGGGATCCCATCTCCAGCCTTTCAAAGGACGTAGAGGAATTGGCCTGATGTGAGCCCTGGCCGGGCACTTTGGAACCTGGAATCCCATCTCCAGTCCTTCAAAGGACAGAGAGGAATATAAAATGCAGATGGGAGAGTTCATATTTTGGGCATCTCTGTTCTTTTGAAATCAAAGTGCAAGGAAAAAGTTTTGCCTTGAGGTCTTACCCCATACTTGTTTTTCTCCTGAGGTTTTAACATTTTCTTAACTGCTTTTTTCTCCCCCGATCCTTGGGGAACTTCTATCTTCATATCTTCTTAAAAGATATGGTTAAATTCAACACTGAAATTTAAAAACATGCATTCATATTATTTTTCTTTAAACTGATGTATCTGATGTTGGTGAAGAACTCACTGGGCGTATTGGTGTATTTTCATTTTTTTTGAGACAGTCTTGTGTTGCCCAGGCTGGAATGCAGTGGCGCGATCTTGGCTCACTGCAGCCTCACCTCCTGGTTCACGCCATTCTCCTGCCTCAGCCTCCTGAGTAGCTGGGATTATAAGTGCCTGCCACCATGGCTGGTTCATTTTTGTATTAGTAGAGATGGGGTTTCAACATGTTGGCCAGGCTGGTCTTGAACTCCTGACCTCATTTGATTAGCTCACTTTGGCCTCCCAAAGTGCTAGGATTACAGGCATGAGCCACCACACTCGGCCTGGGATATTCTTGATTGTAACTGTAATAGATCCCTTTAATAAAAACAAAACAGAACACCACCACCAACAACAACAAAAAAAACAGCTGTCTGAAAAGTCCCAAAATTAAAGAGCTCACTTGGACAGGGATTTGGACACCAGTTGAATGGCCCAGCACAAACCATAGTTACATGGGCCACTCGGCCTGTTAGATCCTTAGGGTATTTGAAGTCATGTGGATATTTGCATTTCTGCTTCTGGATATCGTGTCAGTATGAATTTGTCTAGTGTTTGAGGGCCAGGCTCAGATCCGGGAAAGCAAGAGCCCCTGCCCTCACGGCACTTCTCTTCCGTGTGTGTGTTAGGAAAATAGAAAGCATAAGATATTTTTTTCAATGAGCTGGGAAGATGGAAAAATAAGCTTAAGATGTTTACTTGTTCAGAAGAAGGGAGGTGCAAGGAATACTCAGCTTTGCTGCTGCTGAAGGAGGCCCCTGGCGGAGGATGTTTCAGAGGTAGGGTTTGTCTGAGAAAGGTGGTAAGAGGCAAATAGGATGCCCCATCTGGTTTGCCAGAGATGGGGAAAGTCCGTATCCCCAAAACAGCCTCAGCATTCTGGCAAAGGCTTTGGAAAACCAGCTAGTGTGTGGGACCTTGTTGGCTGCTGGGGAGAAAGAAAACACTGCTGGTCCTGAGGACTGTACTGTTCTTCCACTGCTATAAAGAATTACCTGAGGCTGGGTAATAAGGAAAAAAAAGGTTTAATCGGCATACAGTTCTGTGGGCTGTACAGGTTTCTACATCTGGGGAAACTTAGAGTGGAAGGTGAAGGGGAGGTGGGCATGTCTTCACATGGCTGGAAGGGGAGAGAGAGTGAAGGGGAAGGTGCCATGCACCTCCAAACAACCAGATCTCAGAACTACCATGAGGACAGCACTTGGGGGATTGTGCTAAACCATTAGAAACCACCCCCATGAGTCACTCCCACCAGGGCTCACTTCCAACAAAGGGTTAGAGTTCAGCATGAGATTTGGGTGGGGACACACAGCCACACCATGTCAGGCTTCCCATTCTTCTCCTGCACATGCTTCACAAATGGTTCTGTCATTGGTTTTTGTTTTTGTTGATACATAATATGTGTACATGTTTTCAGAGTGCATGTGATATCTTGATTCATCCCTGTATTGATGAAATCTGTGTACTTGGGATGTCTTTCACTTTAAATATTTTCTTTTCCTTATGCTGGTAATGTTCAAGTTATTCTCTCCTAGCTGTTTTGAAATACACAGTAGATGACCCACTGCCATCCCCCTGCTGATTTATCAATAGTAGGTCTTGTGCTCCCATTAGGCTGTGTGTTTGTGCCCGTTACGAGCCTCTGCCCATCCTGCTTATGAGTGGGCTCTGCTGGGCCCTGTTGACCACCTACTCTTGGCCTCCATGAGATCTGCTCTCAGCTCCTGCTTATGAGTGAGAACATGCTCCATTTCTTTGCTTGGCTCATTTGCTTAACGTATATCCTCCAGCTCCATCCATCCTGTCGCAGATGACAGGGATCTCAGCTGTGTGGTGGAGTATTGCTCCTGTGTATGTTCGGGTCACGTTCCCTTCATCCCCTGTTGACGGACACTCAGGTGATTCCAGACCTTGGCTGCTGTGGATGGTACTGCATTGAAGCTGAGAGCAGTCACTGGCTTTATACTTGGGGGACGTGAGCCACTTTGATGTTCTCAAGCAGCCATTCCCCAAAATCCTCCGTGGAATGCCGCATTCCTTTGTGCCCATGGCTTCCACTAGGATGAAGAGCTGGGAAGGGGCTTTGAGTGAACCCTTGGGTTTCTGTCTTTAATTGGTACCCAGCTGCACTGACCAAGTGGGGGTCCCAGTGACCCTGGACACTACCTCACATAAGGTCCAAAGATGCAGTTAGGTTCTTTTTTTAACTTTTTTTTAAAAAAAAAAACCCTTTTGACCTGGTTAAGCTATAGCATTATCAGTTAGTGTTTTTCATATTGGAAAGGTGTATATTTTATTTTCTAAGAAGGAAAGAAATCCTGTTAAATACTCTAACCACAGATTAAATCATGTCAAGGAAAGAGGTACTATTTTGGGGGAAAATTATCCCTTCATGTCAATGATCAAGGAGATGACTTAGATTGTTTAATTGAGTTAATTATGAAATCTTAAGTGGTTTTGAGAAGATGAGCTGTGGATACTGCAAGACATGAGACTGATGCTGATTTTATGTTAGTCAGCCCTGACAGAATGTGGCTAATATTTAAAGCTTGCTCCAGTATTGCTTGATAGATTGTAAGTTAATGTAAAGATTTGTTTGATGCTTTTATTTTACAAAATATTATTGAGAAAAAGTTTGACAGCCAAGGAACCACCTTCAACCAATTTCTTCCTAATTTCTATCACTAGAAAAATTTGTCCTGTTAATTCCAAAATTTACTTTTGGAAAGTTCCTGTAAGGAGAGCAGAGGTATTTGTGGTTGAATGGTGACTTGAATTTAGGTGAAGATCGTTAAATATTTCATAGTCATGTTTGTCTTGGTGGTTTTAGCAATTTTATATTAAATTTAGAACTGTGAGTCAAACCAAATGTGTTCTTTCGCTTTTGTGATACTCCTTTGTATGACTATACTGGTAAAGAATGATAAAATGTGTATCGGGTATTTTTTCTGTGTAGATATTAGGATTTTGAGGGGAACAAATTAATCATTCTTCTAATAGACATTGTGCTGTGTGTTGGGTCCTTTGTATATTAGTTGAATCACTCTAATGAGGACCACTTGAAAGTCTGTTTCTATACAAGATCTTTTATATGCTGACTTGTGTTATGCAAAATCCTTCATCCTCAAAGAAGACTAAGCAATGGGTTGGAGGAGAGGTTTAATCCCCCATTAGGTCTATTCCAAATGCCCAGAATTGAATGCAAGTACGAATTATGTTTTTGAAGTGGTGTGTGTGTGTGTGTGTGTGTGTGTGGTGGACTCCTTTTTAGGTCATGAGAGGGAGTTAAAGCAAAGATCAGATTTGCTGATAAACATTTGTGCATATGCTAGTGGAGAAGTCATATGTCTTGACTGCACCTGCGTACTCTGATTTTGGTTTTGTTAGTGTCCGTAGCTACAAGCCTCACCCACCTCTGGGACTCACCCTGAGGGGCTGTGGTGAGGGTTATTACAGAGTCGTGTGTCTTAGCGAATGGCACAAACGGTCTTGTGGGCCTACTTTGGCTTTGTTTGAATCTGTAGATTGTTAAACTAAGTTTAATATTTTGAGGATTATAAATTGTGATTCTTGTCTAAGAAGAGGTTTCTGTTGTCTCTGAAGACAGGAACCACAATACAGATGGTCCCTGGCTCACAATGGTTACGTTTGTGATTTTTTTTCCCAACCTTGTGATGGTGTGAACTAGTCACACTCAGTGCATTGTTCGGCCCGAGATGGGCTGCCTCTGAATGAACCCATTGTAAGTTGAAACTATTATGTCAAATGCACTTTCTATTTAGGATGTTTTCAGCTTACGCTGGGTTTATTGGAACAGTTTCATCCCATGGTAAGTCAGGGAGCATATATGCTCATAAAAGTAGAGAGGATCTCATAGATACCATGAGATATAATGTCTCTGATGTTATAGAGATACGATGAAAACAATCAAGTGGGACTTGGAAGCCTTGGAGGGACTCACAAGGGTGGCTCCTGGAATGCAAATGTGAGCGCCACTGGCTTCTGGATGTGACATCTGTGCCTTCTGCTTAGCCCAGTGGGTTATTGGCTGCTCCCGAGGGCAGAGAGGTCCAGCGTTCCTCTGTTTAGGTGTTTGAGCTGCCTTAAGAGGCTAGGTCAATTCTCACTGGTGTCTTCAGGGCTTTAGGTCTTCTGAACAAGCAGGAGGAAGGACGACTTTGTAGAGCTTTGAAAATCTCAACGGACTTCAGGGCCATCCCCCTTGGTAGGAGAGAGCCCCACTGGAGGCGAGCAGGGTGCCATGCGTGCCTGTGCTGGGCCCAGACGTGTACAGACGTTGTGAGGGCCACAGGACACAGATCGGTCTTGGTGCACAACTGGTGTCAATGGCCACGCAGCATTTCTGCCAGGTACATGAGTGCGGGGACTTGGGTTTTGGGGTGTGCGTCCTGGTTGCCTAGTTGCTTGGAAGACCCCTATTCAGACCCCAGCCTGAGTCACCGTGACAGGCCTCCCGCTTCACACGCCACACGGAAGCCTTGGCGTCGGTCACTGACGCCCACCAGCTGTCAGATGTGCGTGTGTATCTTCCCTGGTCTGGTGATGGGTCTTGTTTTGAGGTTATAGTAAACGTTCAGAGAGGTTTTGGATTTTTTATGTTGTTTGCAAGGAGGCAGCAGGGAGTGCTTGAGCAGTGAGATCCCCTTCCCAACCAATGCAATTTCAGATCACAGCAGGTAATTAGGGCAGCGGAGCTGTGGGATCACCTACCCAACCAATGAGAATTCAGATCACAGCAGGTAATTAGGGCAGCGGGGTGGGTGGCAGAACACTGAATTGTGGCTGTTTCTGGTGTCTTGCCCCGCGGACAGAGTGTGCTGGGACCTCCGTGGTCCTCTGTGGGGTGGGTGGAGCACATGAGCTGGGTGCTGCTGGGCTGTGGCTGGCTCCGCAGCCCGGGGTTTATGCAGGACTCGTTCTTAAGACAACTTGGAACCCAGAAAGCAGCATGAGGAGAACGGGTTTGTGCGTTTCTGGATCCTTGGTGCTTCCCAGTCTCAGACGCTGTGCAGGCTCTGAGGGGTCTCGCCGGGAAAACTTGAACAGTCGGCCCCCGCGGTGGAGTGGGGCTGCAGCGGGTCTTGCCGAAACTGGAAGTGGGGGTGAGTGTCTCGCAATCGGGACCTTTCAAATGGGCCCAGCAGGCTGCATGTGTGGAAATGGTGCCACCTAACGCAGGGCTGTGGCCAGCATGGCCTGAAAGGCTACAGCGGGCTCTGTTTCTGCTGTCTTGAGAGAGTCGCTGCACGGTTTTCCTTGGTCTTTGTCTATTTGGAGGACGCTTCCCCCTTTCTTGGGCTTACACAAGCCTTCTGAGCTGCCTTGTTGAGTATGACAAAGCCCTGAGAAGGCATTTTTATCGCATAATTATGTTATCCTGGTGGCTGGATAAATGACCTGCAAATGTGGGTGACTCAGTAGCTCTGAGGGTGCTCAATATCCAAGACAGGTGGGAAGAAAATGTTCAGGCAGGTGTCAGAGAATCTGTTCTCTACTTCACACTGGGGCCCTGGTTTGCTGACAGTCTTCACACTCGATCCAAAATGGGGATAATGAAGTCTCACGGATTCGGCGTCAGCTGAGAGCTGCCTCCAGCGCAGTCTTCTGTGAGTAACAGTTTATAGGTTTGGTGCAAAGGGCGGGCGTTAGCTGATCTTATTTGTGGTGGTGCTTATGGTGGCTTTTCCGTAAGGAATTTAGACTTTATTAGCTTTGGCAAGGGAATCCTGAGTGATAAATTGGAAGAATGCTTCAGGAAACTCTGGAACCTGCAGTGAGTTTGGAATCTGTATGAAATTGAGGTTTGGATTCTCACGATTTCCTAATGCTACCCCGAAACCCAGTAGTTGAGAGAGTCGTAGAGCTTCAGTTGTGCTGCCCCGGTTCCCCATTTTAAAAGGAACACGTTGCTTTCATCTAGAATGTTCTGAGCTCTGAGTGCTGCCAGCAGAGTTTCCAGCTCTCTGCATCAGAGGGGAAGCCAGGACTGCGCTCACGGTGTCGCGGCAGCTGGGAGCTGAACCTGGACCTCAGGCACGTGTGATGCTGGCCATTTTCTGTAAACTCCAAGGGTGCAGTGGTCTCCTTGGCACTTTACAGTCTTCTGAAGCTTTTGATGTGTCTGTACTTTATAGATTTTTCAGAAGTAGACGGCCTTTTCCCACACCCTTGGGCTGAGTTTTGTCAGAGGGTAGTGTGTGGGAAGCACCACACCCACATTCTGACAGGGAAGACTCTGGTGTCCAACTGAGGTCAGAGTGGAAATTTATTTTTCCTTCCCTCCAGTCTGGTCCAGCTGCTCCCTGCTTGGCCAGAAGAAAATCATTCTTATCCAAGTCGTAGGCAAACCCCCGAAGTCAAACATTTGTCTTTTTTCTTTAATATATCCATTTAGTTTTTATGGGATGATAGATGGCGAAGTGTTTTTTAGGGGAAAATTAATTTCTTTAATTACAGAGAACTTTTTGGACAAAAACTGTAATCAAGAAGCTATTTTGTAATAAGATCTAGTTAAATACTACAGTTGAAAGCTCCTTATATTTGATCTTAAACTTGGGTCTGCTATGCATGTCCACACGCTCATGCTCATGACGCCAGGCTCAGCTGTGAACTACAGGCACGGTACACACTTTCTGGTTGCTTTTTTGAAAGTCTTACTGCTTGGCCTCTCTGATTCAAATGTTGAGTTAGGTTGATTCTGTTCAGAATGTTCATCCCTCCATCTAGGGTCCAGTCATCTTTCAGGGAGGAACCATCTTCCTCATCTTTGTCCCCTACAGTATTGTATATTTAATAGTTAAATATTTATAGGTTACATGGGTGACTGATCTGTTCATTAGGAGGAAAACAATGCCCATTTTTACATCATTATAATGGACTTGTTAAATGATTGTTAGTATAATGAAGTTTCCATGGCAAAAGAGGCTTTGCAGATGTGACTGTAACGGACAGTGAGATGGGGGAGGACCCTGGGTTGTCCAGGTGGGGTCTAGCGTCCTCACATGTGCATTGATGAGAGGGAGTACGAGGGTCTGCCTCAGAGGAGGACACCTGAGGATGAGATAGAGGCCAGAGGGCTGTGGGGCTGAGGGCGGGGGTGGGGTAGGGGCCGGAGGGGCATGGGCCAAGGGTGGGGCAGTGGCTGGAGGGGTGCAGGGCTGAGGCCAGGGCAGTGGTCAGAGGGGTGTGGGGCTGTGAGCCAAGCTGCATGGTGGCCTCTATGAATTGGGAGACTCCAGGCACGAACACAACCTACTGACCCCTTGACTTCAGCCCTGGGACTCCTGACTTCCAGGGCTGAGAGGAGGTTTGCATTTGTGGTAATTTGTTGCAGCAGCAATAGGAAGTTAATGCATTGTATCTGTTCTTCACCTCCAAACCTTTGAAAAGTAACCCTGTTGTATCGGCCTTTTGTGTGCCCTAAATTCTAATGAGATGGTTTGTAGGAAATAACGGACACAAACGGTGGCAGAACACAAAGTTGGACAGAAGCAGTGTCTTCTGTGGTTCTGTAGTTTGGGTCTGTGAAGTTAGATTTCGGTCAGAGAGTGTGTGGTCTTGTTCAGCGTATACCTGGAGTACTTGTTCAGAGCTCCTGGGGGAGTGGTCTTTAACACTGTTAGCATTAAAACTTCAAGCACATCAGGGCCAGAGTTCCTGAGTCAGTGTTAGGCGACCTTTGAATAAGAGTTGGCATGTAGAATCCGCCCACTTTACTAGCATGAAGCAGCAATTTTTTTTTTTTTTTTTTTTTTTGAGATCGAGTCTCGTTCTGTCACCCAGACTGGAGTACAGTGGCTTGGCCTCGGCTCACTGCAACCTCTGCCGCCTGTACTCAAGTAATTCTCCTGCTTCAACCTCCAAACTGCATGATTTATTTTCCTGTTTTATATACTTAGTATATGACAACTCTGCAAACTTTATCAATACAAATGACATGCCAGAACTTATGAGAATCCAGCATTTTCCCATGCAAATTAGTAGTGATGTGGAATTCCTGGACTGGTTTGGTATTATAAGACGTAGGGGCGGATTCTTTGCCTAATTTCTGTGGAACTAACAATTGTTAATCACCCAGCAATCTTACCTCCCCCAACAGCTCAGGTGAGGGGGTTACCCCCGCTGTCATGATGAGAGGCAGGAGACTGAGGCTTAGATGAGCAGGTGACACATTACTGTCTAGCCCCACCCACCCCGTAGTTTCCTGCCATGGCTCAGCTATCTTCCTACGAGAAAGGACAGACACCCTGGTGCTGGGTAGAATTCCTTGTGAACCCCTTTGCATCCTCCAGGGAGTTCTTGCTTTACGGTGGTGGCTCATGGGAAGGCCTCTGGTCCAGTGAGAAAGTGACTCATGTTGTAACATTACTGTCTCTCTGTCCGGCTGCTGTTGATTGGGTGATTTGTAAACAGACATTTATTGCTCACAGCTCTGGAGGCTGGAAAGTCCAAGGTCAAGGCAGTGAAGGTCAAGGCACCTGCACATCTGGTGTCCCAGGGCCTGTGGCGTACAGACGGCAGCATCTCACAGGGTCTTGCGTGGCAGCAGGCGTCTTGTTGGGACTCACATGGTGGAGGAGCCCTAGTGCACTAGAGCACTAGGGCTCCTCCACCTCCCAACAGGGACACCAACCCCAGTCCTGAGAGCAGGACCTCCCAAAGGTCCCACCTCTTAATGTATCCCATCGGAGATGGTTTCAGCATGAGGTTTTGGGGACATTCAGGCCAAAGCCATTACTCTGCCATGGTGTTAGGGCTGCATGGCATCATTACTGCAGCAGAGCCACAGCCTTCTCATGTGTATTTGCTGCAGGAGGAAGACGCAGGTGCCTGTGCAAGTTGGGGTTCAGTGCAAGAAGTCGAGACCCTCTGGGAATCTTAGCAGGAGGAACTTAAGGCTTTGAGAACTGACACCTTAGGACTGTAGTTTTCTTCAGACTGTAAAAACCTTGGTGTGTGATAATACTGAACATTTCCTGAGCCCTGTGATCCTGTAAAACAGTGGTGGTTAAGACATTCCCCCTCCCCACAACTGCGGCCCCACTTCTACTGCAAGAAGCCCCTTCCCATGTGGCTTAGGCTGACTTGCGGATGACCATTTACCGAGGACAAGGCCAGACACAGGCCTTCAAACCCCCATCTCTGCCTTATAAGTGATTAGCTAAAGTGCCTGTTCCCACTAATCAATCACCTTCCACCTTGAAATGGTTCTTCGTGGTGCAGTTGCGCCTAGGGGGGTGGACTTGTCTTTGACTGTTGCCTTCCACAGAGGACGGTTAGGGTGGGCAGGAAAGAATTCTCTGCTACAGGTCTGCATTCCAGGCTGTTTCCAGAAGTGGGAATTCTTGTGCCCTGGAGTCTGGGAATGGATTTCTAGTGTCCCAGCTTCAGGTGGAGTTGAAATTGAGTGAGGCAACCCACCACACCCATCTGGAGCCAGGAACTAGAGCCATTTTTAAAGTGGCAGTTTCTCCATAAGGTTACCCAAAAAATGCGCTCAGCACGTTTCTTTCTTTCTCATATGCATTTGGCCATCTAAAACGGGAATGGTGGCTTTTTCAAGTATGGATGTAGTTTTTTTTTTTTTTTTTTGTTTTTTGTTTTGAGACGGAGTCTTGCTCTGTCGCCCAGGCTGGAGTGCAGTGGCCGGATCTCAGCTCACTGCAAGCTCCGCCTCCCGGGTTTACGCCATTCTCCTGCCTCAGCCTCCCGAGTAGCTGGGATTACAGGCACCCGCCACCTCGCCCGGCTAGTTTTTTTTTTTTTTGTATTTTTTTTAGTAGAGACGGGGTTTCACCGTGTTAGCCAGGATGGTGTCGATCTCCTGACCTCGTGATGCGCCCGTCTCAGCCTCCCAAAGTGCTGGGATTACAGGCTTGAGCCACCGCGCCCGGCCGGATGTAGTTTTAAATTTTGAGTATTGTAAACCTTAATGTAGCTTCTTAAAATGTTTGCCTGATTATCTGGAGATTTACTAAACCTTTGGAGTGGTAATAATGAGTTGATCTATATGACTTTGCTTTCTATGATGCAATGAAAGTAATGAAAACCTCTGCAGTTGAGTCAGCAGGCGATTGGCCAAAACAAATTCTGCTTTTTGGGTTTCTTTAACCAAACAAGGGAGTAGAGTGTAGGCTGAAGTGGCAAATTCATTTCAGAGCACGCCAGAGCCCTCAGTGATTGAGCAGCCTTCTCAGGTGAACGTGTAATGTGCCGTGAGTCTTGGCAAGCCTGGCTACTGATGTGTGCACGCGACACCACAGAGCCACACCTAGGAAGATGTGGTTTCTGTAACAAGCTTTGGAAAACCAAAGTTCAACTTAATTATCCAACTTTGTTATGGAAAAAGCTTAGATCAGATGGCCAAAGACCTGATTGTTTCATGGTTGAGACATGGTTATAAAATTGCCCTTACTTGGTGCCAATCAGTGTTGGTCCACAGTGATACTCCTCCAACCTCACTGAATAGTTTGGAGACTGATATGAGACTGTGAAAATCTCCTTAAGGTGAAAAGGGCTCTGGGGCACCCGGGAATATCCGCACCCCCGTGGCCGTTCCCCTATAAGGTGGAAAGGACTGCTGGGTCACGCGGGAGCATCCGCACACCCGTGGCCGTCCTCTTTAAGATGGAAAGGGCTGCTGGGGTGCCCTGCAATATCTGCACACCCGCGGCCATTGTGGCTGTCCCACTTTCTGCTCAGTCACCTCTGTGTTCCCGCATTCAGGCTTTGGGACACTCATGAACAGCTCGTCCCCTGGGCTGGTGAGGAAGGAGTGGGAGGTTGTTCTGAGGCTCTGTCACTGTCTGCCCTGTCATGAGCTGGGGAAGGCAGTGGCAGTGACCCTGGAGGAGTCTGGTCAGTGAGGGCTCCGGCAGGAAATGCTGAGGCTTGAGGTGGCTCTGCCAGTCATAACCAAATGTCTTCCCTCTTATTTCCATGATTCCTTCTAGTTCTGCACCTTGCACTGCAGAGTCTCTGTGTGTCTATAAATATACATGAGTTACGATACAGGTGTCTCTTTCCCCTCTGTCTGGGGCTGGGCCCAGGGAGTGAAGTGCAAGACCCCCTTACTGCTGGATGCCCACCAGCACGAGGCACTGCCTGCCCTGCTAACGAATGCCTCCAGCGGGGAGGCGGCGGTAGCACTGCCCCCATGGTGCATCCTTGGTGCATGGAGGAAAATGTGTTCATGATTAAAACACAGCCCATCCTCTCAAAAGCAGGGTGACAACCACATTTACTTCTGGAATCTTAAAAAAGGGCCCGTCTCTTTGAGAGAAGAACGTAGCATGTATGTGTGTACCTCCTTTGTTTTTTTTGAGACAGTTTCCCTCTGTCACCCAGGCTGGAGTGCGGTGGTGCGATCTCACTGCAAGCTCCGCCTCCCAGGTTCATGTAATTCTCCAACCTCAGCCTCCAGCGTAGCTGGGACTACAGGCACCCGCCACCATGCCTGGCTAATTGTTTGTATTTTTAGTAGAGACGGGGTTTCACCGTGTTAGCCAGGATGGTCTCGGTTTCCTGACCTCGTGATCTGCCCACCTCGTCCTCCCAAAGTGCTGGGATTATAGATGTGAGCCACCGCGCCGGGCCGTATGTGTGTACCTCTTTACAAGTCTTGCCCGACCTTTGCATTTAAAAATTATTGAAAAACTTAAGGATGTAACTGACAAGAACTTTATAGGTTTCTCCAAGTAAAAATTTGGAAAAGTTAAGTGAACCCATAGTGTATTTTATTTCTATGAGTCCCACACTTGGATTTTTAAATGTGGGCAAAACATCTGTATGTTCTTCAGCCTGATTTCCGTGGAATCGTGAATGAAACGTGCTGAAGTTACCATGCGGATTTTGTTATGTGGCGGTGACAAGTGGGGCTGGTCATTAAACAACTGGAGGGATCCCTGTCCTTTCTGTGCTCCTGTTGGACACTAGGCACCTGTTTGGGTGTTTTCTGTGTGTGTGGACAAGATGAGGACAGAATTTCCAGATTCACACGGTGGTATCTTCTCCCTTTTCTGTTAAAACGTGTCTTCTGCTGCTTCTACATAGACCAAGTGTTTCTTTCTCTTGCCTGTCTACATAAACGCTGTTTAACAAAAACTGTATTGCAGACATGTGAAGCTGAATTCCACATGATCAAGCAGATAGAGATGACTGAGTATACTGTTTTGTGGAAGGAAGGTTTAAAATGATTTTTAGCTTTTTCCCTGAAATAGGGAATAATTTTAACTTTTTCCCTGAGATAGGGAATAATGAAATGGGAAAATAATTAAATTTTCCCATTTAATTGTTAGATTATATTTAATTCACGTATTGCAAGGGAAAAAGGAACTAGATCACCCCATGTACCCAAATGAAAATTTAAAGGGTATGGGCGAGTTCATTTGAACTCCTTTAATTTGTTTTTGTTTGTTTGTTTTTGACAGTCTCACTCTGTTTCTCAGGCTGGGTGCAGTAGTACAATGACAGCTCACTGCAACCCCAACCTTCTAGGCTCAAGTGATTCTCCTGCCTCAGCCACCCCAACTGCTGGGATTTACAGACGTTAACCACCACACACAGCTTATCACCTCTTGGAGACTAGCTTTGAGTTTGGGCATTCACTGAACTACATTTTGGTTAATTCTCAAAGTTTGTCACTGTTTATCTTTAATTTGCTAAAAATCTACATGTATTGTAAAATGCGTTATATGTCCTTAGCATTCATGGATTCCCTGTTATTGGGGCAGAGACGCAGAAGGGCAGAAGGCGTTCGGACATCATCAGGGTTGCAGTTGAGTGCTTGCCCCGAACACACTGGAGCTCTGGGCTCTGTGGCCCCACGGGGGTCCTCTGTCCACTGAGGGGGCCGGGTTACCTGGAAGGTCCCTCCAGCCTCTGCAATTTTGCCCTTTTCAGGTTAACATCTCATCGTTGTCCTGGACAGCACTGCCTTTCGTTCACTGACCCACGAGTGAACAGCTGGTCAGTGGCCAGTGCTGTTTCCTTCAGCTGGGAGGTGGTGATGTGATAACAGTTCCGTGGAATTTGGTTCTTGGTGTATTAAGGGTTCAGTTGTACGTTTGTTTTTTAATCTGCACCTCTGAATTGGTCTTTTGATTGCAAAGAGATTGCTTGTTGGATTTGTTTCTGAATATTTGGTGGATAACAGGAGAACCTTGCTTATCTGTGTGTTCATTTAATGTGTTTTTGCCAGGCATTTAAATGGGTGCGTTAGCCCACTTTCTGTGTGTGGTGGAGTCATTGAAATCATTTATGTGAAGTCTCTTCTATTAAGGCCAGAGGAGGTGGAGTGGTGTCTCCCTAAACTAGGGAGAAATGGCATTGTTCTGCCCTCCTCCCTGGGAACGCTGGTGTTTCCAGGTCTCTGAACTTGGCTCCCACACTGGGAGAGTGGCTGTGGCTTCTGGAGCCCGTTTTGTGCGGGACTGACTCCTTCACTTCCTTTATTCCCCACCATCTTTGCTGCTTTATGACGCAGGGATGAGGGAGTTGGGCCCAGGGGCCTTGCCTGTGCCTGAAGGGCCCGATGCAGAAACTCCTCATGGGAAGGATGTTCCTTGAGGGCAACTTTTGGAGTCTTTTCCTACTTTTAACTGAGAAGCAGCTATTCACATGGTTCTATTCTGCTAGTGTGTTTCAAAATAATTGGTGTAGAGTTGCGAAGATGTCCGAGACACCCATGATCCACTCCGGGCCAGTGACAGGCAGTGTGCTCAGATGCATTCAGACCACATTCAGATGCCAAAGATTCTTGCTTGATTATTCTCAAACTTATGAGAATCTAAAACGTGGGCCACGGTATGGATTTTCCCTTGAGCCCCCATGACTTTGCCTTGTATTTTGGGCATAAATGACTTCATCAAGGGGAAAGAATTTGAGGGAGGAACCTCTGAGGCTAGCGGGGGCGGGGGGAAGAGGAGGGAAAGGAGCTGTAGAGGGAAGAGCCAGGCTGGGGCTGGGGCATCTCCCCATGATGCTCCCCCACCCCTGGCGCGAGGCCCCAGGGACTGACTGATTTTCCCACAGGAAACGTGTATGATTGCGTGTCTGTTTTGTGGGCTGGCCATTTGGATTGGGGGAATGTCTGTGTTGTGATTCCTTATTGATTCGAAGGTTGAAAAGGTTTGTGCTCAATACAGGGGTCTCTTGGTGCGATGGGAAATGTGATCGCAGCCGCCTTCGGGGTGGGGAGAGCCCTTGAGGCCCTCAGTGGTGGCCAGTGTCGGCTTCGCTTCCCTGGGTGAGCTGCCCTCAGGGTGGGAAGGGAGGTCCTCGGTGGTGGCCGCTGTTGGCCTTCGCCTCCCTGGGTGAGTGCTGCTCCATCCCCGGCTCTCCAACTCCTTTCCTGGGCACCTTCCTCGTTGGAGGCCGTGATCCATCAACTTTGTCCACGCGTGTCCTGCAAACTAGTGCTGACTGCAGGTTCAGGAGTGGTCAGAGGAGGCCAGAAGAGGCCCTCGTGATGCGAAGCTAAACGTTGAATGATGGCGCTGCTGAGTGCATGAGCCGCGTCAGCCCAAGAGTCTGGGTAGGAGGGAACGGCGGGGTGGAGGGAAGACTGGACAGATGGGTGCTTTCCTCGGCCCCTGGGAGCACTGTCAGGTCCATGCTCAGACCTCCTGGTTTCTCCCACATTGCCATAAATAGCAAGGAAAGGACTCGGGGCATCCAGGGACCTCAAGGGTATAAGCTGTGTCCTCACGTGGCCCAAGCTGTGTCCTCGCGTGGCCCCAGCTGTGGCCAGTGATGTTATTCTCTTTAACCTCAGGCTTATTTTTTATAAAAACACAAAGGGACAGAAGTAGTTCAAGGGCCTCTAAAGACTTACGTAATTGTTAATAGGCCTACTTTTATGCTTTCTTATGTATTAAGAGCAAATCATGAAACAAACTCATTTCTGTTTGAAGAAATCTTTACTGTTCTCATTTTTGTGGCAAGCAACATTGATTCTTTGCTTAGTGAGCATTAGTGCCCTCCTGCCCAGTGCGGTTGCCTGGCCTGTCCTCGCACACACCTCTGTCCATTGGTCTCCGTTCACCTTTCCGCCTAGAATTGTAGGAGGGGCGCTGGGATCTTAGGGCTAGAAAGAAACTCTGAAGACCACTTATGGGGCGGCTTTTAGTCAGGGCTCTCCAGAGAGACAGCCAGCCGGGTGTGCGTGTGTCTCCAGGGGGAGGCTTGCTGCAGGGGCTACAGAGTCCAAGAAGCCCCAGGACCCACAGCCTGCAAGCTAGAGTCCTGGGAGGGTGTGGCTTGAAGACTTGAGAAGCGGAGGGTGCAGATCCCACCCGGGTCTGAGGAGCTGAGACCCAGGAGCACGGGCGGCAGAAGACAGATGTCACCGGCCCATCAGCCACACAGGTGGAGTGAACCCAGTTTTCCCCGCCTTGCTGTTTTACTTGGGCCCTGGGTGGATAGGGTGGTGCCCCCCACACCGGCGAGGATGGGTCTCCACTCAGTCCAGAGGCAAACATGCATATCACACAGAAATAATGCAGAACCAGCCATCTGGGCACCCCGGGCACGCTCAGGTTGATGCACAAAACCAACGCCGCGCGTGGCCCTGAAGTCTGCGTGTTCGCATCACTCCACGCACATTGCTCGGTCATCGTCTCGGTGAGTTTGTAAGCTCGTTGTGTGGTTCTGGGGCTCTTTGTCCCGGGTGGTGGTGGTGGTGATGACAGGCTCCCCACTGCCCCAGCTCAGGTATGGAAGGTGATGGCACCAACGGCTCCTTGTTTCTCAGACACTTGAGCGGGTGCTCTGTGCAGCCAGTTCCACCTGCAGCAGCATCGGTTCCCTATGCCTATTCCATTCGGAGTGTGTGCCTCCCTTCTGTCGAGGGTGCAGCCTTCTTTCAGGGAAGAACTGTGTCCTGCTCGCCTGTATCTCCTGTGGTGTATCTCATGGCTGAATAACTAGCTATAGTATACCTCGGTGGCTGAATGATAGGTTCATTGAAAGGAAAACTTGATACTTTTTTTTTCTTTTTGGGATGGACTTTCACACTCAACGCCCAGGCTGAAGTGCAATGGCACGATCTTGGCTCATTGCAAACTCTCCCTCCCGGGT
The DNA here is from genome assembly GCF_043159975.1 of Macaca nemestrina. NCBI lineage: Eukaryota > Metazoa > Chordata > Mammalia > Primates > Cercopithecidae > Macaca > Macaca nemestrina. Next base: position 86,496 of record NW_027257561.1, read on the forward strand.
TCGTGATTCTCCTCCCTCAGCCTCCCAAGTAACTGGGGCTACAAGCGTCTGCCACCATGCCTGGCTAATTTTCGTATTTTCGTTAGAGACGGGGTTTCACCATGTTGGCCAGGCTAGTCTTAAACTCTTGACCTCAGGTGATGCACCCACCTCGGCCACCCAAAGTTCTGGGATTACGGCCATAAGCTACCACACCCAAGAACTTAATACCATTTTTTTCTTTTTAAATCATAATGGGCTTGTTAAATGCTTACGTTAGTGCTTATTTTTAAAAATGTTATCTGTGACCTTTCAGCTTTTCATAGCACTTCTCGTGTGAATATTTAAAAAAGGCCCTTTAGTCATGGGGGAGAAGCAGTTATCCCTTTCAGCAGAGGGAGATGGAGGAACAGGCCCTCGTGGGTCTGAGCACAGACAGTCACCCCGACCTTGGTGCTTGCTTAGGTCTGTTCTCTGTTCACCGTAGTGCATCCACTCTCATTGTCAGCTTAAAAATAAGCTTTTTCCTCTTTCTAATCAGAACAGTTAGTTTGTTAACCATCACGTTAAGGTATCGAGAATGATGGCTTTCAGGCCTCAGATATGACACAAGTAGTAAATGCAGCTGACCCTGAACAACATAGGTTTTGAGCTTCGAAGGATCACTTATGTTAAATATTTTCCAACCAAACCCTTACTGAAAAAACCTGGCTTTGTGGAGGGCCGACGTTTCCTACATGCGGTTCCATAGGGTGGTCACGGAGTCCTGTGGATACGTAGATTTGGGTAAACTCGGGGGGTGTTCTGGAATCCATGTCCCTGTGTATACAGAGGGACAACTGCAGCTTTTTAAAAATGTGTGTCCTGCCTTGTCCTGAAAAGGCTCCAAGGTGGATGCAAAATTATTTCATTTTTTTGGTTTTCTTGGTGGGATATTGATGTTTATTCTTCAGTGTCTAATATCCTGAGTGAACAGAGTTAGTGCTTCAGGAACAAAGCCAGTCTGGAAACACATATTGAGATATCCATCTTTCCTTCATGGTTTCACAAAAGGCCATGATCATATTTTATTCGATTGAACTGTAGGAAACTGCCAATATTTGCTGTTTTTGGCCTACAAAATGGCAAGTTCGTACGATATTAAAAACAAAGGCTTCCTGGATGGGGAAAATAGGAATCGGTAAGAACCTGAAGTTGTCTGTCATGGCCTCTGAGTCACAGGTAAATAAACCTGCGTGAGGGGAAGTTGGCTGTACAGTATTTTCCTTCTGTTTTGAGACTGTCGGAAAAAGGCCAGTTCCATTGCGTTGGGTCCCTTTGCCTCACCTTTGCTGCAGAGGGGACTTGCCATTATTCCTCTTGTTTCCGTTGCCCAGGAGGCTGATGCCACATAGAAGACCTGCAGGTCGGTGGATGTGAAACAGGCAACGGACACGCTGTGCACCTTGGGACGCATCTGAGAAGTGCGTGCTTGCAGCAGGTCTGAGGTTGAGGGCGTGTTCCATCTCCTCTCTCTTCTCTGGCTTTGCAGGCCTTTGAAGTTGGTCCTGGAAAATGAAATTTAGTTAATGCTGATTTAAGCTCCAGGTCAAAGCTGGGGAGCCGAAGAGAGCCGCCCTTCACTAGGGGTGTGAAGCATTGGGCCTTCCCATCAGGAGGCAGCAGGGACTCGAGAGAGCCCCACATGCCCTCCAGTTCCCTTATGTTGAAATTTTTTGTACTCGGCCATGCCGGGTCATTTTGGGAGGTAAATGGGGGGTTCACATGGGGGTGTGCAGTATTCTTAGGTGTCAGGTGCGAGAGTTGAATTTGTAGAAGCTGTGCAGATAGGAAAGGGCCTGGCCGGGAGTGCTGTTTACAAGGAGCCGATTTAACGTGAGGTCTGTGCTCTGCCTGGCTCCGTGTCTGACCGGTGTCTCCCAGTCTGCAACAGGACATTCACGTGACTTGCCGCCATCGGTCCCACTCTGTGTAGACGTCTGAGGATCTGTGCACGGCTGCTCTGTGAGCATGAGTTGTGATAATGAACTGAGAAGCAGTGAACAAACCCTGTATTGGTCAGCACTGGTTCCACGGCCACTTCTGCCGTGGTTGGAGTCATTCATAATAAAGTGTGCTGGACTCCTATGCAGAGCTCTGAATTTCAGAGGCCCTTTAACTCGGCAGCTAACGAGCCGCTTCCTTCAGAAGACATTTGAGTCCCCTTTACCTGCCAGGGTAACCCTGGGAGTTTGAAGATGAGTGAGACAAGCCCTCCGTGTCTTATGGATTTTACTGTCCAGAGGAGAGACAGATGTGGATGGTGAAGGAGGCCCTATCAGAGGTCAGCTCATGTCAGTTTTATTTCTTCAGCACTTGCTGTGTTCAGGCGGTGCCCCGGGCCATGTGCAGAGTATCTGGGGACCCTGCCCATGGCATCCCAGGCACAGCTAGCATCTGCGCCATCTTCATACTTGGTCTGAGTTTTGGGGAAGTACAGAGGATGGATTCTGCCTTTGCTGGAGAGAGTTGGAAGTCAGGGCAGCCCTCCACAAGATGATGATCGCCAGCTGATTCCTCAAGAAAGAGAGGTGGTCCCCACATGGGCAGAGCAGGGCAGCATGCGCAGACCTGGGTGTGGGGTCTGGGGCATGTGCATCTGAGTGGGGTCTGCTGGGAGACAGCAAAGGTGAGGTGTGAAGGCAGTTGGAATTTACAGGATAAATTATCACTAAGGCGATGCTGGGAAAACATAAAATTGGGACTCTCTGGGGTAAACGGGGACTTAGGGTGACCCTGGGCGTGGGTGTTTTCAGGCTCTGAAGGCAGAGATTTAGGAAATTGGGGCAGAGCTGAGCTCCAGACGAGGATGAAGACCACCCTTGGGATGTTGAATGAGACAAGGGTGGAAACCCAGTGAATGTCGTAGGGTCAGTCCAGCAGGAAGGCAGCAGAGGAGACCGCTGTCCTCAAAGGCCTCGTGGGGCCTGCCTCTCAAAGTGCTGGGATTACAGGCATGAGCCACTGCTCCCTGCCGATACTTTTAAAATTTCTAAGCTACTCTCTCTCATACCCACTCCCGTATTATTTTTTTTTTAGACCAGGTTTATGGCTATATTTTTTCCAAGGAAATCAAACCAGTTACCTGTTTGAAGTACAAATAACACCGTGTTTAAAAACCGAAAATGCCAATTTGCATAGAAGTTTCCAAATACCCAGTTGGTTTGAGCCTTGCATTGCAGTGTCACTACCTGCTCTTAAATTTCTACACGATGTGTAGATAGCGAGGCAGGGACGGCTCGTACATCTTCAGGTTTCGATTCTACTCACTTGGGCTATATTTTCATTTATTTTGGCACACCTGTGGGTGTGGCAAGCAATGCTAGGGTATTTATTTTGAAGCTTGTCCAATAACAGTTGGGAAGATTTTCACATTTTTAGAATTTTCATAGTAATAGTTATAATTTACAAAGAATTTAAAATTGTGTAGTCATTATTTTGCTTTCTTCTAGATGTGCCCCGAAACAGGGTTGCTAACTATCATTCTACATCACAGGATTCAGAACAGTACCCTTTTGGAGCAGATGCCTGTAATCGAGGAATTCCGCCTAGTCGGTTCACTTTAAACGTGTTTAAAAGGTTTTCTTTATCCTGGTTGGCACCTGTGGCTACAGTTTGTTTTCACTGCTGAGGAATATTCCATGATGGAAACCGTAATTCATCTGTTTTTCATATCGGTGGACATTTGGATTATTTTGGGAGGGTGTGTATGTCTATTCAGCCTTCATTGTTTCAGGATGTTTTGTAGAAGATAATGTAACAGTGTAACATCCTCTGCTACGGAGCCAACACGAACCCTGATGACAGCCACACAGACTCACGCACAGACTCTCAGGCCTTGTTACCAACGCATAGAACCATTTTCTTAAGTTGAAACACAGTAGCAGAACCTGAAGCCATGTGAACGGGTCCTCCGATCTTACACTTGGAATTCACTTTTTATTACTATGTCTGCCAATTAGGAAGCATATCAATTATACAGAAAACTGAGAATGTAAAATTATATGTTTATAACAGAAAAAAACTTATTTAATACCCCAGAACACATGACTATGTTTTTCCCTCATACCCCACCACTGTTTTCTTTGCTTGAAATGTGAAATGACACTTGAATGCGGTTTTCTAGCGACTGTTAGACTGGCATAGTTCTTCAGAGACAGAGGATGTAAAGCACATGGAGAATTTCTGTTTGTGGAATGTGATTTCCCGGTCACCTCATTCAGGCTGCCGCCGCCTTCCCCTCTGGCTGCCTGCACCGTGGGACGTCTGAGGAGGTCCCTGTTTCATCCTCTGGAAATTCTGAAAAGGAAGGAGAGGAGGGCGTGCAGGGTGTGGTACCTTTGTGTTGGTCCTTTGAGCTTTTATTTGGAGTCTGGGCTACCTTGGTGGTTCCTGCCTTTATGTCCCTAGCTCGTGGCTTCGTCCTTGTGTCTAACTCACAGGCAGACAGATGGAAAGGGAAGTTATATTCAGCCAACAGCTTGATCTTATTCTGAAGGCTCAAATCGACTAGGTATTTGGAGACTTGTGTGCAAATTGGCATTTTTGGTTTTTAAACACAATGTCTTATTTGTACTTCAAATGGGTAACTGATTCTCTTGGAAAAAATATAGCCATAAAGATGGTTCTTTAAAAAAAAAAAAAAAAGGAGTGGGTGTGAGAGAGTGGCATAGAAATTACACCAGTAATGGTTGTGCGTGGTGGCTTACGCCTGTAATTCCAGCACTTTGAGAGGAGGAGGCAGATGGATCCCCTGAGGTAAGCAGTTCCAGACCAGCCTGGTCAACATGGTGAAACCCCGTCTCTACTGAAAATATGAAAATTAGCCAGGCATGGTGACAGGCACCTGTAATCCCAGCTACTTGGGAGGCTGAGGCAGGAGAATCACTTGTACCCGGGAGGCAGAGGTTGCAGTGAGCCGAGATTGCGCCACTGCACTCCACCCTGGGCGACGTTCAGAAACTCCATCTCAAAATAGAAAGAAAAAAAAAAAAAAAAACCCCGGTAACGGAAACCTGACTGCGTCATCTGTGATGGAGATGGCAGATTATTTGATTTTTAGTGACAGGATGAATTGGATATGTTTGCAGTATTGATCTTGACAAGGGAAATGGTGAGAACCAAATGTGCCGCCCAGCTTGGGCCTTGCCATTGGCAGAAGACCCTGGCGGGCAACAGACTGGAGACTCAGAGACCAAGGAGAGAATTCTCACGCTGTGACGCTGGTGCAGTGTGTGCTTCTGGACTCCTGCTGGAGGGAGCGGCCCCTTTGCCTTGCAGGCTTTGGTGCAATAGAGACCTTAGGACCTGCCCCTCCTGGCACACCTGTGGGTGTGGCGAGCAGTGCCAGGGCTGAGGCACAGTTGGTGAGCCCGGAACGTGGAGGGGGAGAGGCTGTACACGCCGGCAGGCGTCTGCTCCAGCAGCCGGGGGTTTCCGCAAGGGGGCGGGGCGTTGGTTTTCCTACTTGAATTTGGGTAGGGAGGGTGTCCTGGGATGCTGTGTCTGCACTTGTGTTGCTCTGAGGTCAAGTTGTGGCCTCGAGTCCCTATCCCTCTGCCAAAGTGAGGGTTTGCCCATTTTCAGGTCAGATTTCCCTTGGGTCCGGGTCTCTAGGAGTGGGGCGCATTCCAAGGGGGCGTGAGCACGGTGGACGCGCCTGGGCCTCTTCCTTTCCCCCCAGCTCCTGGGCTGTGTGTGAAGAGCTGCCCAGCGGAATCGCTCTCCTGCCTGGTGTTTCATTCACCAGAAATCGTTCTCACTGTGGACTCTTGAGTCAAATGTAATCCAGGAATGGAACGTGCTGTTGCTGAATGCCACACACAGCATCAGGAGCTTAGTTGGGGATTATATGATCTTACCCCACACCTTAAAAGTAAAGACTATAGTTGTCAGGCCTCTGAACCCAAGCCAAAGCCATCGCGTCCCCTGTGACTTGCACGTATATACGCCCAGATGGCCTGAAGTAACTGAAGAATCACAAAAGTGCAAATGCCCTGCCTGGACTTAACTGATAATATTTTACCAGAAATAAGTGAAAACGGCCGGTCCTTGCTTAAGCGATGGTTTTTGTGTGTGTGTGAAATTCCTTTTCCTGGCTCAAAAGGCTCCCCCACTGAGCACCTTGTGACCCCCACTCCTGCCCGCCAGAGAACCCCCTTTGACTGTAATTTTCCTTTACCTATCCAAATCCTATAAAATGGCCCCACACTTACCTCCCTTCGCTGACTCTTTTCAGACTCAGCGCGCCTGCACCCAGGTGAAATAAACAGCCATGTTGCCCTCACAAAGCCTGTTTGGTGGTCTCTTCACACGGACGTGCATGACAATAGTTAAGGGGATACTGAAGTCTTTAGCAGCTCCAAGAACTTTTTCAGTTTGTGTCAGGACATTTTAGGCAGAAGGAAAAGCTTGCTCAGGCAATCTTATAGAAATGTTTGGTGCAGCGCCATTAACTCGTGGAATAAATGTGTAACTTTCCATGGCGGCCCTCTGGAAAGAGATGCACTTTGAGTGCACCCTGGTCTGCTCGCTACAAGAATCGGCCGTGTCACCCCGCTTTCTGTGGGTCTGCATGTGTGCGTGGTCCATTGCTCTCCACTGTGGCCATGGAAGGGAAGGTGATCTGGAATGCTGGCGACAGTTATCGGTGTGTGTTGATGTGTGCTGCTTTCCACAGGGGAGAACATTTCTGTTTAATAAACATCTCATCACGATGATGACTGCAAGATATTTGAGCCTCATTCAAGAGTGTTTCTGGGTTCCTTCTGTTTTTAATCTGCTTTCTAGCACTAGGCAAGTGAAGACATGGAAAGTAAAAACCCATCGAACTTGTAGAGACATGGTGTTGTGTAGGAGCAGACTGTAGCCTCTGGCTCTGTTTAAAGATTGTAGTAAACCTCTTACCTGGGATGGCCAGGGTGTAAATTATCTTGTTTAATCGAAATGTGAATGAGTCAAAGCTGACGCCTGCATTGTTGATGAAATACCAGATTTTAAGGGAACATGTCAATGTACCATAAGATACCAGCAAAGTTCCTCGATGAGGTTCGGCGCGGGCTTGGAGGAGCTGAGCCTTAGGTCACCAGGGTCGTCTCTGGGAGCAGATGCTCAGTGTGGGCATTAGTCACTTAGCCTTTCCAGAGCCGAGGAACAGCTCGCTGTGGTGGTTTTTGAAACTTGTATTTTGAGTCAGTTTGTCCCACTTGACTCGAAGTTGCCGCTCAATTTCAGACCTTTGCCTCCACCGTGCGCTCGTTTTCTTGTCCCCTGATAACTGCCTCGGTTGCCTCAGCCTGACATTCGAGCCTTGTCGTTCATGGACACAGGCTCCGTGGTGGGGCAAAGGCCGCGACTCCGGCTTGCACAGTTCCGTGCCTCTCACCATGGTTTATCACATCACTCCCGGGATCTCCTGTTTAGAGGAAGAGTGTCCCTTTCCTGCAGGCCCTGTGTGGTGTGGAAACCACCCCTACCTACCTTTCTCCTCTTTGAACTGTACCGTGAAGCTATTTCTGTTCTAGTCAACCGTCAGAATTTAAGGAACAGTGATTCATGTAACTTATCACACGCTTCTCAGCAGTTCTTTATGAATTTCATTCTGTTGTGAAATTATTGCAGTTTTCATGGCTATGCTGGTCTCAGGTTGTGGCCCTTGGTAACTACCTTGAAATGAATTGCCTTCCCCATTGTGTGTTAAGGTTGTGCCTGGGAGCTGTTGAGGCCTCACCTTGGGGAGGTGGCTTTGCTCTCCTGACAAGAGGAAGAATCTTATTTAGAGCATTTCTAATGTGGTTTTTGCTTCCAGACAGAATTACTTTTTTCACAGAGACGGCCACTAAAGTCATAAATTATGCTCAGGATGGACACACGGGTCAGCTGACAGAGTGGAGTCCAGAACAGACCCAAAGACGCAAAAGCAGTTCAGTAGAATTTGAGTCTTTTCAACAAATGGTGCTGGAATTATGGGAGAGCTGTATGCAAAAGAGTGAAAACAGGGAGAAATTCCTGTATGAAAATTAAGGTGGACCATAGCCCTGAATGTAAAATACCAAATTACAAAACCTGTAGAAGAAATGGAAATTGTCAAGACCTAGGGCGAGAGCTCTTAACCATGATACCATGATCCATAATCAAGGAAGAAAACAAGTAAGTAAGACTCATCAAAATTAAACTTCTAATATAAAAGACACCCCTAGGGAATTGAAGAGACACATTTTCGATAGATGGGGATAAGATGTCTATGAACCATGCAGCCGGCAAAGGACTCGTATCCAGAATGCACAGGACTCCCACGGCTCATGACAGAGAACAAACCACCTGACTTAAAAGCGGGAAGAGACCTGAACAGATGCTTCACTGAGAAGGATGGGAGGATGGCCTGAAAGCATCTGAAATGACCTTCAGCGTGACTGGTTGCACCGAGATGTGCACCAAAGCCGCAGCGAATTTGTTCACACCCCTGCTGGAGCGCCTGACTAAGGTCTTCCGACAGCCCCAGGTGCTGGTGAGGACAGGCAGTCGAGACTCCTGTGCGATGCTGGGGTTCAGCACGGTGCAGACAACTTGGAGGTTTCTTATAAAACTGAACTCACACAAACGTGGGGCCCGGTGACCCCACTCCTGGGTATTTACCCTAGAGAAACAGAAGCTGATGTTTAAGAAAAATTGTGCCCAGATGTTAATAGCGCTGTCTGTAGTTGCCCAAAACAGGTTACAATGTGCTACAGCCATACGTGGAATAATAAACATCCAGCAGCCCCGAGGCCTGGCTGTTGATCACAGGACACCCTGGGTGCACCTCCAAGCACGATGCCCAGGAAATCGTGATTTTGCGAGTGTTTTGCCACAACACTTGCAAAAGATAGACTCGGAGGATGGGAGAACACAGAGACGGTGGTTGCTGGGAATGGGACGGTATGCTTATGAGGCCCCGTGAGTGGGTTTGTGGCTGCTGGACTGTTCTGCTTGTGTGATGGTGATTATGGGAATATTTGTGCCGAAATTCACAGAACTGAACACTGTCCGCTTTACAGTAATTTTTAAAAAGAGTTAATATGCTCATTTTCAGTACTGTTTTTAATGGAAGATGGAGTTTGCAGACAATTCGTTAGGGCAAGCCTGTCTCAGGAGTTTGCAGACGATTCGTTAGGGGCTTGTCTCAGGGCCCTTGGGTTGGGTTGAGTTGGGCTGGGTTGGGTTGGGTTGGGTTGGGCTGGGATGGGTTGGGTTGGAAAAGCCTTCCCTATTGCAGGCAGTAGCATGGGGCATGGAAAGGATATCGCCAAGGAAACACGTAGAATCCTTTGAGGAAGCATGTGTATTTCTAACTTGCTATAAGATAGAATTGGAATTTGTAATGGTTTTGTTTTCTAGAGTCTTGGTAGAATAGGGAAGACAGTGTAATAAAAGCTAATTTTGAAATGAAGAATTTTAAAGATTTTCAACAGAAATAACTCTAGGAAGTCACCCTGGAAATGTTTTTAAAGATGTTCAGTAGCAATAGCTCTAGGAAGAGTCACCCTGGAGTTGCTTCTTGAGCATTGCTTTTCTGGCTGTATCTTCCGACTTTCATTTTTAAGTTTTGCTGTGAGTTGGGGATGTGTGGGAATAGCCATTCCCAGGTGTTGGGTAGGAGTGGCCCTGCAGGAGGGTGCATGTGCCCCAAGGCCTGGGGCACTGTTTCAACCTAGCATGGAACATAGCAACTCTTGTCAGTGGCTGGAGTAAGAGTACCCGCCTGGAAGGCTGGGGAGCCCTGGGGTGGTCTGGGTACTGTCCTCCCTGCCTGCAGGATAGCAGCTGGAGGAGCTTGAAGGCTGCCTGCCTCATGGCTGTCAGCGCAGCAGCCCTTCCTGGCCCTGGAGCAAGCTTTTGGTCCATGAGTCTCTGCACCGGGACTTGCCTCGTGGGACCTCTGCCACTGTCTTGAGGGCCCTGGTGCCCAAGCCTCAGGCAGCTGCGACCCCAGATTCGGTTGCTTTCCCTGCCATCTCATTCCAGCACGAGTGCTCACCCCACTCAATGCAGAGCCTCAGGTTCCCTCAAGATCCCCAGAGATGGAATCTCCCAATTTAATAAGATAGTTGGTGACAAGATTTGAGCGGCACTGATTTAACTCAGCTCCCAGAGTTTAAGTTCTCAAGACACAGTCCTGCTCCTTCCCTGGCCTCATCCTGTGTAGCTGGTGTGGATGCGGGGTTTCTGGAGGGTGGGGCTGAGGCAGGTCAGCAGCAGGGGGATGGCTCATTATCGATCGCTCAATGCCTTGAGGATAACTAGGATTAATGACCTTTATAGGGTTGTAGGTTTGGGGTATATACACACATACATATATATATATGTATGTGTATATATATACACACATACATATATATATGTATGTATATATATATATACACACACATACATACATATATATATACAAACACATACATATATATATATATTTTAAACGAATTGGCTTTCACGTGGGGCAGCCTACAGCAGTGTGGCCTCACCAGGTGCCCAGCAAAACACCTGCTGACACTGTTACTGTGTGTGTTCCCGTCATCCCACGAGGTGGACACGGTTATCACCACATTTTTCTGACATGAAACTTGGAGAGGAGAGGGTTTAGGAAACTCCTGAAGCCACATTGTCAGCGGGACCCGGGTGGTCTGGCCTTAGATCCTGCACTGTTTGCCCCTCGCCACGCTGTCAGCAGACCTGGGTGGTCTGGCCTTAGAACTCCCGCTGACCGCCCCTCCCTGCCACGTTGTGGGGTTTTTCCTGCTTCTGGGCAGCATTTGATAGCTTGTGAAACAAGACCAAGACTTGCTATGAGTGGATATGCCATTATCTGAGATCCAGAACCTTTCCTGGACCTGGCATTGCCGACGTCACATAAGGGGAGGTAAAAACGTTTTCTTTGTGGTCATTGGGGCTCCTGAAATGGTGTTTTTCCCAGTGAGAACTGACTCATAAAAATCTGTTAACTCAATACTATGTGAACAGGAAGAGGTGTGTTGGGCTCTAGTTAAATGTCTCAGAGCCACAGAAGTAAATGAGGGCACCTTCCGAGCACAGCCTCCCGGAGGGGAGGCCAAGGACGTTTGCCTGGAGGGTTTGCCATGAAGCAGGACTCGGACAGGGCTAGTCTGCCTGGAGAGGCCTCTGCCATGATATAAGTTAGTTGAAGTAGTTGAGGGGTGGTGGCGTGAGGTCGGTGGTCCCCGAAAAAGCCCCTAGTAAGGCAGGTTTCCGTGGGATGGAAAACTACCGTTCAGTGGCTGTAATACTGGCTTCACGGGTCTGATGTACAATCCTGCACTTGGGTACTTGGATCCCAGCCAGGTCAGATGGTTGTATCTTGGAGCAGCGTTTGTGTCAGTAGAGAGCAGAGTGGTGGTTCCCAGAGGCTGGGAAAGGACAGAGGTGAGGCCCCTGAAGGATGCTGGTCTTCCTGGTTTAGGGGTTTGGGGCTCAGCCACCTTCCTGTGTCCGTGTAAATTATACCCAGGATGATTTTCGCTCGCCCCACTTTAGTGAAGCATTGGAGCTTCAGGATGTGCGTGCCCTCGTCACCTGGGCCGTGATCCTGGAGTTGGGTGAGACTGATTCCCGGGTTTATAGAATTACTCTGGGATTATTAAAAACAGAAGCACTTGAGGCATTCATAATGCTATTTCCTGAACGTAATTTATGTGCAGTTCTTCAGAAACATTTCTCTGAGGAAGCATCTATAATTTTTGTTTTCTGCCACTCAGTGCTAGAAAGAATTGTGCAACACTCAAGTGAGTGGCATTATTCCCCTCCCTCCACCATGCAAGCAAGATTAAAGGTACCTCTGGCCCCCCTCAGTCTTCTCACCTGCAGGGCGCCTGGCGTGGCAGTGTGCTGCCTTCCGTCTTCTTTTTGGGGAGAATTAGTTGTTTTTGTGTGTACTGCTCAGCTCAGCCTGGTGCGGTTGTGTGGGTGAGGAGCTTGGTTGCTAGGTGACCCTCCCAGGCCTGCCTCCCACCTCCCTAGGCCTTGTTCTAAACTGACAGATAACCAGTGTGTTTTGGAAGAGGAGAGCAGCAGGGCAGGAGAGAGTTTATTCAGACTTTCTCCTTGCTCTGATGTTTGAGCCCTCATCCAGCCTGGGCCCTTCTACAGAGCTGCCTTTGTGTGTTGCAAACCACTCCCTCCCAGTAACCGTGCTTTCAGAGGTTTGGAAATGTGAATTAACTCATCTTCAATTTAAAGTGTACTATTAAATTTTCATGTTGAAACTGATGTATTTTATGGCCTTTATTAGATTTCTCTTGATTTTTTTTCCCCATATGAGACATTGCATCTTAAGGGAGACAGGCTGGTGTTGGCCCCCTTTCCTAAGGATGGAAGTGAATTCTGAAAGCCCTTTATGTAGGCAGCGAAATAATCAGGGAACCGTTATTATAGCTATGCCTGTCCATGTAAAGTGAGCACGACTCATAAGCAGGAAAAAAACGCAGCCCTGGGGCAAGGTGAGCCCTAATGCTGCCTGTGCCTAGCCTCCCTGCCATGAGGAACAGAAGTACAAGCTCAGGTGGTTGAGTCAGCCTCCAAGCCCAGCCTGCGCCCCCCTCACATCCCTCTGCATCTGCAGGGGCACAGGCCATGCTGCCACCCCTCGCTCAGTGCCAGGGCTGATGCATCAGGAACGGGGGTGCTGTCCGCCCCTTGCTCGGTGCCAGGGATGATCTGTCAGGATCCCTTGTGCTCATCTGGTCCTCACGTCTTCATCACCAGCCTCCTGCTGGTAACGGGCTTGTTATTACCTTGGTATGTGTTGTGGGGTGGTGCTCAGTCCTCCGAGGGAGGGAATTGGCCCTCAGCCGATTCACATTCAACAGGACCGGGGAATGGGTTCTTGTTCCATGTCCTGGATCCCAAGAAGCCCTTGTCCTGGATCCTGTAATGCCCGGGGTCTTCCTGAGAAACGCTGGTGCCACTGGAGCACAGCCCGGGCCCCTCCAGTTTCTCTGCTTTGTAACTGCACTTGTGTTTAGCAGGTCTTCCAGGACTTAGACGCTGCTTGGTGTGAGCCAGGTTTTGTGTGGAAAGAGGACAGGTCCGAGCCAACAACCAACCAGCCCAGAACCATCTTTTATGCTTCCAGATTCTGTGGCCAAAAACTTACCCGTGGACGTTGAGGGTGATGCATTTCTGCTCCAAGACGTCTGTGGACTCAGCTGGAGGGATGGAAAGGATGTGGAGCCTCTTCACTCCTGGCCTGGCCTTGGACCTGCTGTGCAGCCTCTCAGTGGCACCAGGGCCCCCTTGTGTCACAGCAGTCTCGGGTTCGTGGCACTGCCTCAGGATGTCCCAGGCTTCATGATGTCCAGGCTCCCCTGGCATGGCGACCTCAGGTGGGTGGCACTGCTCTGACGGACGTCCCAGGCTTCATGATGGTAGGGCCTCCTTGTGCCATGGTGGCCTCAGGATGGTGGCACTGCCCCAGGGTGTCCTAGGCTCCAAGGCCAGTGTTCCATCCAGCGAAGGGAAGTTGTACTGTAAGGTCTAGTCTCGGAAGGTTCCTGGGGTCCTATCCTTCAGAGTGGTCCTACACTCACCACAAATCAAGCCAGGGGAGGCCCTGCCAGAATTTGCAGCTGTGTTTCAGGTGGTTCCACAAGGCCTCTTTTATTTTGGCCTAGTCAGGTATATAATTCTTTTTCTCTTTGGTTTTATTGAGACAGGCAAAAAAAACCTTTTTGTTGTCCAGGCAGTGGTGTGAGCACAGCTTACTACAGTCTCAACCTCCCAGGCTCAAGCGATCCTCCTGCCTCAGTCTCCTGAGTAGCCAGGACCCACAGGCACATGTCCCACATGTCCCCATGCCTGACTTATTTTTGTATTTTTTGTAGAGATGGAAGTTTGCAATGTTGCCCAGGCTGGACTCGAACTCCTGGACTTAAGCAGTCCAGCTGCCTCAGCCTCCCAAAGTACTGAGATCACAAGCATGAGCCACCGTGCCTGGCCAAGTGTGTTTCTAATTTCAAAATTAAGAGGACCCCCAGCCAGTTAATTACGTCTCTTTTGGAGCATGCTGCTTATAGTACACCAGGAAAAATCATCCAGAACTTGGAAAGGGGGCTGGACAGACACTGCCCTTTGAGGTTTTCTGAGAAACCCCTGGGGTCTTTAACCATCTGGAGGGATGTACCATGTCAGACTCACTGTTGTCGACGGGCCGAAGCCCAGGTTTCATGAGGTTTTGTGTCGGCTTGTAGTACTTTCTCTGGCAGAGATGCGAGTGACTTCTGCTCACTGAGAGGCTCAACTCAGAGACTTCATGGCCTGAGGGACGGCAGGTTGTTTGAGCTGATCGAGCAATCTCGCGCTACCCTTATTTTCTGAAACGCCTATGAGTGACTTCTCACATGGTCTTTGAAGCGGCTTCATGCCCGCGCTCCGTGGTAATGATCGAATGCTTTTTTTGACCCCTCGTCCCCTTTCTTTGGGATGTTCCGGTCTCAGTTCTCATGTGTTCTGCTTCTACGGGAATTTCTGAAGCTGCTGAATGTAGAAAGCACTGAGGAGGCTGTGCTCCCACCCCTGTGAGCCTTCCAGGCATCATCCTCTCCCCTTGGCGAGGCGGCGTCCATGGCACACCGAGGAGGCTGTGCTCCTGTCCCCCGTGAGCTTTCCAGGCGTCCTCCTCTCCCCTCCAAGGGGGACAGGAGGAACCTTTCAAACCCTTCTTAAACTTGTTTTCATGTCTTTGTTTTAACAGATTTCTTTGTTTCTTCTCCCTTATCCAGAAGTGAGGGTGAACGCTGAGTTATTCACGGGAGTCAAGAAACCACACGCAGCCCAAAGTGACGTTTGTTTCCCTGAAAGGATTTGTGTGTGTTCACCTTAAAATGCAACTCAGTAAAACAGGTGTGTTTTGAGAAATAACTTTAAATTACCCAGGTAAAAATGTGACAGTTAAATTTCATCATCTGTGCGGGTGTCCAGAGCCCCCTTCTGTGATTGCGTGTGAGTTTGTGACTTGTGGTTATTTTTGAAGAAAGAAAATCTGTTGCTGAGGACTTCAGAGGGTGTGCTGGGATTGTGTAGGGTGGACATCGGGGACTTCAGTGTGTGGCTTCCTTGAAGAGGTTCAAATTAAGGCTGAGAGTCCCTACTCCAAAATGCTCGAAACCTGAAACATTCCGAACTTCCTCATGACACTCGAAGGAAATACTCTTCGGAGCACTTTGGATTTCAGGCTGGGGATGCTCAACTGGAAAGTGAAACATTGCAAGACCCTTCTGGCCCCAGGAGCTTGGATAAGGTCATGAAGGGGGCCTGTGCCGGGTGTCCCTGGAGTGTGAGGCAGCCTGGGCTCGCTGAACTGGTTTTTGTAGGAGCCACAGAAGGGAAAGAGGGTCAAAGTGGCCACGTCTGGCTCCTGAGAAGGCTGGACCAGAAGGAGGTGGGCACGGAGGGCAGCAGTTGAGTCCCCAGCGTCCGGGGCTCCTGTCCCTGGTGGAGTTGAGAGCCTCCTCTAGTTGTGGCCTCTCCCCTGTCAGCAGCCACTGAGGCCTGAAGGGAGCGGAGGGGGCTGAGGAGAGGAGGAAGGATAGGCCTGCTTCTGGAGAGGGCCAACATCGGCCTGTGCTGGCCTCGTTTGTTACTCCTGCGTCCAGGGTGCACGGCCGTGCCTCGTGGTGTAGCGGTTCCCGGAATGCACAGCGTTCTTGTCTGCAGTAACAGCTTTGTCTCCGACCCTTGGAGGCAAGTTACCTTTTTCCCCAGTGAAAAGAGGCAGAAAATCTTATAGAAATGCATTTGCTCTAATGTCTATTTTCCGATAAGACATGGTCGCTTAGGTTAAATCTTTGGGAGGTCAAGGCAGGAGGATCACTTGAGGCCAAGGGGTTCAAGACCAGCCTGGACAGCATAGCAAGACCACATCTGTATAACAGAAAAATTAGCTGAGTGTGGTGGTGCGTGCCTGTGGTCCCTGCTACTCTGGAGGCTGAGGTGGGAAGATCACTTAAGGTTACAGTGAGCTGCGATTGCTCCACTATACTCCAATCTTGGTGACAGAGCCAAGACCCTGTCTCAGAAAGAAAAGTTAAAAAAAAAAATCCAGAAATGTCATTTTCTTCTTAAATCATCCGAAAAGAAAAATCGTTTTTTTCTAAGAATGTAAAGGGAAACTGATACGATTCTTTCCTTGCATTGTTTCTCCTTTTCAAATATTTACAGTAGTCCGTCCACATCGTCTCTCAATCTCATTACAAAGCAGCAGGTGTCTTTGAGGTTAGTGGTGTTTCTCTGTGTCGCACCTTGGAGAACAGCCAGCATGAAACCTCTTACCACAATCGTGCGCATCGTTTGTAGTCCCAATTAAAATCCTCTCCAGAGATGCTTGTGCTGCTTATTATAGCAGAACTTTGGTTGTGCTGAAATGTGCATTCAGCTAATGGTTTTAAGTTCATATCTGAGATGATGTTGTATAATTCATGAAGCATGTGGGATCAGTAATGATTGAAGATAATTCTGGCTGATGTCATTTAGAGGATATTTTTCACTTCAAGTTAAAGTTTCCTTCGCGATAGTCATTTTGGGATTCATTTAACTATGTGCTTTATTTCATAGCTCAAATTTTCATTTGTCATTTCATAACATAGGATTTTGAAAGCAGATTTGGAAAATATTTCTAACAAAATGTTTGCTTATGACGTCCTAAGGAACAGCACTCAGAATTGCTACTAACTGTGGTACATTTTAAGGCTGATGATAGAAGTCACTTGAACGGGAAGTGGTGCTTTGTGAGGCAGATGGGGTTTGAACCCTGGCCCTCCTGATACACCAGTCCTGACCCTGGCCTTCTCTCCTCTACACTGGGAGATGAGAAGGTGCCAGTATCCACCTCACAGGCCGTCCTGAGAACCTGGGACTAAGGGCTTGTGTTCCTCTTGCAGGTGGTGCAGATGTGGGGGCTTGAGGATATACACACTGCAGGCTGCCAGTGTCGGGGTAATCCAGTTTTAGTCATAAAGGTGGGATTTACTTTGCTCCCCTGCTGACCAGGTGCGGTGCCGCTGTTGTAGCAGGTGTGTGGATCCTCTTGGGTGCTCCTCAGGTGGAGAAGGAGTCACTGATTCGTATTCCCAGTGTTAGATGTGAGGGGACCATGGACCTCATGTGTTCAGAGGGGAGGAGTAAAAAGCTTCCCTTGTAATTCCAAGACTGTCTATCCCAGGAATGCCAAACCACTGGCTTTCACCTGACACTGTCGTAGGTGACACTGTATGGAAATGAGGACTCCTATTTCGCATACCTGAGCCAGTACCTGTCTCTCTCCAGGGCCGTGGCCGAGCCCTCTTGATTTCTCTGGGTTGCCAGCCTGGGGATCTGTAAGCCCAGTGACGTCTCCGGTCTCGGCCCCCGCTCCCCGTGGGGACAGGAGGTGGCTTCAGGAGGCTGGTGATGAATGCCTGAATGAAGCCGACTTGTGACTGCAGTTCTGTCTAAGGGCCTCCCCGGGTGTTAGATGTCAGTAAATGACACCTGTGTGTGGATCTCATGTGCTGAGAGAAACAGTGGGGGAAATCAAAGCTTGTGGAGTCTGCAGGTTCTGGACTTGGGGGTGTGTGCACCTGTGTACTTGGTGAGGGGTGTGATGTCTGGAATGAGTGTGCACGTGTGTCACGTTTGTGCATGTGTGGTGAGTGTATTTAGCAGGCGTGGGTGGAGTGAGCATGTTCATGTGTGTCGTATGTATTTGAGGGTATGTGTGGAGTGTGTACATGCATCACATTTGGTGAGGGTATTTGAGGGTGTGTATGGAGTGCATACATGCGTTTGCGTGTATAGTATTGGGTGAAGGGGTGGCATGTGTGGAGTAAGCATGCACACGTGTGTGCTGTGTGTGGGGTTTCTACGTGGTCCTCCCCTGAGCCTGCTCCTGGGCCCTGCTGTCCTGGCAGCTTTACAATTTGGTGTGTCTTTGATTCCGGAAGATTCTGGAACCAAATTCTGAAGTTGTGATCACAAACTTGCAGCCTTGGAGGACGCTGGCCCATGGAGCTGGCACGAGGATCTCTGTGCTGGCCTCTCCCTGGGCTCTGTCCACAGAAGAGCATGTCCGATGATTGAGCTGTGCGGGTCTGTGGCTCCCCAGCCTCCAGTCAGCCCTCGGTTCTGCCTCGCCTCTGTTTTTCTTGCTGAGGGGCTCCGGGAAGTGGTGCCTGGGATGGCGTTTTCACCCTGGGGTTGCTTTCCCAGCTGCCCAGGTGCTGGCTGTCTGAGGCCTGCTGCCATCCTGGTGGACGGGGATGTCGCGGGGGCATTCCTGAGCACCTGCGGGAAGGCAGGGTTAGGAAGTGCCAGAGGTGAGTGGTTCCTCCCACACTTGATTTTCTGGAAAGTTCTGGGTCTCATATTTTTCCCTAAGGGAAGTTAGAAACTGAGTTTCTCTTTAGGGGAACGTCTTTGCAGCGTCTGTTGTTTGAATGTTCTCCAGGTGTGGAATACTCGGGGCCGTGTGTGTTTGGGAACATCCGTGTCCTAAGCGAATTCAGTAGGGAATGGAGAGAGGCCTCCTGTCAGCTTGGCCTCTGTTTCCTGCTTGTTGAGAGTTGACAGCTGCTGGTATCCCAGGGAGAGTAAAACACTGGGCGGTATGGGATGGAAACGTTCACTCTGACAAGGTCAGTGGGAAAGCATCTAAACAAACGTCGCTGTTCTTCAGGCTTCTGGGGGTCGAGCTTGTTTTGTGGTGTTGAGGGAAAGCTACGCTTGTTCCTGTTCCTCACCATTTGAATGGTGTCCAGGGCTCGTTCCTCTGGAGAAGTGATGCACGTGAGTGGGGGTCAAGTCGCAGGCTCCGAGGTTATTTGGAATCTGTCAACTGATTTCCTGAACACACAGGTGCTTGGTAAAGATATTCCTGATTAGCTAAAACATTTCAACAGGACGTGATAGCTGGTGGTTGTTTAGAGACTATCACATTTTTCCTGTTACTTTTTAAATGCCTGTTGAATCAGGGGGGATTCCCATATTTTTCTTTTCCTGTCTGCATACTTGATATTTTGTTTATTGTTTTTTATGTGGGTGTGCAGTTAACAGGATTTGGAAGCAGTCTCAGCCCTGGGGAGACTTCAGGGCCACCTCAGTCAGTGCTGAAGGGAGGCAGGGATTTGGGGGCTACCTCCTCCATAGGACGGACACCAAGGGCCAGAGGTCAGCAATCTCAGTGAGGTCACAAAGACGGGCACACCCAGCACCCTGGCCCATGTGCCTCTCCTTCACGTTTGTCTCTGCTCAAACTGCTCTCCTGGGTCATCACGGGTGATCTCTAGGTGCGTGCTTGCTTCTTGCAGAAGTGGTGTCTGGCTGTGGTCAGTGTGGGCCCTCAGGACTTCCATGTTTTTGGCTCACATCAATATTGGGCAGTGGTGTATGTTTGTTTTGGAGTGGTAGATCGGGTGGATTTTGGCTTTACCAACTCATTTAATACCTGTTCTCCTAGGTATAATACCTGTTCGTAAGCCGCATGTTTTCCTAGGTGCTGGGGCCCTATCATAAGCCGCATGTTTTCCTAGATGCTGGGGCCCTATCATAAGCCGCGTGTTCTCCTAGGCGCTGGGACCCTATCATAAGCTGTGTGTTCTCCTAGGCGCTGAGACCCTATCGTAAACTGTACTTGAGGGATCTCGGAGGTGCTCCTTATGAGGATCCGATGCCTGACCTGAGGTGGAAGAGTTGCAATTCAAAACCAGCCCCCCGAAAAATTGTCTTCCATGAAACCCATCCCTGGTGCCAGAAAGGCTGGGGGACAGCTGGCCTAACGCGGGCTAAGATGTCAGTAGATTTTTGGACTCGGGCCTCAGTTGAAGAGGATTAGATTTTGAAAGGTGGGGATTGAAGGCTTCTAAAGGGCAGGTTTCATCTCCAGTGGGGCCTCGGCAGAACTGGCTAGAACTGACCCAGAAGCTGACAACTAGTCAGGCTGGCTCACTACCTGTGTCCTGTGTGTGCAGCCTTGCTGTTTATTCAATTGTCTCGTGGTGATGTGGGTTCCATCCACAGCCTCAGAGTAGTGGAACCCATTACTTCAAGGCTGATCTTATTTAACTTTATCAAAAAGACATGAAAATCATTTAGTATAAATCTTCCAGATACCTGTATCCTTTCTTTTCCCAGAGGCTTTTAAGTATTGCAACTTAAAAATCTTCAAAAATAACTTTAAAGGAAAACCTCTAAGTACATTTTTGATGAGCACCCTTGACAGTTTTAATATGTGAAGTAAATTCCCTTGACTTTTGTATTCCTAGAAACTCGTTCATGTTTGCAGAAGACTTTGTATTTTGTCAACAGTGGCCACTGTTCGGTGACCATCATACCTGCCGTGGTCTCATTTAGAAAGTTGGATGTGGATGTATTAGCTTTTCAGACACAAAAACACATGGGCTGTTTGATTTTGGTTTTGAATTTTTTGGGTTTTTTTTCCCCCAGCTGAATTCAAGAAAGGGAAACAAGCAGATAGAGTAAGTACCAGAAAGCGTCTAAGTGGTTGGGTGGGGGATCCTACTATGGTGCTGGGTTGTGTTCTGCCAGATATCACTCCTCAAAAAGCTGACCCAGAAAGGGCTGGCATTGCCCTCACCCTGTGACATTTGTCTGTCTCACCAGAAAATGAAGAATCTGCCAGAGTACTGTGAGTCAAATTCAGTCAGAACTCGATTAAATAAGAGGCTTTGTCTCAAAGACCAAAACATAAGGAGATATTTTTAAGTTTTTTTTTTCTTTTTTTTGAGACGGAGTCTCGCTCTGTCACCCAGGCTGGAGTGCAGTGGTGTGATCTCGGCTCACTGCAAACTCTGCCTCCCTGCTTCACTCCATTCTCCTGCCTCAGCCTCCCGAGTAGCTGGGACTACAGGTGCCCGCTACCACGCCTGGCTAATTTTTTGTATTTTTGGTAGAGTCGGAAGCTTCACCGTGTTAGCCAGGGTGGTCTCGATCGCCTGACCTTGTGATCCACCTGCCGCCTCTTCCCAACGTGCTGGATTACAAGCGTGAGCCGCCACACCCGGCCGAAAACATGTTTCTTTACTGCCTCAGTCCTCAGTTGGGTAGTCTGTTCTTTGTTGTTGAAAGGCGCGCTCTGCGAGATGGGAATCTTCCGGTTGCTTACTTAGGGAATCCTGCCGGCTGTCATTTACTGGAGAGCGCAGTTTCCTGGCTGCCCTGGTCTTTGAGGGGACGGAGACTGAGGGGTCATTTTCCCACCTGGACCAACGTGTTTATTAAACCTGGCTTGTGGATCATTTGGATCTTTTTATGAAGGAAAAGCCACATCTGTGACTTTCAGATGAGTGGAAGTCATGTTAAATATATATATATATATATATATATGTGCTACTATGGAGAAGTTTTGTCTTTGTGACCTGTGAATACAGTCACTGGAGAGCAGAATGTTCACGCCGTAGGTGCTTACAGTGTGCATGCAGAGTCACATTCTTCACTAGTATTACGTTAAAAAGTGACAAATAAGAGAAAAATATTTTCCTCATTACAACCTCGGTAAGAAGCTGGCAGTACTCTTGTTTTTGGAGGGGTGTGAAGGGAATATTGAGAAAGTATCATCAACGTTAGACTCGCCCACTCTGCAAATCCTGTGCCAGCTCGAGTGAGGACCCCGTGATGGAAAGATGCACCCCTCTGCCCGGAAGAAGTTGAATCTTTGTGGCGCTCAGGATGCCTGGTTCATCTCTATACAAAGGCAGAGTGTGAAACGCTGTGGAGGCTGGGAGAAGAGATGTGGTTAGCAAGTATGAGTGAGAAGTTTGGGGCTTGTTAGCACCTGGCGTGTGTGCAGCAAGCTTTGCTATCTGCACACGTGTGATCCTTGGAACACTGGTGTGTGGAGCCGAGAGGCTGTCGAGGGCCCCAGCCCCCGGCAGGCTGAGGAATCCCCTGTTACCACCAGGATAACCGTGATTGAAGGCTGTCACTCAATCCCAAGTCCCGGAAGGGGCTCCTTTCAGAGAGGAAAACACCCCTGGAGCCTCGGGCAGAATTCAGTGATTTTTCATATAATGTTGCTCAGATTTCGCAAACATGAAACCAAGAACATATTTCAGAATGCTTATGGTCCTTTTGTAACCATGGAAACAAAGTAATTTGCAGTCGATGGACAGTTTGCGGAAGCTGAACTACCTACATCATGAGCACGGCGCTCTCCCTACCACCCTGGGCCTTGCTCCGGTTTGCTGGGAAGGCTTTGCAGGGCCTCTTGGCTGGGATTCTTCTCCCATGTCCCATGTTGCTACCCCTGGTCACAGCCATACTGCTGGGCACCTGCGCCGTGAGGACACTGAGTGGACACGGAGCCGCGGGGCAGCAGTTGGTCATGAGGTGGCATCCACATGGTCCAAAACAGGTTTCTGTTCATTAAGAATGATCGTTGCAATAAAAACAGAGTGAAAGAAAACCCTCTACTGACCTGAGAATGCGTCAGCTCAGTTGGGTGGGGAAGTGCAGTGAGGAAGGTGAAGACTGAAAGGAAATGAAGGAGGGAGAGGAAAGGAGAGAAGGGAAGTGAAAGGGGGAGGGAGGATGGGAGTGAAGAGGGAGATGGAGGAGGAAGAAGAGAGAGGGTGGTGGGCAGGAGCCTGGCAAATGAGTCCCAGAGCCGGTTCCTGACCGTCGTGGGTGCGTCAGAGCTGATCTTCCAGGAGAGGTGGCCTGGGAGGGCTGACCCTTAGGAAGTGAGGGCCGGGGGGAGCTGATGTTTTGGCCCTCAGCGGAGCTGTTGCTGACCTGAGATGCAGTCGATGGTTTTCCCGAAGAGGTCGTCTGCACAGTCACCGTTTGCTGCCAGGTTGGAGAGAGAAGTGCTCCCCATGGGTTCTTTCTATTTTATGGATTTTTCCCAGTTTAGCTGAGCAGCCTGTCAGTGGAAATGTCAGGGATTACTAACATGTCTCCATTCTACAGAGCAGTCGGCCAGCTTCCGATCCTGTAGTTGTTGGGGGCACCACTCCCGTTGTGTCAGTGCTGGCCCAGCATGGAAGCTGCAGCCGGAGGCACTGGGAAACCTGCGTGGCTCTTGCTGCCGGGATTCTGATGGGAGTCGTGCGCTGGAAGAGAGATGTCCTTTAGGCAGAGCCTGGTGAGGAGGGGGTGCTGCTGTTGCAGCAGTACATGGAATTTCAAATGACAAATGAAACAAGCTTTTAATTATGACCAGAGCGCTGGGCCCTGCTTTTCTTCAAATGGAAATGTTGTGCTGAAATGGAAATGAATTTGCTGTTAATTGGTTGCCTCATGCAAGATGGAATGCTGGGAGCAAAGTAGAATGAGGACTTATCCACAGAGCTTCCTCCTCTCAGACTGTAATCAGTTGGATGATGATACACAGGAATATGTGAGAATTCATGTGAGAAAGGCGATGGATGCAGACCTGTGTGACCGGCAGGTGTAGGGGGAGGTTTGAGAGAAGCTTTTGGCTGAAATGGTGTCAGGTGCAGGTGCTGAAGTGTGATGTCTGGCTGGATGGAAGAGCACACACCTCTGGGCTGCAGGAAACAGATAGAGGAGGAGGTGGGCAGACGTGAGTCATGTCTTAGGAATGGTAGCAATTCAGGCAGACCCAGGATCAGGCTCCCACGGGGGAGGAGTGGACATCAGGACTCAGGGAGCGTGGGGTGGGGGTCCTGTCCAGGCCTCTGTGGAGCTCGCTGCTGTGTCAGCAGGGCCTTGTGCTTGCCCTCCTTAAAGCTTTCCCGATCCGTAAAACGGGCACGACAAAATCCACCTTGTGACACTGAAGCTTAAATGAGATGATCTACATGGTGTCTTCCTTCCCTTCCTGACACATCATAGACTCACAGCTATGGTAGCAGCGACAGACTGGATGGAATGCTGGAGCCACTTTGCGCCTGGTGAAGCTACATGGATTTTTGCAGTGCTGGAGACTGTCTCTGAAAGCCTTTGGTCATGGCAGTGGCAGCCTCGAGTGGCTCTTGGCATACTTGAGTCTGTGGAGTGCAAGGTTGACTGGAGCTCTGAGGCCATTGATACTATCCAGGGGTGAGCTGACGGGGCCCTAAAACATGGGGGAAGGTCGAGAGGACTTGGCTGCCAGAAGCATGCCAGAAGCATTGTAGATTTCTGGCTTCGAGAACTTGCTGACTTATGGATATAGGAAGGTAAACCCAGATGGCTCCAAAATTTTAAGTCCAGAAGAAAGGTGGGCGGGTACAATTGCTGATTAGGTCATGGTTGCCCTGTCCCTTTCTTTCTGGCCATCGTTTCTCCTCCCTCCCCCTGCCTTTGTGAGCTGGAGGGCCTGAGCCTGCACAGAGGTCTATTTCATGGTGAGGATGACCTGCAGTAAGAAATCTCTCCACTTTATTTTGCAGCAGTAGTTAAATAAATTTAAGGAGTGATGGTGTAGTGGTATTTGTTTTGTTTTTGCTTTTTTTTTTTTTTAAAGTATCATTTAACTGAAAGTTATTCCCAATTTCACTGATCACTTTGAGAGGCCGAAACATGCTTTGATTTGTTATTTTGTGTTTGAGCTAGTTTATTTTCTCACAGGAATGCCAATTGTTCTGTTGTCACACATCATTAAGTATCTCAAATTGTGTTACTATAATACTTAACTGAATTATCTCCCTTATTTTGACGTTTAATAAACTAAAATCTGTGTGAAACACACAGGATGGTGCATCTCCGTTGAGGGTTGTTCAGAAGTGTGACTTTTCCTGGCATGCTTGAGAATCAGTGACATTATTTTATAGAAACACTTTGCAACTGACACCAAAGCTAGAAGCTCCTGTAAAGGGCAGGGTAGGTAACGTGTTATGCTTTATGGGTCACTGAAGTCTCTACATATATTTCTTTTATTAAAACTTCAAAGTGTAAAAATCACTTCTGGTTCCCTGGCCAAGGCTCGGTCGGGGATCATGGTTTGCAGGCCCTTGACATCACCTTAGCTGAAAGCTGGTCTCCCATGCGGTGAGCAGGGGCCCACCTCATTGCTTCAGCCAGGAAGATGCTGCCCTCATGCTGGAATTTACTTCAAACAAACTTGAAAGCTCTGGCACCGCTGCTTATTTCCATACTGTTGCAGGCTATCTAAAATACGGGAGATGCCTTGGTGTTTTGATTTTTTTACTCCTCTTGAAGGGCTCTGAGATGGCTCATCGCGAGTTAGACATTTGCAGAAATGATCAAGCAGAGCTGCAGTCATCTTGCAGATCAAGTGAAGTTTTTTCTGAAAGCTTGTTACAGGCTTAAATTTCTGACCCCTTTCCATCCACTGCTCTTGTATGATTGGCTTCTTTTTGCACCCATTTGGATCTGTGAAGCGTCTCCCCACCGTGGTAGAACTTTAGCTCTGATTTCATGTATGAGTCGGTATCCTCACTCCTCTTCTGCGAGGAGAAAGCGCTGCAGGTCCTGCGTGGTTTCCGTCCCCTCCCTGCACGCGGATGGATTGGGAGGTATTTGTGGTGTGTGAACTTGCTATCCCCAGAGGCTCCTGGTTCACTCCCCTGGACCGTACTCCTCCCTACTGCTATGGACTGCACTCCTCCCTCGTGGTTCATTCCCTGGACAGCATTCCTCCCTCCTCCTTCCTGGCTCACTCCCCTGGACCACACTCCTCCCTCCTGGCTCACTCCCCTGGACCACACTCCTCCCTCCTGGTTCACTCCCTGGGCCGAACTCCACCCTCCTCCCTCCTGTTTCACTCTCCTGTGTGCCCACTCCTCCCTCCTGGTTCACTGCCCTGGGCCCCCACTCCTCCCTCCTGGTTCATTGCCCTGGGCCCCCATTCCTCCCTCATAGTTCACTCCCCAGGGGCCCCACTCCTCCCTCATAGTTCACTCCCCAGGGCTCCCACTCCTCCCTACTCCCCTGGGCTGCATTCCTCCCTCCTGGTTCACTCCCCTGGGTCCCCACTCCTCCCTCTTGGGGGCGTGGTAGTTTCTGTTGTGCTTGTGCCAGCACGGTAAGGCTGAGTGGCAGCTCCAGGGCTGTGGCTGCTTACGCAGCTGTGGCATTAGTGCAGAGAACTGCGGAGATGCAGCTGCCCTTGCTGTGATGCTTCGAGTGTCATAGTCGATATGGGAAACTGTGTGGGATGTGGATGTCCCAGGAAGGGACAGGAGCCTCCCCTCAGCCTCTGTCAAACACTTCTCAGCCAGGTGTGGTGGCTCACGCCGGTAATCCCAGCGCTTTGGGAGGCCGGGGCGGGCGGATCACCTGAGGTCAGGAGTTGGAGACCAGTTTGGCCAATGTGGTAATTTTTGACGTATTAAGAATTAAGGAAAATGACTCACACTCGTTTGCCTTGCTTTTTAATTGATGATTGGTGTAGCCCAGTAGTGTGAACTTGTTAAGCAACCATTCTTACCGAAAGACTAATCTTTAAAAGTCTCTTCCTCTGGACACGTCTTTGGCTGCTGTAATCAAATGCAATGTAATCAGCACTGGTTAATGGCTTTCCTTGCTTGGCTAACAAATGCTCCGCAGAAACTTTGGTTTCTTGTTATTTTCATTTATAATTATGTTTTAAGCCTTCTATTTTTTCTAGCTTTCCTGCGAGTTGGGAATAACTGTGATGGGTGCTTAGTTTGGGATGTTGACATACACTGTATGCCCAGCTATTATGCCATTGTGTGAACACTGATTTGTCACTTTCTCATGAAGACTGATTTCACCTAGTTTGGTAAATTCTATTAATTTTAAGGAAGGGGGTATGCCGGGCGCGGTGGCTCAAGCCTGTAATCCCAGCACTTTGGGAGGCCGAGGCGGGCGGATCACGAGGTCAGGAGATCGAGACCATCCTGGCTAACACGGTGAAACCCCGTCTCTACTAAAAATACAAAAAGAAATTGGCCGGGCGTGGTGGCGGGCGCCTGTAGTCCCAGCTACTCCGGAGGCTGAGGCAGGAGAATGGCGTGAACCCGGGAGGCGGAGCTTGCAGTGAGCCGAGATCGCGCCACTGCACTCCAGTCTGGGCGACAGAGCGAGACTCCGTCTCAAAAAAAAAAAAAAAAAAAAAAAAAAAAAAAAAAAAAAAAGGAAGGGGGTGGAATGCAACTGCTGTTAGGTGGCTTTTTTAAGGATCAAGGAAATGTTGCCATGATTATTACCATTACAGAAGGAACATAAAAACACGTGCTGCCTTCAGTCATGATGAATATGTAAGTCCACATCTGTGACTGCAGAAAACGGCAGCCCCAAATCTTAAAATCGTGTGGATGCACCAAGCCCATCTGCAGGGCACCGTGGAGCAGACTGCATTAGCCGAAGTTGGCCCACAAGTCCTGAGGGATGGTGTCTGAGTTATGATAAGGCTCTGACTTGGGATTAAACAGGCCTCCAGATACTGTGATATTCTAAACAAAGACACGATACTGCCCTGGGAGCCCAGTGGGCACCTGTAGGCAGTGTAGGTGAGAAAAGGCTCCAAGGAAGATTCCTGCAGCTCAGCTAGGAGGATTCTGTAAGGCAGTAGACACATCAATGTTCACATAAGAGTGTTGAGCTATATTCGTTCCTTTTAAGCAGCCAGGCTTGTGCGTGTTTTTAGGGGCACTGACATGGCGCCCCTTCCACCCTCACTGCTGGTTGTGCCTGTTTGATGTTCCGGATTTCTGTGTTAAGTGTGTCCACTCTCCAAATGTATCTCTGTCTCTAGAATATTTTAGAGTAGACCATTTATTGGTTAAACGCTTGTTTTTAGTGAGGGAGAAATCTTTAAAACTGGCCATACAGACCCTGCTCTAAATGTTGAACAATGGAGTGTGTAATGTTTAACACGTAGTGTTTAAAGTAGAAGACAGTTTAATTTAGAAATCCTGTTGGAATGCCAACTTAAATTACCACCATCCGTATGCATATGGAAAAGAATGAGAGTGAATGTGCAGAATTGGAATTTTGTCTATTTTGTAGAGATTCTGTAATGTATCAGGTAGAAGCCTCACTTCATGATTTAAATGCATGAAGCTGAAATTACAAAACTTGATGAAAACACGCCTTTGAATAGTGAGCCTTTATCCTCCTTGAAATAGTGATTCATTCACTAACACGTCCACCTGCAACTTTGTCAAACACATTTGTTGCACTAGTTCTCAAGTGGGCTCAGTTTTCCAGACAGGCAGATTATTACTGTTTAAACTTTGTCCTGATGATGTTGGTGAACGGGGAAAATCCTTTGACGTGGATCCTCTGTGTGTGTTACACATCAGACGCGGCCTGCCCAACCCCTCTGCCTGTAACTGGGAACCTTGACTGTCGGGATCATTGTAGAGAACCTTGAGGAAAGCAAAACAAGCCTCTGGAGTAGCAAAAGATGTAGCTGATTTCATGCAGTAAAACTTGCACATTTTTCTTTAAAATGCATCCTTCGGAACATCAGCTTGCTGATTATCTTAGAATCGCTGTAGTCTGCTGACAGCAGTCGTGGGAACAGGTGCATGGCCCGGCTGATGCAGGAGGGTCTCAGAGCGGAACCACACTGCTGACACCGAAGGAGGGGCTGGAGCGATCACGCTCGTGACTCGTGCAGATGACCTTGGCTGACCTCCAGAAGAGGAAGTGTCAGTATCCAAGGAGGAAAAAGTGTATTAATTTCATGAGTGTTTGCCTTCACAATGGCTAATACCCTGAGTTTGTGGCACCTGCTGTCTCCGGAATGAGGAGTCTTCCCTTCCTGGTAGACAAGCTCTAGATGGGAACAGGAGCTGTGGCTGCTGGATTGAAGAGGTTTCCTTCTTGGGGAGGTGGCCTTCGAGCCTGACTCGAAGGAAGCTGTGACTGGCGGGAAAGGGCGTTGGAGA
Organism: Macaca nemestrina; assembly: GCF_043159975.1. Lineage (NCBI taxonomy): Eukaryota > Metazoa > Chordata > Mammalia > Primates > Cercopithecidae > Macaca > Macaca nemestrina. The sequence goes on from NW_027257561.1 coordinate 115,319, forward strand.
CAGTGTATTTACCAGGAGGGTCAGTGACTGAGAACCATCCTGTTCCGAGTATTGCCATTCTGGTTCTAGAGTAAACTTGGGGAGAAGCAACAGCCAAAAGCCTCGAGGAATATTCTGTGATGTTGATGACATTTGGTAGATTTGTTGCTGAGACTCTGAAATGAGAAGCCCTGGAGGTGCAGGTCTATCAGGCCATGCGACGTGGGACAGCTGCTGCTTCAGGGATTGGAGTCCCCGTGCCAGAGGCTCAGTCCTGCAGAGACTTTTGCACAGTGGGCAACTGCTGCCTCCAGTTGATTGTGAGTCCCCCAGATGAATACCCGTGAAAGGTACCGTGTCAGCAAAGACCCAAACTCTGTGAAGCATTTCGAGATTTATTCTGAGCCAAATGAGTTACCATGGCCCTTGATACTGCCCTCAGGAGATCCTAAGAATGTATTCCCAAGGTGGTCAGAGCCCAGCCTGGTTTTATAGCTTTTAGGGAGACATGAGACAATCAATCGAATAAATGTAAGATGTACATTGGTTTGGTCTGGAACTGTGGGACAACTGGAAGCAGGGGTGTCCAGGTCATAGGTAGATTCGAAAATTTCCTGATTGACAGTTGGTCGAGAGAGTTGTCAGATAAGGGGTTGTGGAGACCAAGGCTTTGTCATGTGGAGGGAATCCTCCAGGTAACTTCGGAGAGAATAGATTGTAAATGTTTCCCATCAGACTAAGAGTCTAAGTTCTGTCTAATTCCAGAAGGGAGGTGGGGTGATGAGGCAATTCCGACCCCCCACCGATCATGGCCTGGACTAGTTTTTCAGATTAGCTATGGAATGCCCTTGTCAAAAGCAGGGGCTGTTCAGATGGCCAAAGGGGCTTCAAATTCTTTTGTTTTTACAACCAGAAAGTGATTGTGTTTCTTCTGTGGATGACAGCCAGTGTGGTAATTAATATTTTATTAGCAGATTAATTTGGAAGTCAATGTGTTTTCAAGTATGTTAATTATTAAGTCATCAACAAACAGAGAAGGGCTTGCTTTGAAACCAGCCTGAGACTCAAGAGGCTCATCAAAGAAAACGATGGACTTGGGAGAACTGATTCACGTGTTTACTGCGCCAAGTTTCAGGCATTATGAGAAGTCTGTGCTGATACATTTGTGACTTCAGAACTTAAATCTTGATGGACTCTTAAGAGTGAGGCTTTTTTTTTTCTTTTCTTTTTAAACGGTCAGTGTTTCTGTCTCCTGTGTTTTGTCTTCCAGCCGCTGAGCACTTTAGCCTTGTGTTCTTGTGGCCTTGTTCTCCGAATCACCCCCTTTGCTGCTCCTCTGTCCTGCCCGCCTTGATCGCGTCTTCCCCACCCCAGGGGTTTTATCCCGAGGACTGCTCTCCACTGTGTGGAGTGGAGGATCAGTGGACACTGGCTTTACCGACTCATTTTCTGTGTAGCTCCCAGTTTCTCAAAATCATAATTGTCTTGGATTCCCTGTAAAACTGGGAGTCAGGCCTTGGGCGCAGTGCTGGGTGGCCTTGGGCGCAGTACTGGGGCAGGAGGGAGAGATGAGAACAGGAGGGATGGGTTTGTCAGGGGAAGGAACCCCTTGCCGAATTCCTGTGTCTGTTTTAGGTTAAAGACGAATGTCCGGGTGGGTGGATGTCTCACCGGGTGTGGCTGGACCTCGCTGTGCTGAACCCTGAGCAGGGGCCCCAGCAGCTGCCTCCTGCCAGACCGGGGCAACAGGGCTGGGCTTTCACCTCTGGGGTGGGTTGTGAGGGCTTGTGCCAAGGTGGAAGTGTCTGCACCACCTGAGGGGCATGTGGGAAACTGGTCTGTGCTCCTTACCCGGGAGAAGCTGAGCTCACTTGGGCCAGAGCCTCTGGGGAGGTAGGAAGGCAGAGGCCTAGAATTCCTGTTTTTCCCAGACAGCAAGGAAGCTCAGTGTTGCACCTGCTCTGAGATGCTCTCAGCAGCCATATATAGTTGATTTTAACATGAGGGAAGGTGCCAATTAACCTGGCTCTGTGGGGAGCTTTGAGGAGTCCAGGCCTTGGGCCCCGGGCTTTTTAATGTGTTCCTTCCTGAACAAAAAGCAACAAAAGATCCCTGTGGCTGATGCCGACTGCGTGGGGTAGGACATGCCGAGCTTGTGTGGGGCTTGCCCCTGAGTTTCCTTGGTGCTCCTCCCAGCCCCCACGGACACCAGCCGTTCCAGGCCGAGGCTTTTCCTGTTTAGACCCTCGGTGGTGGTGTCTGCGATCCTGGATCGAGGGCCCAAGCACTTCTTTCATTATTATAAATGATTCACCCGAGATGCACGGCTGCCCCCAACATCTCACGAGCATGAGATACAGCCAGTGTCGCTGCCCCAAGCTCATAATTCTAGTGGAAAGGGGAAATTTTACTTTTAATGTGCTCGTGTGACTCAGATGCAAATATTCAATTCCCGTTAAACTTTCAAGACCTTGAAAACCTCTGAGATTCCTTGGAAGCCGTTCCTTGGCCCCACGACTAACTCCTGTGGAAGGAGGCTGGGGTGGTCTGCGTGGTCTGGGGTCCTGCTGTGTTCTCCAGGATTCCTTAGGTTTCATCATTAGTCCCAGCTCTTCAGCAGGTGGAGTTGATTGACTCTGACATTTCCATTATGTTGTTCTTGTGTTGCCTCAGTTGACTTAGAATAGTCAGTATTTACCAGAAATAACTGATGGCGAGATGGGAATTATTGGTGATTCCCGGACATAGGCAGCCTGTATAGATAAGCGTGTTACACAGTGTCTGATTTCTGAGATGTTGGTCCAAACCTGCTCAGCAACACACTTTCAGGGGTAGATTCCTGTGCAGGAGAAGCTGCTTTTCCCCGAGACACGGTGGTGGCCCCTGCACTGGCATGGCAGGGTGGTTGTGTGACTGGGCAGGGCTGGACGTGCTCCTGTCCACCCCTGCGCTGGGCGCCCGCCTCCGCCCCACATCTGTGTCGAGGGTGCCTACCTTTGTTCCCCCAGCTCGAACTCATAGAATTGTGTACCTTCCTTGACACATTCCTGCATAGAGATGATTAGATCTGGGGGCTGAAGCTCAATCTGACATGCATGTAGGTAAATTATTCATGTGAATGACTTGGGTCCTCCACGTTCAGGGTCAGGAGGCGCGAGGTGGGTTTGGAGACAGCTGCCTGGCCTCAGGAAGTTTCTCTCAGAGTCTGTTTCTTTCTCTAGCAAAGTAAATGCTGCCTACCTCACGGGGCTTGACACACGCTCAGTACTCAGATGCTGTCTGGTCTTTATTATAGTTAGTATTTGGGGAACAGCGTGGCTGGTAAGAAAATGCGTTATCTTTACAATTTATAGAATGTCATACAAGGCAAGCGTGAAACCGGGACTCTACCGTAATCTGAAGATGCTGGTGCTTACTCCTCTCCTTAAGCATTTTGTTGTAATTCTGGCGTGTGTCAGCCAAGTCATATGACGGCACCGCATGCGTGATGCCAGCTCAGTTACCTTGGAATGGGGAGCCTGAGGCTGCCAGGGAGCATCCTTCCTGCCTCCAGCCCTCAGCAGTTTGTCTGTCTCTCTATCCTTCCCTCTGTCCCTCCCTATCCCCCACTCCTCCTCACCACTCCTGCTCCCCTCCCTACCCCCCTCACTTACTCTACAACAGAGGCCCAGACTTTGACAAATCGCAGCTGGGCCTATTTATCGCTTGGTTAGGAAACCAGAGGGAAAGGGGCCCAATTACTACAAAAATAGAGAATTGAAATAGAATGTGAGCCACTTTTGCGTCTTGTTTTTTATTTTAATCTGAATATAAAAGGCAAGTGTCAACACAAAATCGGTGGTAACTGCGCCACACAGCTCCGAGTCTGCCTTGTCGGGCCTCCGTGGGTTCCCACACCCTGGCCTTCTCCATGAGCGTCTGGACACGCCGTGGCTGCGAAAGGAGCATGCAGTTATGGTCCTTTGAATGTTCCAGAGTCATGTTTAATAAAAATCTTCACGTTTACCCACAGCCAAGTCTTGATTTAATAAGAGGTACTGCAGGTCTCTGGGTGGGCCTGAGCCTCTGTTTTCGAAGCAGCCGCACCATCCGGGGGGCAGGTCCGTGTGGGCTGGCAGGCGGCCTGGTCCTTGGAGCACAGGGTGGACCTGACCCAGTCCTGGCAGTGCGGGGCCTTGCAGTTCTAGAATGTAGTGATGCAACCTGTGGCATAAATAAAAAGCCTCATGTGCCCCCATGAGAAGCTGGGACTTCCCCTCAGTACTGTGGTGTGCTGTGTTTGTGATCGTGTAGATGTAAAAGGGTGAGGGAGATGCCTAAAAACCAGGATTCCAAAGACAGCCCTTCATGTCTGGTGCTTTCATGTGTGTATGCACACCTGTTTGATGCGTGTACACCTTCACTCGTGCCCCTGTTTCATGCGTGTACACCTGTTCATGTGTGCATGCACCTGTTTCGCGTGTGTATGTGCCTGCACATTCACCCTGTATTGCGTCATACGTTGTATTTTACAGATTTTTTTTTCCAGTTTGTATCGTGAGCTTGTAACGACTTTGTGAAGAAAAGAGGGGGCCCTGGCAGCCTTTGACTTTGAGAAACGTGATGTCACGGGAACAGATGAGACAGCCCGGGTGAGGCCGGCAGAGGCCATCGTGGCCTGGGAGTCCGTGCACATCCACTGTCTGTCGCTGTGTGACAAGTGACCCCAAAACCTAGGGGCTTAAGGCAACGTATGTGTACGACTGTACAGCTTCTTCAGGTTGCAAATTCACGGCAGCCCTGCTGAGCGGCTCTGGCCCAGTCCCCCGGGTCACCATGAAGATGCTGTCCAGGGCTGCAGCCATCTGTAGGCTCAGCTGGACTGGAGGTTCTGCTCCAGGATGCTGAGCTGACGTGTCTGCCGGCAGAGGCCTGCTCCTCCACACCTGGCCCCTCCCTGGGGCTGCCAAGTGCATTCCTGCCCAGGGCCGCTCCTTTCCCCAGAGACGTGGGAGTGCTGGTCTTCTGACCAGCGTCAAGGTGGCCGAGTCAGGAGCAAAGACTTGTTTCCCCTACTCAGAGGCTACTCCTGCAGGGTTGGGCGACAGTGGAGGTCGCTCAGGAAGGTGTTCGCTGAAGACCGTGCTCTGTGACTTGACGGGTGTTCCTCCCAGGAGGGTGAAATGGAGACTGGACGCTGGGAGCGGCGTCCTGCGCGACCCTGCATGTAGTGGGCTCACAGCAGAGCTAAGTCCTTCCTTTACAGATACTTTTCAGAGTCTGCCCGCCTTTAGATTCTCTGATTAACGTGTCTGAGGAGGGTCCCAGGAGTCTGCCACCTGCCAGGCCAAGGAGGTTCCCTGCATGTGGCTGGTCCCCTGACGCCCTGAGAAACGTGGCTCGAGAGGATCACCCGAGTTTCCTAAATGAGTCACCTGCCTTCTCTTTGCTTTCATGCCTCCCCCAGGCTGGGTCAGTCCTGTCAGCTGCAGCGATACCTGCATGCTGGGGTTACAAGGAGATGGGGGTGTGTCTGGTCCCCCAGGGAGATTCGGTGACTGAGGATGCTGTCATAGCAGCCAATATGTCCTTATTATTTTCACTTTTAATGAAGTTCAGTTACTAGGTTTTCTGAGGCACAATGATGTCCTTGTGAACAATTGGTGAACAAGGAAGCAAACAAGTGTGGGAAAATGATCCTGCCCTGAAACCTAAAAAACGGCAAAACAGTAAAGAGCCCTGAAGAGCCCATGGGGCAGTGAGGAGACACCTCAGCAATGGTTTAAAAAAAATAGGAGATGATACTGAAGTAAAGGTAAACTAAATTTTCGGTCTCCTATGGGTAAAGAGATTGTGGTTTATATTTTATAGGCCTGCATTTTCATAATTATTTATTTTTCTTTGTTGCATTTAGAATTAGTTGCAATAAATGTGATTTTTTTAAATTAAAAAATTGGGATATATGAAGTCTAATCCCTTTGTGATATTTCTGTACTGTGAGACTCCACATACAAAAGTGAAGCCCAGACTGTCTATCTCTAACGAACCAGAGAGAAGTGGTCATATCCTGCAGGCTGGTCTGGCCTCCAGGCGTCTGGCCATCCTCCCAATCTTGGGCACACCTGCGTCACTGGTGCTTCCTGCCAGGCTGTGACTCTGCCCAGGTTTCAGGAGCACCTGGAACAGTTTTCCTGGGGGTCCTGCTTTGTCCTGGTTCCTGGAAGCACAGGCTTTTGATGAAGGACTCCCCACCGCCAGGTCAATTGGTGATTGCCCCCCAGGCTGTATTTCTCGCATGAGGCGCAGAGAGTGCGGGCGTGGTGTCCCGGCCCTGGAGCCAGCTCTAGGACTGCACAGCGGCCTTGCCTCCACCCCTCATCTGGGAACAGGGTGGTGGGGAGGAGAAAGAACCAGGGTCTCGCCCCTTCTGTGTCTCGAGAACATGGGAACACATCGTCCCATTGCCTTGCACCATTCACAGCCCAAGCTTGTGTGAAGTATTTACTTTATAACCTCCCCCGACAATGATGTATTTTATATAAGCAGCACATAAAGTAGTGATTTAATACCCTATCAAGCAAGATCTAAACAATAAGGAACAGATATCACTGTAGAAAAGTTACTTTATCCAGGAAACATTTATCAACTGCAGGTGGAAATGAATCATGGCTTCCTCCTCGGTGGCTCCTGATAAGCCTGTGAGATTCTGTCCTGTTCGCAACTGTTAGTTTATAAGCTATACCTTTCCTTCTATGATGTTAGTTACAAGCTCTACCTTTCCTTCTATGATGCTTATTTCTTGCCTGTTCAGCACTGTTACAGTTACAAGCTCTACCTTTTTTTCTTCGATGTGTATTTCTTGCCTGTTCACCACTGTTAGTTACAAGCTATACCTTTTATTCTGTGATGTATATTTCTTGAAGGCATGGACTAAATCCTAATTCCACAGTATTCGATGCACATACTCGAGACACTTGTTTGAATGAATGGATTAATGGAAAAGAGAAGTGGTGACTTCCGTTTTAATTCATTATGCCAAACTTTGTTTACACACACAATTTTATGGTCCTTTGGATAAACTGAGCTTCCATGCAGGGTGGTTAGAGATTGTGGGAGTGCAGCAAATGGCTCTGTGTCTCTAGGCTCACGAAGGGCTTGAGGGACTTGATGGCGGCACCCGTGTTGAAAACTCAGTTCTGCAAATCCATTTGATGATCTGCCAGCACACACAGCCCTGCTTCCCAGCTGATTTCTGCACAGAGGCTTCTCCTGAACACCCCAGGTGAACGTGGGTTCAGCCAGCACTACTGCACTTCCACAACAAGCGAGGTGCTGCAGGGATGAGGGAGAAGGGCAGGACCCGGATCTTCCTGGGTCCCAGGGCCCGTGTGGGGACACTGCCTGGCCTGGCTCTTGTTGGGGAAGTCAGGGAAATGATGGCATGGAGCTTCTGTTGGCAGGATCCGCTTGCTCAAACATGGATCCCAGGTCTGTGTGTGGGAGGCAAAATAGAAATTTATGTGGATATCATCAGTAACATAGCAAATGCGGGCTTCTTCCGTAGGGTGGCTGACCCTCTCGCTCATCTGCTGAGCAAAGGTGCGGCCCGGCCTCCTGGGCCTCCACAGTGAGCTTTTCCCAAGCTCTGTCCACTCTGTGGAGATGGCCGGAGCCAGGGCAGACATGGGGTGTTTGTAACTTTTTTTTTTTTTTTTTTTTTTGAGATGGAGTATTGCTCTATCACCCAGGCTGGAGTACAGTGGTGTGATCTCGGCTTAGTGCAAGCTCCGCCTCCCGGGTTCACGCCATTCTCCTGCCTCAGCCTCCCAAGTAGCTGGGACCACAGTCACCCACCACCACGCCCAGCTAATTTTTTGCCTTTTTAGTAGAGACGGGGCTTCACCGTGTTAGCCAGGATGGTCTCGATCTCCTTACCTCGTGATCCACCAGCCTCAGCCTCCCAAAGTGCTGGGATTACAGGCGCGAGCCACTGCACCCAGCCAGGTGTTTGTCAGTTTTTGAAAGCTGCATTTAAAGAATGAAATAGACCGAACAGAATTACTTACTTTTGAATATTTAATACTTAGTCTACAAGAACACTTAAATATAGTTAATGTATTCAAATAATAAGGAAGAACTTTCCAAAGCAAAAGTACAAACCTTTTACTTGGCAGGGATTTCACTCTGTTTCTAAAAAGCCAGCAAGCACTTTTCCTGAAATAGACTCGTCTGTTCCTCTACATAGACCCTACTAACATTTTAGCTGCATTTCTGCTGTATCTTCATGTGATAGATGATAGAAAATTCCTTGCTACTGGAACTTCACGATGCTTTCCTTTTAAACATCAGATAGAAAGTATGGATAGTAAATCTCAGATTAGTTGCCATTCTCGGTCTTGGTAGAGCTGCCACCAACAGCCTCTGTCAGTTACAACAGAGTGTGTCTCCCCAGCAACCAGGCTGATTGCAGACCGAGCCAGGCTCACCCAGGATTGAGTGCAATGTCTTCCAAAGCTGTAGCCGCTGCTCTCAGAGGAGACTTGAGCCCTCCCTTTGATGCCTGCAAGTGGCTGTTCTCAGATCACAGCAGCTGCAGCAGCATCTCGGAGGATGCCGGCAGGGGTGTCCTGGGTATTGACACCACAGCAGTGGCCTGCAGTGTCGGAATGAAATGGGCCGTGACACTGAGCAGCCTAGAGGAGTCCACAGCCACGTTTCAAAGGTGCAGCGGCCCGAGGTGAACCCCAGAGCACTGAAGAGCCTGGAGTTGACCTGTCTCGAGTCCATTGAGAGAACTGGCTCAATTCTGTACCTGTGTGGGCAAAAGATGACTGTTTGGGCTTGGCCCCTTCCCAGGCCAGGGCTAGGAAGGTTGTCTGCACAGCTAGTGGGAGCTTGACTCTGTTCACACTTGGGGCTGAGTCCCGCTCCTTTCTGTGAGCCCAGGGAAGATAGACATGCCGAGCTCTCCTGTAAGAGGCCCCTGATGAGTGGAAGCTGAGCGCCAGGATGGTCGGCCTTGTGGTGTGCGGGGCAGGTTCGGAGTGGGCACGTGCTACGTGGGGGCCCGGCTGCTGTTGTCACTAATTGGGCTCAGCAGACGCTGCCGGTGGACATGGCTCCTGTGGTACTTGGTGATTTTCTCCTCACAGGAGGTACTTGATGGGTTTCCCTGCGGTGAAGGTGTCGGTGCTCTGACAGGCTGCCTGACTGGAGGAAGGCGCTGGTGGGGTTGTGCTCCGAGGCCCCGTTCCTCTTAAGGAACAGGAAGGGGGTTTGGGATCCTGCTTCCGGCTGCGCTCGCTTGCTAGGTTCTTGGCCTCCACGGCCGGGAGGAGCTGAGCGCCGGCCTGAAACTTGGACCCGTTCTACAGCCTCCGTGGCGCTTGTGGTGGTATGCGGGATGTGGCCCTTGGAACTCCAAGCCCTACCCTGGTATGCCACGCGTTGGGGCGTCTCAGGCACCCGCTGTGTGCCAGAATCCGTAGTGGGGTGGGCGGTAGCAAGGGCTATGGGGTAGAGGGGACACGGTACGCGGATGATGATGAGAAGCATCAGGGAGGCACTTGAGGCAGTGACAGCAGAGCTGAGACCTGCAAGGAGGGGACTGGCTGTGGGTGTTGGGGCTCAGGGAGCTGCCTCTACTAGAGCCACAGCGCTCAGTGAGGGCAGAGCGGGGTACTGAGGCCTGGGGAAGCCGTGTGCACAGTTCGCATCAGGTATGTATGTCTGCCGGGCTGTGCTGCCCTTCTCAGTCCTGGCTGGGCCTGGGGTCCCGGAGGGATCTGAGGGTCCTGGCATCTCCCTCTTCTTGCTTCCCTGTTTCTTCCTGGTCAAGGGCTGCTTGTTTATTGCAATTCTGGCAGTTATTCTGAATATTAAGAGGAGTTTCACAAAATTGTAGGGGGAGAGGGACCAGGGATTCTTTTTTTTTTTTTCTCCCCCTGATTTTACACGGAGGCTTCTGCTGTCCCTTAGTGTGGAGACAGAGTGCAGATGTTCTGTAGTTTTGTCCAGGAAGAGAAGAGCTTCTGAGAAGTCACAGATCTGATCGTTGCAATAGCACTGACATTTTTAAATGGGACATTGCTAATGTCTATAATAATCAGAGTGAAACTTCGATAGCTTCAATATAAAGATGCTGAGATGATCTTAGAGCCACTTCGTCCATAGATCCTTCTACAGAGTGGAGTGTGACATCTCTACCAGCCTCTGGTCAGTGGCCGCCTGTGGCTGACTGAATGCTTGAAGTGTAAATGAGAAACTGAATTTCTAATTTTTTTAAATTTTAGTCAAATTTAAATAGCTATATGGGCCGGGCACCATGGCTCATGCCTGTACTCCCAGCAGTTTCGGAGGTCGAGGTGGGTGGATCATGTGAGGTCAGGTGTTCGAGACCAGCCTGGCCAACAGAGTGAAATCCCATCCCTATTAAAAATACAAAAAAATTAGCCGGGCCTGGTGACAGACGCCTGTATTCCCAGCTACTCGGGAGGCCGAGGCAGGAGAATCACTTGAACTCGAGAGGCAGAGGTTGCAGAGAGCCGAGATTGTGCCACTGCACTCCAGCCTGGGTGACAGAGGGGGACTCTTAAGGAAAAAAAAAGATTTTAAAAACCCTACATGCCCCTAGTTGCTTCTGTAGGAGACGGCATGGTTCCAGAAGGTAGACTAAGTGTTGAGGACTCTGCAGCATCAGGCTGCAGACAGTCTCCCTTCCTAGCAGCGTGTGCCCCTGGGCTGCCCTTCTACCAGAAGGGATGGTGGCATCTCTGGGAGGTATCTGTGGACTCAGATCGGTGTGGATTAGTGACTTGTGTTACTCACAGATACTTAATTTTATGGGTAAATGAATACCTGGACTTGCTGCAATTTCAGGGCGAGATTCGGGAGTAGGGAGTGAAAAGTGACAAGGGGACCCAGGGCTTGTTCTGCCGCCCCCAGGACCTGCTCGGGGCGTCTTCCCGTCTGAAGCTGCAGCGCCTGCCTGGGCACCCCTCCTCTCTGAAGCCCCAGCACCTGGTCGGGGCATCCCTCCCCTCTGAAGCCCCAGCACCTGGTCGGGGAACCCCTCTCCTCTGAAGCCCCAGCACCTGGTCGGGGAACCCCTCCCCTCTGAAGCCTCAGCACCTGGTCGGGGAAGCCCTCTCCTCTGAAGCCCCGAGACCCTCCTGGCCTGCGGTGCTGCTTCTCCAAATGCTGCCCTTGGCTGTTTTCCAGGAGGCACCGGCACCCGATCAGGCTGCGTGTGTCACTTCTTCATGGATCTGGGGTGTCGGTGAAGTCATTGAAGCTCATTTGTCTCATCTTCCTCCTCATGTGCCGTATCTCACCTGTTGTCTGTCCGAGTTCGTGTGTGTGCGTGTTGTGCGTTCTCAGGCTGTACTTGGTGCTTAGGTGACAAGAACGTCTTAGGGCAATGGACTGTCTGCTCCAAAGGACGCTGTGTGTGAATCGAGACACGGTTTATTTGTGGGGTTTAAATTTTCTGGATGTTGGAGGCAATTAGGGGGAAACAAGGTCTAAAAAAGCCCCTGGGGAGGAGGAAGGCAATAAAGAAAAACGTATACACACTTAGCAGTAGATTTAATTTGAAGGTGAATTTTGTATTTTGGGGACTCCTAAAGTTACTGTTTGTTGGGATTCCTTGATGAGCTTTTCTTGTTTTCTGTCAAGTAGAAAGTAAAGTGCATCGGTTTTGTCTTTAATTTTGACTGACTAGAATCTAATTCCCTTTTTCTCCCATTCACGTTAGGGTGGGGATTGGACTACAAGAGCTGTAGGATCTCTTTATTTCTGATCTTAAATGAATTTTTTTATTCACTTTTTTTTTTTTTTTTTTTTTTTTTTTTTTGGTGAGTTGCTATTTTTTCCTTCAATTCACTGTTCTTTGTTTTGGAAAATGTTATATTTGTACTGTGCTTTAAATGTACACAGTGGTTCTAAATTGCTACTTTTCTTTAAGGTTAGATATAACATCATAATTAAAATGTCATCCATAAATCAGGCACAGTCTGAGGCCTGGAGACCCCTCTTGTCACTTCCTTCCAGCTGTGTCTCCTTCCCTGGCCACGTTGCCTCTGGCCACGTCTCCTCCTTCCCGGCCACATCACCTCTGGCCTCACTGCCTGACACCCTCCCTCCTGGTGACCTCCGTGGCTCCTGCTGACTGCCCTCCCGAGGGTCTGGTTGAGGCTCCTTCCCCGTTTTCTGCTTCTGAGTGGGTCTCAGGGCCTGGATGTTTCATAGGATGCAAGTTTCTTCCCTTCCAGCCGTGGGTCTCTGGGTGACAACTCCAGAGAGTGCACAAAGCTCTCCTTACCCACCTGGGGGCCCTGAACCCTGACCGCCAGGGCTTGTCTGTGGGGTGTGAGGCAGACTCATGCATGAATTGGACTAAAAAGGTGCTTCCAGGAATCCTTGTTTTAAGTGCACTGGAGCAGAGATGGGGAGAGGGGACCACCTGGTTTGCTCAGAATTTGGTGGTGATCACAGCCAATGAGGCAACATAAGCCCCTCCTCAATGAAGCATTCCACAGACTGATTTTACACATGACAGTTGTGATGGCTGGAAAAGGCTTCACACAATGAGTGAGTTTGAGCTGCATTTGAAGAAAGAACAAGTCCCTGCAGGTGGAAATGAAAGATAAGGGTGACCCAAGCCATCAGCAGCAGCGGAGGTGGGGTTGTGCCGACTTCCCATGGATTGTTGGCATGGCTGAAATGCAGGAGAGGGCAGGGGTGCTAAGGAACAGCAGGGCGACATTACGATCCCCCTGCAGGGAGGGGACGTGACTGACATATTATCACATGCATACAACTGAGAGATGATTTGAGGATGATTTCTGGGAGCATGTGGGAAGGGCACATCATCAGTTCTCTGGATCTCTTTTTATGAAGTGAAAACAGGCCTCTGTCTCTCTTGGGAGCTGTTAAGATCAAATCGGATAATCTATAGCGAGCCTTGTAAATGCTAAAGCTTATGACAGACTGTTCCAGGCCCCTTGTCTTCACCCTCCTTTTCTCCTCAGTATCGTGAACCCTGCTGGGTACCACACTATCTGCCTGGCTTCCTCCTCCATAACGTGAGCCCTGAGTACTTGCTGGGTACCTCGCTGTCCACCTTCCTTCCTCAGTAACGTGAACCCTGAAGTATTTGCTGGGTACCTCGCTGCCTGCCGTACAGCTGGCTGTAGCCTTGTCAAACGCACTTGGCTGGCACATAAGCAGAAGTGCTCACTGGACCTTGGGAGGTCTTTCTGACATGTGGGTGCCTGCTTTTCCCTGTTAGGCTGGAGCTGCAGGAGCCCCCCTAGACCAGACAGAGGACCAAAGCTGTGGCCTCGGGGTGGGGGCTGGGGGAGCTCCCTGGGTTTATTGTGTGGGTGAGAGCAAACTTCAGTCTTGCTGCGGCACCGGGATTCAGGGATCCTTCTGGAATGTTCTGAGTGAGAAACAGAAAGTGTGCACAGGTGCGTCTTCTACGGATTTTATGGTTATCTTGGGAGAACACTGGTGCCTCTGAGCTATGAACCTGCAGAACCACTTCTTCCACTAAGACTGCCTTTATATAAAGAATGACTTACAAACAATGCTACTTCAGATGGAGGTGATGGAGTTATTTGCAGGTGTGGCCTGAAAATTGAACAAAATGACTCTTTCACCTCACGAAAGTACCTTACGTTATTCCCAGTGATTAGACATTTGAGTTTTCCAGTGAATATTAAAATATAAAAATCTTGTGTCCACCACTTTCTTATGTGATCAACGGTGATATTGATATGTTTTTTTTTTTTTTTTTTTGACGTAGAATGAAATGTGGAAGCTGCTCATAACACTGAACCAGTGTTTTCTAACCAATGTGTGATTACAAAATCGTGTGCTGGTAAAAGCCATTCAAGTGCACGACGGACCAGTCGACTTGGAAGGAATTGGGGCGGAAAGGCCCGTCGGCCAGAGCGCAGACTCCACGTTGCAGACAGCCTGTACTGAAGTACTGCTTGTTGTATTTGGCAGCAGAGAATACCTAAAATTATCTGAAAACACATTGAAAATACTTCTTCTTAATTGTGTATCAGCATGGGGTCAGACTTTTTTCATAAACTTCAACCACGACTCTGCAGCCCACTGAACGCAGACAGCCCATGAGAACCCTGCTTTCTGAGATGCAGAGATATTAGGCATTTTCACAGCAGCACAAACTGTTTTCATGCTGCTGCTTATTTTGGAAAATGGTTTCTTTAAGACTGTGTTAAGATGTAATGACTTTATCACTGTAAAATGAACTAAATTGTTACCTTTTTTTTTTTTTTTTTTTTTTAGACGGAGTCTTGCTCTGCCACCCAGGCTGGAGTGCAGTGGTGTGACCTCAGTGCACTTCAACATCTGCCTCCTGAGTTCAAGTGATTCTCCTGCCTCAGCCTCCCTAGTATCTGGGACTACAGGTGTCCGTCACCATGCCTGGCTAATTTTTGTGTTTTAGTAGAGATGGGATTTCACCATGTTGGCCAGGCCGGTCTCGAACTCCTGACCTCAAGTGATGCACCTGCCTCTGCCTCCCAAAGTGCTGAGATTATAGGCACAAACCACCACTCCTGGCCTCATGAGAAACCTTTTTTGTGATCTTTAATAAAGTGCAAAGTGTTCCTGAGACCCAAATTTTGAAAACCACTGGCTTAAACTGACAAAATTGTCCACGACTCTTCAGTATATCCTCTAATCTGTTGATGGAGAAAGGACGTAAGGGTTGCTTTACTTTTGTCATTTCACAACTCAATGGTGCTGGGACAACTGGGGTATCCACATGGAAAAGGATGGACTGGACCCTTCCTCACCCTACACACAAAGCTCAAAATGGATCCAGTGTTAAGGAGCTGACTGTGAGACCCATTCTGTCAGTCTGCTGGGTACCGTAACGGACACCACAGACCGTGTGGCTTAAACAATGGCATCTTATTTCCTTTTTTCTGGAGGCTGGAAGCCTGGGATCAAGATGCAGGCAGGGTTGGATTCTCTGGGGCCTCACCCCATGCTGTGTAGACGGCGTCTTCTCTGTGTCCTCACAGGTTTCTCTTACGTGTGTGCAGCACTGAGGACTGTGTGTCTAAATTGTCTTATAAGAACACCCGTCATACTGGATCAGGGCCTACTCTTAAGATCTTATGGGACCTAAATTGCCAAGTTAAAGGCGCTGTATCTAAATATAGTGACATTTTGAGTTTCTGGGGTTGTGACTTTAACGTGGGAAACTTGACAGGGGGACAGTTCAGCCTATGACACCTTTAGGGGAGAATCCTGGTGAAACTGTTATGTTGGATTAGGCAATGTTTCCTTAGATGAGACGCCTAAAGCATAACAAGCAACTGACGGGAAAAAGACGGTATCAAAATGAAAAATGTTCATTTCAGAGGATACTGTTAAAGTACAAAGACAACCCACAGAATAGGATACATCATCTTGATAAGGGCCTGATATCAAGAATATATTTAAAAACTCTTAATAAAAATCCAATTAAAAATGGACAAAGAATTTGAATAGACATTCTCCAAAGAAAGACATATAAATGCCTTAAAAAGCACATGAGATGTTTAACAGAATTCGTCATCTTAGAAATGGAAATCAAAACCAGCGTAAGATACCACTTCACAACCACCGGGATGGGTAAAACCCCAGTATTGGACAGTGACATGTTGGTGAATTTGGGAAAACTGAAATCATGATATATTGCTAGTGGGAGGGGAAGTAAAATGGTACAGTTGCTTTGGAAAAGTCTGGCAGTTAATTCCTCAGAAAAGTTAAGCATAGAATCACCGTACGACCCAGGAATTTCACTCCTAGGCATATGCCCAAGAAAATTGAAAGTATTTTTACCGAAAAGTCTTACATAAGAATCTTCATAGCGGCATTATTCCTAATAGTAGAAACAGCCCAGGTGTCTGTCAACGGATGAATGGATAAAGACAATGTATGCACAATGGAATCTCACTCAGCTGTAAAAAGGAACAAAAGAACGTGTGCTCCAACCCAAATGAGTCTTGGACGTGAAAGATGCCTGCGCCAAAGATCACGCACTGTGAGATTCCACTCACCTTGGACGTGAAAGATGCCAGCACCGAAGGTCACGCCAAAGGTCATGCACTGTACGATTCTTCTCACAACAGGTGTCCAGAATGGGCAAATCCAGAGAAACGGAAGTCGGCTGGCGACTGCCACGGGCTGGCGGAAGGAAGGAGCAGGTGCTGACTCTTTAATGGGTTCAAGGTTTCCTTGGCCAGTAGTGAAAAAGTCCCGGAATTACATAGTAGTGGTTGATTGTTGTACAGCTTTGAGAATATGCTAAAAAGACTGAATTGTATCCTATAATATTGGGGCTTTTATGCTTTGTAAATTGCTTTTCAACTTAACAAGGAACTCAAGAACTTCTTTGGTGTTGATAATTAGAATGTGAAAGAGACAATATCCAAAACATGTTACTATGTAATTCATGTCCCCAGAGAGTTAAACTTCATTAAAGGATGTGTTTAAGCCTAGGAGACACAATGATCCTATACTATATGTTACAGCCCATCTTACTGATTTCTGTCTCACATAACAACCATATTCAGGGAAAACCGACATGTAAACGTGTGCTGAATGCTATGTAGAGGCACATTCCTCTTACCCGGATGGTCTTTAGTGGTGCAGTAAGAGATACGGTCATAGCAACGTTAGTTTAATTTCCAAGGCAACAGGAATTTGCAACATCTGATGAGTTAGATCTACCTGCACAGCTCCTAATAGGGTTGCCCATTTCTGTGTGGTGTCTGTGTACGTTCTTGCTGTGGAAATAAGTGATAGTACCTGCATAAACACTTGCCTGGAAATGCACACGAAGCTGGTGAAAGCAGAGGACAGGCGAGAGGGTAGCATGGCTCAGCCCTGGCAAAGGAGACGGTTATTCCGAATGCAGAAGATTCAGGAACACGATCCTTGGGAAGACTGGTAAATTCCGTGGATCTCACCACTGTCGGGTTGTATCTGTGTAGCCAGTTTACCGGAGCCATCAGAACCGCATGTGTTGGTATCAGTGTCATCACTCAACGCTTCTGACTTTTCCTGGTGCTGAGGATGACTGCATGTGGCAGAATCAAAGTGCTCACTTAGCACAGATCATCAGATCCCAGTTCGTTTCTATCAAGGGGGGCAGGGTTAGGACCCCCCCACTCCCTAATCGTATAAGAACTGGGATCCGATGATCTGTGCCATCGAGAGAGGCAGGGTTACAACAGCCCACTCCCCAATCCCATTGTTGAAAATAATAGTTGGCTTGGGAGGGTTTTTACTCCTAAGGTTGAAGCCGTGCATTTCTGGAGTCTAGGCTGTCAGCCGTGGTGGCTGGGGAATGCTGGGGCTGTGGTCGCCCGGCCGCCAGCAGCCCTGCTGGTGGGTCCTGCCTCTTTGACACCGTTCCTTTCTGAAGCTTGCTTTCCCCGGTCCTGGAAGTAGCAGCACTGGAAGAATGGCCTCCTTCCTACAGCGAAGCTGTGCCAGAAGAAGAGAAAACACAGAGCTCTGTTGAAGGATGTGATGTTCAGGGCACCGCACCATTCGTTCTGCTTCTCAGCGGTGCCTCCTGGTTGATGTTACCATCACCTGGCATTGCCCAGGAGGTAACTCGCAGATGCCACACTGATGGAAAGCCGCAGGAGTGTGGTTCGAGTCCAGGGCCAGCTGGAGCATATCAGCAAGGTCGGGCTGGACACCTGTGGTCCACCCAGTGGGTGGGTCTGTGGAACTGGGGTGGCGTGAGAGCCAGAGGGTCCTGGTAGAACCCTGCCAGATGACAGGAAAGAGGCTCATGAGGAGAGTAACCAGTGGGATCGAGACAGGGAACCGAAGGAGGAGGTCAGGAAGGAGCGAGCTGTCACAGGGTGCACAAGCAAATGCACCTCACAGGATGCAAGATATTGGAGACGGTAATTATAGATGACTTTTCTCAGTCTTTTTATTGTGGTAAAATTACATAGCACTCTGTTTTTAAGTGTATGGTTTGGTGGCATTAACTGTGTTCACACTATCATGCCGCGATCACCGCCATTGATCTCCAGAACTTTCTGGCCTCCCCACACTTGAAACTCGGTCTACCAAACACTAGCTCTCCTCCTGCCCCAGCTCTGGTAAGCGCTACAGATTGCTTGTGAAATAGGCTTTTTCAGAAGGGAAGGGGCAAGAAGAGCTCTCAAGACTGTCTTGAGATTTGAGGAAGTGTTTTAGGTTTTGCTCTCTGGTTCCCAGTGTAAAGGAACTATTGAAGATATGGGAAGGCGAAGGTCTGTGATCTCAGGAAGTGCTGGGCTGGGCAGCTATCCCGCTGTGACGGGGGCACGTGCCCTCAAACCCGCCTGAGATAATCGCGTGAGGATGGTGCTGCATTGTGACAGCTCTGAACTTGGTCTCCTTGAACGTTGCCAAGTACACAAGCTTTGGCGGTTACCGTCTAGTGTCTGCGGGAGACTTAGAATTTGAACATTGTTGACTGTAGAACACACTCACTCTGATAACACTCTACCTGTTCTCATCAATAGGAAATATGCTGTGCCTTTTTTTTCTTTTTTTCTTTTTCCTTTTTTTTTTTTTTTTTGCCTTAATATTCTATGTTGCAGTAGCAGTAGTTGCAGCAGACGCTACTTCTGGTTCATGGTCATTGCCAAACACAAGCTTCTGGAAACCGTGTGAACAATGGAGGGGAAAGTGTTTTTCCGCAAAGGGCTTTTTTGAACATCTTGTTTTTCTCTGGAGTATCTGTTGTGGTGTAAAACATTTTCACATTTAGGGGTTGGTAACGTGTTTTTTACTGGTCAGCTTTGAAACCCCGTGTTTCTGCATGTCATGGGGCTGCTTTATCCTGTTACTCTATGATATCGCTGGTTTGCAAAACTATTGGTTATTTCACTTTAAAAACCAAAGCAGCTTGCAGTATGAGTGTGATTCCTGTAAGAATTTAATTGTAAAATTGATTTGTGTTCAATAAACTTACTGGAATGACTAGATCAGTGGACAAAAGATAAGAACACGTCAAGTCTCTGGGCCAGGAAGGACTTCCAAATAATACACGTGATACACAGTAATTACTTAACAAAAGATTAGATTTAGTACATAAGTATTTAAAACCTCTATATTTTCTATTCTAGCCATTCCGCAGTGCCCATGAGGGTGGGCTGCAGGACAGCCTGTGGAATGCAAGGTCTGTGGGCGCTCAGGTCCCTGGTATAAAATGGCATCGTGTTTGCATATGACATAGGCACGTCCTCCTGCAGATGTTCAGTCATGTCAGGGTTGCCCATAACAGCTGTACCACGGACATGCCATGCAAGTAGTTGTTAAACTATATTGTTTAGTGAATAATAATGAATAATAAAGTCTGGATGCTTAGTACAAACACATTAAAAAGATATTCTTGCTCTATGGTTGGTGGAATCCACAGGCCTGGAACCCCGGGAGAGAGCATAAACTCTAGAAGCAAAACGAACAAATAAAGAACTTGAGGTCATCAGGGACGGGTGTGGGATCACACTGAATCTCGTGTGTTTTGCTGTCTGTGTCACTGCAGAGTGTAAACGGGAACTATTTTTAGCTTAAGGTAAAATAGGTAACGGGAAACACTGTGGAATGGGCACGAAGGTGCGCCCCTCATTACCACGTGTTACAGCCAAGCGTCTGCCTCCTGGGGAATGATCTGTTCTGTGGGGAGACTAGACGTTGATGATTTCCAGATATGTGAAGGGAAATGCCCTCCGAGAAGCGTGGCTTTGGCCGGAGCACGTCAGACGAGAGTTAGCGTGGCATGGAGTTTCCACAGTGCCCCTCAGCCCTGCTGCTTCTCTCCCCACCCCTGGTCCTGACTCTTACCAAGGGAGGAAATTTCAACCCCGCACAGGGCTGTGGGTCTCTAGGGCAGGTGCTGCCTTCTCCTGAACAGGCTGTGGCAGAGGAGGGTCTGGCCTTACTTGAACTGTGAGAGATGCTCTCGGAGATCCAGCATCCTGCAAACCCAGGTGCTGAAGGTTCCTCTTTCACCGTCCTGCAGGGAGAGGGCGCTTTTCCTGTTTCCCCTCAACCTGAGCTGACGTCTTGTCTGTTCTGTACACCTAGTTCTCAAGAGCAGTTATTGTTAATCATCCAGCAGACAAACCCCATAAGGTGACAGCCTGGGAGGGTAGATGGGGCTGGAAAGTAGTTTCGAATAACAGGGTTCAGTTTCCTGTTTTGGCGTCATTTGACCAAAAGACCCCAAATAATTGAAATATTGTCAGCAAAACACCCATGCTGTATCTGAGTTTGTTTGTTTTTGTTTTTTTTTTAAGGAATGGGTGCAAACATTTAACAGGGACCTGACGAAAAGAGAAGGATGTCTTCTCTGCAATGTGAAGGTCAAGGCTGGTTGGCATTTGCCATCTGTGACTAGCAGCGACCCAGGTTGTTTCCCTCCTGATCCTCCAGCTACTACTTCAGTTCCCACCAGCAGGAGGAGCAGCGGGAAGGTGCCTTTTCCCCTTTGAAGGAGATGAGGTGAGAGTTGCACCTGCCATTTCGCAAGTCCCTGGGGTGATTCTCCAGCATGGGTGGGAGTTGGGTTTGGAGGCCTGAGCCCCGTGAAGCTGGGGTTGCTGTTCCCTGAGCAGCAGGAGCCTGGACTCTGGGAAGTGGGGTCAGAAGGTAGCCTTTGCTGCATCCACAGGAGGGGCCCCTCGTCTCAGTTGACATCTTCACTGCAGAAGGGGGTGTGGGCTTCATGGTCCATTGATAAATAGAACGTGACTTTTTTTTAAGCACATCGAACCCTAATTCAGCCTTTACTAAAGTGGCATTTTGTAATTCCACTTGATTTCATCGTTATACCCGCCGGAGGGAATGCTTCCTGTAAACCAGAAGCATCTCTGAGATGGTTCTTGGCCCATAGAGAGTTCATTTTCCCAAGGTTGAAGACACAGCCTCAGGAGGGGTTGAGGACACACTGTGACAGCCTCAGGAGGTCCTGGACATGTGCCCAAGGTGTTTGGGGCACAAGTTGGTCTTTCACATTTTAGGGAGACGTGAGACATCAATACATGTGAGATGTTCGTTGGTTCGGTCCAGGACGGAGGGACAGCTCAAAGCAGGGAGGGGTTTCCAGGTCACAGGTAGATCAGATAAATGCGTTTCTGGTGAACCTTTCCAGAGGAAGCAGTCAGATCCCCATTTATCTCCATGTGCAGATGGTGACTTTGAGTTCTGTCCTCTGTCCATGAGGAATTTCCTTTCGGACTGGTTGTGCGGGAGGTACGTGGCTGTTTTTCCCCCCAGTAGCTGTCTCTGTTAGGAAGAGCATGGGAGGCAGGTTTACCCTAAGCTGTCCCCCACCTTGATTTCCCTTTAGCTTAGTGATTTTGGGGTCCTGAGATGTATTTTCAGCTTCACACTTCTGAACACACTGGCACTCTAAACAGTGTTGTTAGGAGGCATCTAACTTAGAAGAAGAATCTATTTGGAAGGACTTGAGCACCTTCCTCTTTGAGAGACACAAGCCTCTGTTTAGTTTGCCCCAAGGCTGTTAGGCTGCCCCGGTCTGTGAGCTTAGAAAGCTGTGCCCCTCTCAGCACCTGGCTGTGGAATCTGATGACTTGGAAGATAATCCAGCATCTACATGTTTTGGAAAGCAGATTGTCTCTTAAATTTTTGGTGATTATGATTCTAACACTAGAATTTCAGTGTGTATTTTCCACCCTTCTTACTTTGTCTCCTCACACCCTGAGATGCTGTTGCATTTGCCCTTAGGCTTCATTGAGGGAGGGTCAGTTCTGACCCTTTCTTAGATATTGACCTGGAACGAACAGAATCGAGATTCAGAAAAACCCTGGAGCTGTGAGAGTGGTTGATATCTATGTAAGTGGGGTTCATGTGTCAAATTCAGGTTGAAGAAATACCAATTCTAGGCTGGGCATAGTGGCTCACACCTGTAATCCCAGCACCTTGGGAGGCTGAAGTGGGCAGTTCAATTTTGAGCCCAGGAATTCGAGACTAGCCTGGGCAACATAGCAAGACCCTGACTCTACAAAAAATTAAATAGTGGTGGTGATGTGCACCTGTGGTCCCAGCTACTCGGGAAGCTGAGGCTGGAGGATCACCCAAGCCTGGCAGGTTGAGGCTGCAGTGAACCCTGATAGCACCACTGTACTTATGGTGCACTGTGCCTGAGTGACAGAACAAGAACCACCACAAACACACACACTATCAATTCATGCAGTGGCCAGTTCTGCTGGGACCACCTGTTAAGTCTACTCTGGGCCTCATGGTTTGAGAAGGGTCTGTCCAGGGGAGAGAGGGAGTAGCTTGAGGGCCTAGAAGCCAGTTCTTGTGGTTCAGCGTGACTGTGGGTGTGGAACTGGGGGCAGGGCTCTCCAGGGGCATGAGTGGGTAAGCTGATGGGATTCCAGGATGAGCCCCTGTGACTTTGCCTGGTTTACATCCGTCCGGTACGAATCCACAGGCTCTTACTCTAGAAGTTTCTGCCGGGGCTGATGGACTGGCCCAGGGACAGAGGGTGCCCTCAGAGCCTCAGGGTGCCTTCTGGTTTAGGAAGAGCACTTAGTCTCCTAGATCTAGGATTTATGGCACTACAGGGGACTGGTCACACTCGGAGCAGCAGCCACCTACATTCTAGACTTGGTTCTCGCCGAAGTATTTTGGAGCCTGTTGGTACCCTGTGTTCTGTTGATCTGTAAAACAAGTTAGAGTTGTAACTAGTTAAAATCTACTTTTAAATTTTTGCCGCAGAATATGGCAGTTGTGGTGGAGCCTGGCCAGAGACCCCCACCCTCGGACGCTGCCGCATGCTGGGGTTGCAAGCGTTGCCTGCATCGGCTGCCCCTCCTGGCGTGCCTGTGTTCTTGACATGGGCGCCGGCTGAGGCTCGGCCTGTGGGACTCGTGCAGCCATTTGTCCGTGTTCCTCTGAGGTTCCGCAGACTTCATGGTCCTGTGGCAGAGCATACGGTATCTGCTTGCATCCTGATTTCCCCAAACCAGTGCACGTGAGGCCTCCCTGGAGAGCTTGTGGGAAGCCCTAGCCCACCCTTTTCTGGTCCCACAGCCAGCACCAAACTCTGAGATCCCCTTGGCCCACCCCTCAGGTTCCTAAAATGGTTAGGGTTTCCTGGGCCCCGAATTTTTAGGTCTAGGCTAAAAAGTCCTGGGACAGACTCGCAGGGTTCTTTATGTAGAAACGATGAGTGTGCTGGTGACTCAGAGCAGGCACTGCACCCTCACTCCAGGGTCCTTTGCGCCAGCTGTAAAGGAGCGTGTGGGTCACACACAGTCCCTGCATCCTCACTCCAGGCACTGCTCTTTTATTTCTTAATTAAAAGCCTAAAAGCCTTGATAATGAAAATGCATTCTCCCCAGAAAGTAGAGTTTCCAGTTACAGAGGCTCACCTGTAAATGCCGTGCCAGGTCCTGCTTCCTGCCAACGGCCAAGGCAGGTACTTCATTTGGGAGGTGACCCAGAGGGACATCTGAGAGGCCTGCCCGTACCCGAGGGATGAAGCCGCTGGCCTCACACTCTGCTCCGGCCTCCATAAGCTCCTTCCTACCTGCAAACTGCCTGCTTTGACGTTGCCATCATTGGAGATCCGTTAGGGACTTAGTATGGGTTGACTCCCATAGGACCAGGAGATCGTGGAAAGGTGGGAACCAGGGCTGGGAGGGTGGTGACCACCGCCAAAATGAGAACCGTGGTGGACTGGGAGGTCCATCTTCTGTCTAAAATGTTTTTTAAAATAAACATAGTGTCTCAGGAGCATGAGAGGGCAGGCCACAGACAGGGGAGAACGTATCTGTAAAAGACTCATCTGATAAAGGCTGTTATCTAAACCGTGCAAGGAACTCTCAAAACTCAACAAGAAAATGAACAACCTGATTAAAAATGGACCAAAGACCTGGATAGATAACCCAACAAAGAAGATACACAGATGGCAAATCTCCACGCGGAAAGATGGCCCGCGTCTTATGTCGTAGGGCGAGGCGTCACTGCGCACCCATCAGCCTGGTCAATACTGGAACTCTGACACCACTGCGTGCTGGTGGGTGTGTGGGCATCAGGACCTTCACTCATCACTGGGGGAAGTGGGGCAGCTGCTGTGGGAGGCAGCGTGGCAGTTTTCTGTGGAACTAAGCACTCCGACCACAGGAGAAATCAAAGTCTTGGACGTTTACTCAGAAGAGCTGAAAGTTCACTTCCACTCGGAAATGTGCACACAGATGTTGACAGCAGCTTTATTTATCATTGCCAAAACTTGAAAGCAACCAAGATGCCCTTCAGTAGGTGAATGGATAAACTGTGGCACGTCAGAAACTGGGGTATCATTCAGCACTGAAAAGAACTGGGCCACTAAGCCATGAAAAGACACGGAAGGATCTGAAACCCATGTTGCTAAGTGAGTCTCCAATCTGGAAAGGCTACCTGCTGTCTGAGTCCAACCACAGGACAGTCTGGAAAGGGCAAAGCTGTGGAGAAAGGAAAACGGTCAGCGGCTGCCAGGGTTTGGGGAAGGGAGAGATGAATGGGAGGAGCATACAGGATGTGTAGGGTGGGGAAGCAACTCCGGGTGGGGCTTTCATGGGGGATCCTTGCCGTTCCACCTCTGTGAAACCCACAGAGTGAGCAGCAGCAGGCCGAGCCCTCTGGTGAGCTGTGGACTCTGGGTGGTGGTGTCGTGTTGATACGGGTCCGTCAGTCGTACAGACGTGCTTGTCCGGTGGGGACAGGAGAATGATGGAGGCTGTGCCTGTGCTGGGTAAGGAGATACGTGAGGACTCTCTGTACTTTCCTCCTGATTTTGCTATGAACTGAAAACGGCTTTTAAAAACGTCTATTGAAAAGCCAAAGAAAAGAGTGCTGGCCAGATAGCATCTGTGTGAGCGTGTGGCCTGTGTTCTATGTTCAGGATTTCCCTGTTAGAATACACATATCTACATTATTCAGAAGTTAAACTTTTGCAGTAAGTAACTCACTATAAAGTTAATGACAATATCAGCTTGAGCGCTGCCGGGATAGCCAGGATCCTGTATCCTGAATCCTGAACAGCTTCTCCCCTTACAGGTGCAGTTGACGCCCATGCCCTCAGCCCAGTAAGCAGCAGGGCTGGAACCAGGAGTCAGGCTTTGGGGGGCAGAGAGGAAGTGAGATCTGTAAGCACGTGGCGGGGGGGTGGCAGGGATGATGTTTTGACCAGTTTTCCTTATCCCTGAGACCTTCTTACAGTTGGGAGTCCCCACTCTCGGGCACCTCAGAAACCAAAGGCTGCTCGTAATCCTCAAGTTCCAGATGCCTCAGGGGAGATACTTGGGTTGTTGGGTGCAGTTATTTGCTACTCGGTGGGATTTACCCGCAGCATTTCTGGTTGTTTTGAAGAGCTGATGCTTGAGCTGCTTAAAATCACGTATGGATATCGATTTACCTGTAAAAGTTAAGAATGGAATTTGAGTTCAAAGATTTGTTGAAAATGCTCAAGTTTGTGTACCAATATATACATTAGTGGAAATATCCAAAAGTCCAGGATTTATGTTAATCACTTCTCTTGATTTTTGTAATATCTACCTGTCGTATTTCCATTTGATTAATAGATGTCAGAGGGCTTAAATTTTGAGTGCCTGAATTCACTGAATTTAAAACTTCTTACACCAAATGTAATTAAACTAAATGCAGCCAACAGTGCGTGCTTTTATAAATGTTGATTAAAATATATATAAAAACACATATCCATGAACATGCAGATGGGGGCAACATATTAAACCAATGGAAGTAGAATTAGTGTTCCTTGTTTTCTGAGAAGACAAATTTTTAAAAAGCTGAGGGGTCTTATAACTTTCTAGTTTCCCACTTATTTGCCCTAAAGTGGAAGATTGACAGCAGCAGAAGAGGAGATCCTGGGCCAGTGCGGGCTCTGGGAGCAGCGGGGTGAGTGCCCGAAGGTGCTGGCTGGAGGCAGAGCAGGGAGGTGCTCAGGCAGGCCAGGACGGCCTCAAGGCACGCGGCTCAGTGAGTGAGAAAGGGTTCACGTTTCCTGGAGAACCCTTGTCTCTGCCCACGGAAAACCCAAACTCCTTCCAACCGGGATGTGCATCTCATGTAAAAGTTGTTGCTCCCAGAAAGAAAGCCAGTGGATATAGAATTTTTTTGTATGCAGAAATTACTTGAAATTTGTTTCTAACCTTATCCTTTTCTTCCACCATCTTAATGTCCAGTAACTTCCTGCAGGTAACACACACATCTTAGGAGAGCGCTGTATTTCAGCTGCTGTTGGCTCCGATGTGACTTTGTGGTGTCTGATGTTCTGGTTCTGAGGTTCTGCCCAGAACGTGGCTCCTCCCTGCTGAGCGTTGCTTGTTGAAGGCCCGTGTGGAAACTTTCCCTGTCAGCTCGTTGACCGCAACAGTCTTGGTTCAGAAACCTCGGACCTCCTGAGACTTCACACAGCCTTCTAAATTTTCTTGCGTGACCTTTTCATTTTAGTGTTCCCCATTAATTCAGCTGTTTTCCAGAATGTAAGTAAGCTGCTGAATGCAGGGTGGGGGGTGCCCTCCGTTGGCTCTGGGGAGAAGCATCGCTGTTTCTCCGGGTGGAGCTTCCCGGCCACCATGTTGTGCTCCAAGACGCAGCAGGGTTCTTTGGCAGAAGTAACCGTCGAAGGCCCGCGTCTCAGTGGCTGGGTGGCTGTGGGTGTGTGGCCTCGCGGCCATACCGGCCCCTCCCCGTCAATGGCACCACGGAGAGGAGCAGGGAGAGGCCTGGGATCTGTCAGCAGTGTCACAGCAGTGCTTCCGAGAGTGTCGTCCATTTGTAACTAGAAAAGCAGAGAAAGTGTTGGAGATAAGCAGGAGACGGTGTCTGTCCCTAATGAGCTCAGGCGTGCCCTTGAGAGGGTCAGGTTTCTGTGCGGTTGATCCGGACTCAGCCTGGCTGTGGCAGTGCAGGTGACTGCTGGGCTTTGGCAAGGCTGCAGACACTGTCCGTCTGAGACAGCCCCCTTCCCAGGTTGACGGTACCAGCTGGGCGCCCAGGCCTGATTTCCCGCCAGGACGGAGGCCCTGTGTATGTGTTGGGGGAGGGGGCGAGGAAGAGGGAGGTGGGGTCCTGCTTTATTGCCGTATCCAATGCCACGCGGGGTCAGTACTCAGGAAACACGTGCTGTGTGGGTCAGCGATTAAGTTCAGAAACCTGAAAAATTCAGCAGCGCAGGCTTTGGGCATGCATGAGCCGTCCAGCCCTGGGGCTCTTTCTCTGAATTTCCTTCCATGGCATCCTCCTCATCCCAGGGGCCCCTGTCCCCGCATGGCTGTTGGCAGCTTCACAGCTTCCTCTGCCTCCCCTCCAGGGCCCTGGTGTGGCTGGGGCGGCTAGTGGCTATGCAGACCCCATAGCCAGTAGATCGTTGATGCCAACGCCTTAGGCCTGGGTTACCTGAGCCAAGGACTCCAGTGCACGGCTGAGCTCACCCCAAATGCCTGGATCGGAAGGCCTTGGCTTGCAGTGGGGTGGGAGTTGGATATCGAAGGACAACTGCAAAGCGGAAGGGGAAATGAGTGTGCTGGATGGGCAGCTGGAGGAGTCTGTGCAGAGCCTGGAACCCGGTGCAGATGCAGAGCTGGCATGGGGAATCCGGGGACACGGCCACCATGGAAGTGGACAAAGTTACAGGCTTCAGATCGATATGGGGGGGCTGGTCTAAAACGATTCTCCTTTTCCTTTAATCCTAACAACTGCTGGCCTACGGGGTGGGGGAATGAGATCTGTGGTGGCGGCGAGGAGAGACAGGGATTTTAATTAAACCCCTCTTTCTGGGAGGGGGAGTAGCCATCTCTGTAGGACAGTGAGCATTTTCATCTGAGTCAGTTCAGGCTGTTGTAACGAAACACCATTGACTGAGTGGCTTATGAACAACAGGAATTTGTTTCTCACAGTTCTAGAGTCTGGAAGGCGGGATCAGGGTGCCGCAGGAGGGGGTTCTGGTGTGGACCGCTTCCTGGTTAGCACACACCTCTCTGGCCCTGACACAGTGGGAGGGTGAGGGATTTGCTGGGCCCCTTTCTGAGGCACAAACCCCATTCACGGGGCTCCAGCGTCGGGAACTCATCACCTCCCAAAGACTTCCTGACAGCATCGCATTGAGGGTGAGGATTTCAACCTGTGTTTTGGGGGACGGGTAGGCAGTTTGTCACCCTCACCCTCTTTGTGGATTTCTGACTCAATATTGAGTCTGCATTCGGCTCTCCAGGGGACAGAGCCTGTGTGGACACTGAGCAAGGTCAGAGCTGCAAGCATGTACACATTGGGGGCAGGGGAGCTGCCAGGGGTGCAAGAACGGGTCTTCAGAGTCAATCGGAGCTGCTTTCCTGGCAAATGTACTCATAAGCTATCCTGGCAACATTTGCTCTTCACGAAGAGTCGATCAGGCAGTGCGGGCAGCAGGCGGTGTTGCCAGAAGCTTGGAACAGATGGTCGGGGCAGAGGCCACGACCTTGGGGTGGTCAGCAGCGCCAGGTGTCTGCCCTCCAGGCCTCACGCCTGTGACTGTGCAGAGACCGAGCCGACCGGGGTTTGCCGGCCAGTGTGGCTCTCATGCAGGTGATTATCGGGGTGTGCTTTCTATGTAATGTTCCCTCAATCCCATGCCCACCCCCACCATTTCTGTGTCTAGTAGAAATCATGCTGCGTTTCCTTGATGAAGCACTGAGTTTCCTATGGAGGTGTAGGAATAGCACAATTTGGTTCACGTCAAAATACTTTGTAGTGAAGCTGCATGGAAGAGGATTCTAGGCTTCCATTTGACGTTTTAGACAATGCCTGAGTGTTACAGGACCCACTTGCTTGTTAAAAAGCACCAGAAGAGAAAGGCTACTGGTTAATAAAGGAGATTTTTATATTAGCACAGAGAGGGTGGCTTGAGATAAATTCAGTGTAACGTAGGTGTGTTTGTAAGCCGTCAAAGGGACCATCTCTGTGCTGGTGACACATGTTTTCTGGCATTGATTTTCTGAAAAAGGATGACTGGCATTCGGTAGAATCATTGCAAAATTCACCTGGAAGGCGTCCACATGGTGTCTTGTTTTCTCCTGACATTCTGGGCACCACGAGGAATTATTCTTGTCTTCACCACTAGCGGGGGACTTTCCTGAACACCTGCTCCTCTTTGCCGTTGTGGGTGTGAAGGGGTCAGAGTGACCCTGTCTTCGTGGAGCTTTCAGACACCATGAAGACAGTGTGGCACGAGTGTCAGGCTCGGGTGGGTTGGACGCTTTCCCCAGAAAACAGCTGCCGATTCCAGGATGGCCCTCGACCCCTCCTCCCTCGTTTTTCTGCGTCGTGTCTGAATTAAGGCTGTTCTATTGTAGCGGAGGTGTCATGTTAACTGCAAGTGTGCTTTTGTTCTGGGCAGTAAGTAAATTAATGATACATTTGCCAAGGACAGTGAGGCTTGATTTGATGAATCCAGTGGGGGAAAAGGAGAAGGGGTTTGGCCAGGTGGGCACGTGTGTGATGGGAGCAGAAAGGAGTAGCCATGCAGGCTGGTGGGATGGAGGGACCGCGTCCGCATTTCCATGGGGTCCATCGATGTTTGTGTCACTAGACCTGAACCTCTGTCTCTAATTCTAAACCCTGCATAGTGAGGAAATTCCTGATGGGCCTGCGTTGTTACTTCCTGTGGCCATTGCTGGGAAGTGCCCCGGGCGCCTCTTCTGGTTGGTGACGGCCCCGGGGCTGGACACTGGGTTCGTCCTGAGCTCTTCAAGGGGCTTGGGCTCCACGCACAGCAGGCACCTGCGCATCTCTTTGGACGTGAGATGTTGGCACTCGGCTTGGAGGCCACCGCGATCTGGGTGTGGTCAGGACTGGCTATCCTTTGGGGAGAGAGCACTTGCCCGGGGGCCCCTCTGAGGTGCATAGCCCTGCAGTGCCCTCACAGGATGGCCTGTCCTCCGGGGACTTCCTGCCATTCCCCTGGACCCTCAGGTGTGGGAGTCAAGTGTGGTGTGTGTGTGTCACGGGCGGGGGTGCTGAGGACACCACGTGCCTGCTCATTCGAAGACACGAGGCACTGCGTGGGCTCATTTCCAGGGGGCCGTTGGCATCTGGGGGGCTGTGGGTGTCTTTCCACTGGCAGGAAATAACGGATGGCCCACGTTACCTTTTTTGTCAATTTTTGCCAAGAAGCCCTAATGGCAATGTTGCTGTCCCGTTGTGGGAACCGCCCGTCTCAGGCTCACTGGCCCTCCTGTTTCTGGGCTGTTGCAGTGTTGTGTTCGGATAACCAGGTTAACTTCATTTGATTTTTTTTCCTGTTCTTTTGGAATAAGAGTTGATAGCTTGTTCTGCTTGTTCACCCCAGAGGCGAAGGTATCCTTTAGGCCTGGAGGAGCACAGCCCTTGCAGGCAGGTGCCCGGCCTCGGCTTCTTGTGTCTTCCGCAGCCCTCACCGCACGTCTGCTCTTCGCTCCTCGTGCACACGGCCGGGGTCACGGGCTGTTCACTCTGCTGTTTGAGATCCTCGGAAAAGGTGGTGTTTACACTGAAGGGAGATTGGGGGTGTGGGGCTGATTTTAAATATGAGGAAATGACGGTAATCGAATGAGCAATGCCTAGCACTTAGTTTTAGGCTTGAGAAATTGTGTTTTAGAAACAAGGTATCCCCAACTCCTGGTTTTTTGAAATTAAATCTTTTAAAGTGTTCACATATATAAACAGTAAAAGCCTAAAACTATGCAACAGAGGGCCTAGAGCCCAAGCCACTGCCACCTCTGTCTCCAAGACACCTCAGAAACTTTTTCCTCCTCCTCACAGAACCCCCTTCTACTCCCCCCTACACTCCACCCTCCACACTCTGCCCTCCACACTCTGCCCTTCACAGCCCTCTTCCCCCTCCTTCCGCCCCCTCCTTACCCTCCTTTCTCCCCTCCTTTCTCCCCTCCTTTCTCCCCTCCTTTCTCCCCTCCTTTCTCCCCTCTTTTCCCCCCTCCTTTCCCCCTCCTTTTACCCCTCCTTCCCCCCTTCCCCCCTTCCCCCATCCTTTTACCCCTCCTTCCCCCATCCTTTTACCCCTCCTTCCCCCATCCTTTTACCCCTCCTTCCCCCATCCTTTTACCCCTCCTTCCCCCCTCCTTTTACCCCTCTTTTGCCCCTCCTTTTACCCCTCCTTCCCCCCTCCTTTTACCCCTCCTTCCCCCTCCCTCCTTTCCCCCTCTCCTTTCCCCTCCCTCCTTTCCCCTCCCTCCTTTGCCCTCCCTCCTTTCCCCTCCCTCCTTTCCCCCTCTCCTTTTCCCTCCCTCCTTTCCCCTCCCTCCTTTCCCCTCCCTCCTTTCCCCCCCTCCTTTCCCCCCTCCTTTTCCTCCCTCCTTTCCCCCTCTCCTTTCCCCTCTCCTTTCCCCTCCCTCCTTTCCCCTCTCTCCTTTCCCCTCCCTCCTTCCCCCTCCCTCCTTCCCCCTCCCTCCTTCCCCCTCCCTCCTTTCCCCCTCTCCTTTCCCCTCCCTCCTTTCCCCTCCCTCCTTTCCCCTCCCTCCTTTCCCCTCCCTCCTTTCCCCCTCTCCTTTTCCCTCCCTCCTTTCCCCTCTCTCCTTTCCCCTCCCTCCTTTCCCCTCCCTCCTTTCCCCCTCTCCTTTCCCCCTCTCCTTTCCCCTCCCTCCTTTCCCCCCCTCCTTTCCCCCCTCCTTTTCCTCCCTCCTTTCCCCCTCTCCTTTCCCCTCTCCTTCCCCCTCCCTCCTTTCCCCTCCCTCCTTTCCCCTCCCTCCTTTCCCCTCCCTCCTTTCCCCCTTTCCTTTCCCCTCCCTCCTTTCCCCCTCTCCTTTCCCCCTCTTCTTTCCCCTCCCTCCTTTCCCCCCCTCCTTTGCCCCCTCCTTTTCCTCCCTCCTTTCCCCCTCTCCTTTCCCCTCTCCTTTCCCCTCCCTCCTTTCCCCTCCCTCCTTTCCCCTCCCTCCTTCCCCCTCCCTCCTTCCCCCTCCCTCCTTCCCCCTCCCTCCTTCCCCCTCCCTCCTTCCCCCCTCCCTTCCCCCCTCCCTTCCCCTCCCTTCCCCTCCCTTCCCCTCCCTTTCCCTCCCTTCCCCTCCCCTCCCTCCTTTCCCCTCCCTCCTTTCCTCTCTTTTCTTTCCTCTCCCTCCTTTCCTCTCCCTCCTTCCCCCTCCCTCCTTCCCCCTCCTTTCTACTCCCTCCCACTCCCTCCTTCCCCCTGCTTTCCCCCATCCTTTCCTCTCCCTCCTTTCCTCTCCCTCCTTTCCACCCTCCTTTCCCCCGCCCCCTCCCTCCTGCCCACCCTCCTTTCCCCTGCCCCCTCCCTCCTGCCCCACCTCCTGCCCCACCTCCTTCCCCTTCCCTCCTGCCTCCCTCTTCCCCTCCCTCTTCCCCTCCCTCCTTCCCCCCTCCTGCCCCCCTCCTGCCCTCCCTCCCGCCCCCTCTTTCCCCCCCCTTGATCTCCAGGGAAAGCAGATCGATAATGGGTTATAAACATGGAAACGTTTTGGAAAAGCTGTCCTCCATTTGTCAACTCCATCTCTCCTGCCTGGAAGATGTAGGGAGAACCTGCCTTAACCCCCCCTCATCCCGTAACAGGACAGAGGACCAGGAGGCAGAGACCCAAGTCCTGTCAGTGCCCTCAGGAAACCCCCCGTTTCCTCCTCATGGTGGAAGTGGAAACCATCCTGCTGGATGATCTTCCCGGGGAGCTCCTCCACCCTGAAAGCAAGGAATCTGGTTTTGAGCGTGCACACATTCTTGGTGCCATCACTTTCTGCAGCTGAATCCTGCATACGTGGCCCATTAGTCTTGCTAGTCTGGTGTTACTGGGTCCTGAGAGTTTCTATGGGCTGATGGCAGGTGTTTACCATTGTGTTTAGAGAGGAGAATAGAACTTTATTGTGTCAAAATCCAATGATAACGATTGCCATGTGATTCCTTGGGTTGGTTGGGGCGGGAGGTGCTCAAGCTTTTTCTGAGAGTTAAGTTCTTATTTGAGACAGTCTCACTTTGTCGTCAAAGCTGGAGTGCAGTGGTGTGATGTTGGCTCATTGCAACCTCCGCCTCCTGGGTTCAAGCAATTCTCCTTGCCTCAGCCTCCTGAGTAGCTGGGATTATAGGTGTGTACCACCACGCTCGGCTAATTACGAAAATTTTTTAAACAGGCAGGGTTTTGCCATATTGGCCAGGCTGGTCTCGAACTCCTTACCTCAAATGATCGGCCCACTTTGGCCTTCGAAAATGCTGGGATTTACAGGCTTGAGCCACTGCGCCCGGCCCGATCCTGACATCTTTTAAAGCTGCCTTCATGTACCAAAAGGCAGTCTATGTTTGAAAATCAGGCTTGAAGAGCCTAGGAGAAGAGGGTTATACTTCAGCTAGGTAAATAACTATGTATATGTTAAAGATATGGGCCAAAATCTACATCAAATGTTAACTCTTCTGCTTTATATTTTATATCTATTTATGGTTATTCTTTCAGTATTAAGATTTTTAAAGATTCTTTTGATAATTATAGACAAATTACTACAAAAACTCAGCTGCATTTGTAACACTTTAAAGAACTAATTGGATGACATTATTTTCCTTGGAGGCATTTTGGATAGTTACATAATTAATGTTTATCTCTTTGCTAGAAATCTTTTTTTTTTTTCCAGAACAGAAACCTGAAAAGAAAAATTCCTTTGCAGTAAGTGCTATTTCACCGTGTGACAATCAATTTTTGAATGTGAGAACAAGATCATCGTGTATTTTTGGGATAATTCTTACTTCATAGTGATAATACTAAGTGTTAAAATTATGGAACAATTTGTTTCTTTGAAAATTACTATTTGCCTGCTCTCCAGGTGGGAGCTGAAGAGAACGTGGACGTAAAAATTAAATTGTATTTAGCTTGTATAAAAGAAGTTTTAAAAAAAGGTTTTTTGTTTTGTGCTACTACTGAAGTTGCTTAGCTGTGGAAATGAGGTTATTGCAGGCACCTAGAATTGTATATCCTTCACTTCCACACTGGGAAGAAATTCTCCAACAAGCACAGGAATCTGACATTCTGATATTGAGACTCCTGGGCATCAAGCCCCATGGAAGGGGTGGTGATTACATGAGCGTTGGCGTTGATGTGGGCACCCTCCAAGCCGGACGCAGGGAGCAGGGAAGGGCAGAAAGAACAGGCCCCTCAGGTGCCACGAGAAAATAAAGCTTTGGTGGCAGTGGTAAGGGTTGGTGTCAGGGGCCAGGAAGAGGTGGCGAAGGGAGCTTGTGCCTCAAGGCAGCCCTGGAACCCGCGGTCCCTGCAGTGAGGTCTGGTCTGCAGAGGACGTGGACGGCCACGTGGCGAGGCCCACAGACAGCCTGGACTTGGCTGCCTCAGAACTCTGGTGGGCGTTGCAAACAGCCCCACAGGGTTGCAGTGCACATTCCACGGACAGAAAGAAGACGCTTGGAACTGTTCCCGGCACGAAACCAGTGCCCTGCGAACACTGGCCGCTGCTGTCGTGACTGAGTGCTGTCCAACTCGGGGCATTTACTCTGCTCGGTTCACTTAATTGGGCCAGGAATGGGGTTGCCCTGCCTTCAACAAGCTTGACGCATTGAACGAGGACTCAGTCGATAATGTACTCTGTAAACATGCTCTCCCGGCTAGAGTGAGCAAAGCCCAGGGAGCGGGTGGTTCTTCAGTATTAGCCAGGTGTTTGTGGCGGGGCCAGCTGTGCGGCTGCCAGAGCGAGTGTGACCAGGAAACCTCTGTCCCTCCGAGGTGGCCAGCGTTCCTGTTATACGCGCCTTAAGCAGAAGGTGGGCACTGCTGGGGAACTTGCTCATGATCCTGTTTTCTGATTGGAAATTCAAGGTTTCTGAGCATCGTACATCAAATTTGTACATTGCTGAGACTATACACATTTCAACACTTGTTTTTTTCTGCTTTTCGGATCTATACAATCTGGCATTTGGCCATGGCTTCCAAGACAGGCTGGATGCAGAGTGAAGTCCTCTCCTCACTGTCAATGTTTGCTGATGTCTTTTTGTATAAACTTTGTATTTCCTGAGACTTTCAATTAGGTTTTTACTTAACTAGAC
Source organism: Macaca nemestrina (assembly GCF_043159975.1). Taxonomy (NCBI): domain Eukaryota; kingdom Metazoa; phylum Chordata; class Mammalia; order Primates; family Cercopithecidae; genus Macaca; species Macaca nemestrina. Next base: position 150,368 of record NW_027257561.1, read on the forward strand.
TTTTAAAATTGCCATGCACATAATTCTACCAGTTACAATCATGAGCTGACATGGATTTTTGGTTTTACTTTGATGAATGTTTCACATTTGCATGCTGGATGTGGGGGCGGAGGTCATTTATCTGCTTTTCATTTCCTTCTTGGTTATACTTAGTAACTTTCAGGTAAGGCGTGGAAAGCATGGTACAGGGTGAATTGCAGGCCGCACTGTGGCGCGGTGGACGAGAGGCGTGGGCTGCAGCGGTGTACACAGGGGATGAGAGAAAAGAGGAGACTTCCATCCTCGAGGGAAACACACAACAATTTAAAAAACTGATCATCTAGCTTATATGAGGTCCAACAAATTCAGTTTGCAAAGTTTAACTTCCAAGTTAATTTAGTAATTTTTCTCCTAAGTCATTAATTTAGTACCTTACATTTAAATATATTTCTTTTGTCTAAAGCAAGTCATAAATTCTAAAATGAATGACTAAACATGGAATAATTTAGGAGTACAGCACCTGAAGGGAAAACTGCCAGTATGCTATAATATTGGATACAGATGCTTAAAAAATAGAATGTAGCATTCTTACAATGCATGTCCTTTTAGCATGTAACTTGGTGAGTAGTTTTAAGCTCTATTTGTAGGAATGTGTATCTTGAATACTTCAGGGCACCACTGCAGATGTGTGTGTGAGATGTATAAATACTGAATGTTCTTCTCCCTTCCCTTAAATGAAAAACATTAGCTCCCTTTTTTAAAATTTCAATTTTAATTTTTTTTTGAAGTGGACTCTTGCTCTTGTTGCCCAGGCTGGAGTGCAGTGGCACAATCTCGGCCCACTGCAACTTCTGCTTCCCGGGTTGAAGTGATTCTGCTGTCTCAGCCTCCTGAGTAGCTAGGATTACAGGCACCCACAACCATGCCCAGCTAATTTTGTATTTTTATTAGAGATGGGATTTTGCCATATTGGCCAGGCTGGTCTCAAACTCCTGACCTCAGGTGATCTGCCCACCCCGACCTCCCAAAGTGCTGGGATTACAGGAGTGCTCCACTGTGCCCGGCCAACTCCCTTCTGTACTGATTTATACAGTTGTTTTTGCTTTTTGTTTTTTTGAGACGCGGTCTCACTCTGCCGCCCAAGCTGGAGTGCAGTGAGGCAAATCTTGGCTGACTGCAGCCTTCCCCTCCTGGGCTCAGGTCTCCTCCCACCTCAGCCTCCTGAGTAGCTGGGAATAGACACATGTCACCACGCCCAGCTAATTTTTTTTTTTTTTTGTATTTTTAGTAGGGACAGCGTTTTGCCATGTTTTCCAGGCTGGTCTCGAGCTCCTGGACTGAAGTGATCTGCCCGCCTCAGCCTGCCAAACTGCTGGGATTACAGGTGTGAGCACCACATCTGGCCCATTTTTTTTTCCTTCCAGGATTAGTAGGCGACTTTCAGAAAATTCTTCAACCTTGCAAACTTAATTTTCCATAATAATATGCCTCTAGGATAAAAACAAGACAGAAACAAAGAAGTATGTGTGGACTATAGTTAAACATTTTCAACACAACATAGCTTAGGAGAGTTGACATTTACAAAGAGCAGGAGGCCCGTTCAGTGCCTTCTAGGCATTGGGAATGGCGGTCTGTGGGCGACCCTAACGTGTGGGCGTCCTGAGATGTGATCGTGGTGCTCACGCTTTTACCGAGGGCCTCCCCCCGGAGTACCCGAGGCTCTTCTGCAGTTGGCCAGCCGGGCAGCAGCTGCTGGAGAAGGAACAAACAGGAAAAGACAGATGTACACGGTGTTATTGTGGCAGAGAGGTTAAAACCAGGCTCACTCTGTTCTTACTGTTTTAAAAAGCTAATAATGAAGTTCTTAAATATGTATTGCATTTCAGGATTTTAAAACAGTTGTGGGTGTGTCTGTGTCTCTCTCTAGCTCCCGTTCGGGTCTGCGAAGAGAGCTCAGAGATGCCACCTTTTCTTGTTGAGATGACAGGGCCTAGAGAGATGTGAAACCCGTGGTAGGGGGTAACTGACCTGTGGGGAGGCTGGGTCAGCGTGGGGATCCACCCCACTCCACGTTCCTGTAGGGAATCCACAGTTCTAACTCTTTATGATATGGGTAAGATGAACCTGGAAGAGGTGTTGTTTTTTAAGAAGTAAGTGCCATGCTCTTTTTTCCTCATATTTCTCTGTGTTTAAGCAGCATTGAAGGATAAGGCACTAGTAGCAGGTTGGTTTGGAAACAACCTTGTTGGTTATTTTACGTTGAATCCGATATTAATGTTGTCTGGTAACAGAAGTTTTCCTTTAACAACATGGAACTCTGTTGAATCTGTTGCCCCGTTGGCTGAGCCGTCTGAAGTCGGTGCGGTGGCAGCTGAAGACGCCGCTTCCCCTGGGAGGAAGCCTCTGGCTTGGCAGAAGGCACAGCCCTTGATTGAGGGAGTGAGGCGCCTTTGCAGGGACCCCCACACCGCACCTGTGGCTCTCTCCTGCCCCTGTTGGCTGGCCAAGCAGCCTCGCGACAGTGTGCTCAGTGTGAACGTTCACGGGGCAGGCCAAGGCTTTTGTTCCAGAAACACTGACTTCGGAAACGGCCGGTGGTGTGTGTTGAGCATGGCAAGAAAGACTTACGTGTGTTTAAACTTCTTGAACAAAGCAAGCTGATGTTTCGAAGGCTAATGACTTTGCTATGATCAATGTTCAGGAGAAAATAGGGTTTGATGAAATAGAAAGATAGGAGTGGCAAGTGACGTGCTTGTGCCCCATATGACTAAGCGATGACCTGGCCCTTCCACACCAGGGCCTCTGAGCAGCCAGCGTTGCAGATACTGGGTCAATTTAGATGGGACTCCTGGAACTGTCAGTCCCCTGGGAGAAACACGAGTTCTGTGTGCCCACGATCATGGTTCCCGCTACTGTGTCCAACAATGTGCCGAGTTCCGATTTCAGCATCGGGGCAGACACAGCCCTGAACACTATCACCGACCTAAGTCCGTGTGTGCCCCACCAGGCGGGCGCCGGCTGACGCTAACCCGAGGGCCCCGGCCCTTTTTATCTACCAGTGCGCTAGAAACAGCCTTTTACAAATACCATGAATGAGAGCTTCTCGTTATTCCCCCCACCCCCAGAAAATTACGTTTTTAGACTCTGAACGTTTTTGATCTCATTCTCAAAAAAGTTTTACCGCCTCTTCTTCTGTGTGGCCACCGGCGGGGACGTAGCGTGGCCAATACCCCGGGAGTGCCCGTGAGTACCTGCAGTGCTGAGGAGGGCTGGGCCGCACTCTCTGTAAATGCTGAGCCTACATTTCTTTAAGCCTCCAATACCCATTATGATGAACCCCTGCCTTGATGCTGAGGGTAGAAATTGAACCGAATATTTTATAATTGTAGTCATTGTTCTGAACGCACCATTGCACTTGTTATCTCTTTGGTCTTGGCTGTTGACCTCATTTTCCCCTTTGTAAATTGGGGATGTTAAGTTACATCTAAGGCAATATTGGGGCTAGTTGAGTATTTTGCCAAGAGACAATAATAAAACATAGAAATATATTCTTCTGGTTTTTTGTTTTGTTTTGTTTTGTTTCTTTGTGAGACAAGGTCTTACTCTGTCACCCAGGCTTGAGTGCAGTGTTGCGATCTCGGCTCACTGCAGCTTCGACCTCCTGGGCTCAGGTGATCCTCCCACCTCAGCCTCCCGATTACCTGGGACCACAGGCACGTGCCGCCATTCCCGGCTATTCACGTGGGAGTCTGAAGATGCGTACCTAATGCAGGAAGCATTTCATTTTTTTGTTAATTTTAATGTCTAAAATTTTTCACTAATTCTCAAGTTTTAATTTTTCTTGTGCGACTTAGTTCTCAGGAATATTTTTCAGTTTTTCTTTCTTTCTTTCTTTTTTTTTTTTTTTGGAAACCCTTGGCATGAAACTTATTTCTGGCACTGGTAAATAAAAAAAAGTATTTAACATACAGCACCTATAGTAAGTAACGCTTAGCACTCGTTTCTTGCTTTTCTGAGCATCTTAAACTCTCTTCACTTTCTTTGCGAAGGAAACCTGCCCAGGTTTTCCCGTGTTCACTGGCTTTGGGGGCAACTTTCACCTTATTTTTGGCAGTCACTAATCTCTGACCTAGATGTTGCTTCTGTTTTCCCAGTGACGGGTGTCACGGCTTTGCTGCTGCGGGGCGGGCCCGGCTCTGGGCTGACCTTCGCGCTGGGAACATGAACATGAGTGTCTTGTTTCAAAGAGGGGATTCCAGCATGGCTTTCCCTGCTCTTTCACCAGCTTTAGCTGAATTTTTGGGTCTGTGAAAGTTGGATGGGCAATGGGAGGGATTGAAGCTTCTTTTTTCCCTAATTGGTACCTAATTGGATCTTGCCCAGAGGGAATGGGTGGAGAATTTGAGAGCAGTCACTGCAGTTAGCTGAGCATCTGAAAGATGTGGGACAAAGCTGGTGTTGAGCTCCCTGTGACTTTTTTTATTTTCAAGTTTCCACACAAAGCATAGGTCCTTGTGGCATGTGATGTACACTTTCAGGCATGAAAAAAGTCTCTCTTTAATTCCAGGGTCCTCCGCTATAAATAACTTTCTATTTGTTGTTTTTCAGATTGTAAATATGTAACAAATGTGTAGGGTCAAAATTTGAAAACCAAAATACGTGAGGCAAACACCCCACAAATGATCAGTTCCACCCCCTTTGACTTCCCTTGGAGGGACTGTGTGATTTATTATGCGATTGTTTTAAATTCAGTTTTTCATTCATTCGAGTTCCTCAAAGCTAGGTTAAACAATTTCATTTTCTTTCTTTCTTTTCTTTTCTTTTCTCTTTTTTTTTTTTTTTTTTTTTTTTGAGACAGGTCCTCACTCTGTTTCCCAGGCTGGAATGGAGTGGTGCAATCACGATTCACTGCAGCCTCCACCTCCTAGGCTTAGGCAATCCTCCCACCTCAGCCTCCTGAGTAGCTGGGACTACACGTGCATGCTACTGTGCGCATCTAATTTTTTTTTTATTTCTACAGAAACGAGGTATCCCTGTGTTGCCCAGGCTGGTCTCAAACTTCTGGGCTCAAGCAGTCCCCCTGTCTTGGCCTCTCAAAGTGCAGGGGTTACAGGGATGAGCCACCGCGCTGGGCCTTAAGTTAACTGATTACAATAGAGAAAGAACTGGAGCGTGTAGTTAGTTGAGGCTCCCGTTGGCCAGGCACAGCCACCTTGGTAAGTGTATGTGTGTGTCCTCATTGCCCTTCTGATCCTGAGCTCCGAGAAATGAGGCTGTCTTGGGAGTTCTGTGGTTCTAGTCTCGTGATGGGTGAGTGACGCCGGCCGATCAAGGTCACCCTGGCGAATGCAACAGCTGCTCGGGAGCCAGGACAGGGATGAGAAAGCTGCTGAGGGTCCCTCTGTGGACCCCTGAAGGGAGAGGGACCGAGATGTGAACATGGCAGCTGTTTTCTCCAGAGTCCTGTTTACTGACGGCCAAACAGGATGAATCCTGAGAAGGTTTGGATTTGGGTCTGAACTGGGCTTGTCTGGCTGTAGAACAGGAGCTGGTGACGAACTCAGGACATGAGGGCATGAGGCGACTTGATGTGGATGGCTCCGGGTCGCTCCAGCCACTGTCCTGCAGCCGTCAGAGGCTGAGGATGGGTGGGAGTGAGCGTCTCTTCCCTGTCTGGCCACACCCTCTGTGCCCTGTGACTCATGGCCTGGCCCTGGGCAGCATTTATGTTTGGGGTCTGTGGATGGCTCCAGTTGTTCAGTAAATTCGGTGATTCTCATGGGGTGATTGTGCCCCAGGGGATGTTTGCACCGTCCAGGGAGGTTTCTGGTTAGAACTGGGAGAAGGGATGCTCCCAGCCTCTGGGGCTGGAGGCAAGGGACGCTGTGGAATGTCTCTCCAAGCACAGGGCGGGCTCCATAGTAGGAGTCTGGCTCAGGATGTGGCTGTGTTGTGCCCAGGACGCAGCCCTGGGCGGATCTGATGTGGTGAAGTCATCATCCTCAATCGTGATTTCCTTCTTGCCAGCATTGATGCTTAGATGATGCCACAACCCCTCAGAATCTATGCGGTGCTGGTGAGTGGGTCTTCCGGGCAGAACAGAATGAATGAAATACCTCAGAGCAGGTGTTACACATTCTCAGGATATGGCTGCAGGGAGTTTCTGTTGGACTCCTTTCATTCCCTAGCACTGGCTGGTGCATTACTCTGTCCTGTAAGCTTGATCAGGTCACATCAGAAACACAGCAGGTGGGTGCCACGCTGCTGTCAGGTGTCACGAAGGTGACGGTGACCACAGCCTTGTGAGTAATTCCTTGTCATAGTGGCCCCACCACGGACCCAGGGGCCCGGCTGTCTTCGGTCTTGAGAGTTTTATGCTTTTCTGGGCAGGGTCTCCCCTGTCTTGAAGCTTCCCTCTCCTCTTTTGGAGACTGAAGGAAGGAGAAGAGGAGCGATAGGGAAGGAGGGGAGAGAGGATTTGCAGCAATGTGGCCATTCCCACAGATTTCAATGTGGAGTTAAGGAGCCGAGACCTCCCCCACCTGCCCTCTTGTGTGCCTCAGGCACCAGGTTACACACACCCTCCGGCTTCCGGTGAGGGCTTCTTGGAGACGCAACCAGCTCCCCGCAGCCAGTCTTGGTCAGTCCTGAGCTAGGGTATTCCCCAGGAAAGGAGTGACATCACCTGTCTGAAAAGCCTAAGGAGCCCCCCACATGGTTGGTGGTGCTGACGGGGCCACATCCTGGGCACCAGACCAGGGAGTATCCCCCAGATGAGTGTTTCTGGCTGGCAAGCAGGCTGGCATTTGGATTGAAGTCCTGCACAAACTGCCATGGCCAGAGCCTGCAAGGCAGAGCCTGTACAGAGCAGCCCAAGAGCTGGGCATGTGCTGGGCCTGGGAGGACGTGGAGGCCATGCCATGGGGTGTGGGGGACCCTGCTCACAGCTCACCTCGTGGTCGCCCAGCACTGACCCATCCACCTTACCCTCCTACCCACCACGCTGTGAACTCATCTGCCACAGATCTCCACCCACTGTCCGAAGCCCTCAGCCCACAATGCTTTGGGTTGCACCAGGGCTGCAGAGCCTGGGTCGCTCACTGTTCAACTCTCCTGGGGCGATGTGGGCCCGGCCCTGCGTCCCAACAGTCGCATTTCTGCAGCAGATGTGGGGATATTCACAGTAAGAGGGACAAGTCCAAGTCCATAAACAGTTGGTTTTGCCGCCAAGTGGATGACAAAAATACCTTGCTGTGTGGGGCCGCTTGGAGGTGGGAACAGTGAGCGTGTAGACCTGTCCTGCTGTTACCTTGGTTATCACGTTGAGGTGGAGTCTGGAAAACCCCGGTGCACATGGGCTTCGGAACCGCTCCCCTTTTTGACACCAGAACCCATTTCCCAGTGGAACCCCAGAGCAGCAACTCGGGCTCTTGCTCGCCTGTGTGGCTTTGTGTGTGGCTTCCTGCTGGTGAGCAGAGATGTGGCATGGGGCTGAGTGTGGCCCACCGGTAATCCAGCTGCATGCCTCCTTCCCTGCCTGAGCGTGGAGGCTGCCTCTGCACGATGAAGGCTGTCACTTGGTGTGGTCCTTACAGCTGTGGGCCCCATCCCACTGGTCGTGGCCTGCCTGCAGAAAGCTATAGGACTGGCTTTGCCTTTCAACCTGCTGATCGCCCTGGCCTCCCTTACCCACGATGAGATGCCAAGAGCTGAGCTGTCCCGCTCGTGACTAACTCGCCACTGCCTACAACCTGCGCCGCTGCCTGCCTCACACCCACCCTGCTGTGCTGCCTGTAGGCCTCCCCTTTCACGAGGACCTGGGCTGTGCCCAGGCAGCCCCCTGTGTCGCTGAGGCCTGTCCTGCTACCGCACGGCCTCCAGAGCTCCCCTCGGCCCCTTGACCCGCATGAACCGGCTTCCCCTGGTGATTCAGGCCCCTTCTGTCCCTTCCTGGACCGCAGCGCAGGCCCTGGGGCTGGCAGGTGAGCACCCGGCACCCCCCGCTAACCGCTTGGCCCTGCTGCTTCAGGCTTACAAAAGCGCGTGCGACATGGCCGAGGTGTGAGGCCGCCGCCAGGAGCTTTGCATCCCCCTGTGTGTGGTGCCGGCCACGATCAGCAACAATGTCCCGGGCACAGAAATAAGCCTGGGCGCTGACACTGGCCTGAATGCTGTTGTCTGGGTAAGAGAACCCCGTTTCCTCCCATTGCTTTCTTTCACTTATTTTAGCAATTTGTTTCTTCTGTGCTAAGAATGAGCCAGATTTATTATTACTCTTCTCCACCCCCCACCCCCACTCTTTATTAGCTTGACTTTATGTCGGTCACACTGGCCAGAACAGGGTAAATTTTTTAGCTTCTCTGCCTTAGGGAGAATCTGTCTTTATTGATTAAAAGTGAGATGATATATTCAGTCCTTGGGGTCTTGTCTCTATCGCACCTAGACTAGGGGAGCGGTGAGCACCATTTCTCTGGAGCCTGCCTCTCCTGCCTGCGTTGACTAGCGAGGCTGCAGGGCCAGCTGTGGGAGCCTGCAGAAAGGGGTTTGAGTGCCTGGTATGTACGAGCTCTGGGACACAGCCGTGTCCACTGGGGGCCGCTGCCTGGAACCACAGCCTTCCTGGTGAGACGAGAGGTTCTTGAGAGAGCTGAAAGCAAGCCCTCCTGGGCAGGTAGCTTCACCAACATGTGCTTTGGGAGGAGTGGATCCTGCCGGTCATGGGCATGGTGCTGACACCCGAATGGTGGCCCCTCCGGTCCCTGATAAGCTGACCCACCTCTATGGTCATGAACTGGACATGAGGACCTGTGGGAGTTCCACAGGCCTTTGCTGCAGAGAGGGTCCTCACTCAGCTGCAGACGGGACGGTGGCCATCTTGGCAAGTAGGGTCATGTCAGTGGTTTGGCTGCCTGGTGCCTTCTGAAGAGCAGCCGCTGGCCTTTACCTTAGATGTTCACGTCCAAACCACCTCCGGAGTTTGCGGTGAAAACTCCCAGCCCTGTTGGAGACTCCTTAGTTCAGCTTGGCACAGAACCTCGGAAAACAGCAGTTCTGTTCTGGGTTCTTCAGAACTGACCTCCAGTGCAGGGAAGGGAGCAGAGGGGCCGTGAGGTCGGCTGCAGCCTCCTGTGCCTCACACTCGAGCTGAGGGCCATCTCTCTCCTGGACTTCTCCTTGTTGCGTTCCCTGGTGCTGTGCTGGCCCAGTTCCCTTGCAGAGGCTGGCCCCGACTCGTTCCCTGGACTTTCTTGGGCCCCGTGCTTGACCCCTGTTCATTGAATGCCATTGGGTTCCAGCCATCGCTGGCTTCGCTCTCCTTTAGCACCTTGTAGATGTCCACACATGCTGCGCAGCACTACCCCGGCCAGCGGCTGTGCTTTGCTGCAGGTCCCTTGCTGTAGCAGGGGCGGGACCCCACCCCCGGCCCCGTCTGGCCACCGACTTCAGTAGAGGCTCGGCTGTCGTGAGGGATACCAGTCATGGGAAAACTGGTCTCCTTGCAGATTCACAGAGCAAGGTGGTTCTCACAGAGAAGTCAGTGGCTTTTTTCTACCTTAACGCTGTAGCAAACGCCACCTTATCTTTCACCACCAATTTATAGTTCTTTACACCCACAGAGCAAAGTGCTGGTGATGTTTGAACTGTAGCCGGGGCTCTCGCTCCCATGGGACTCCTTGGGGAATTTCCTAGCAGGATCGTGTGTGTGCCCTTTCAGGGGGTTGTATCTGCCAGGCGCATCCCATTGTGTGGCAAGAATGGCTGAGGTCACAGGCTCTGCCTGACGAGTGCCACTCACAGCTGCTGTCCACGCAGGGCCATGCTTGGGATCGGCCTTTTTCTTGTCAGTGCTACTTTGACTAATTGCTCGAGTCACGGCTGGAGTGACTTGCTATTTTTAGAAGCTAATTCAGGCTTCAGATGCCATCTAGGTAATGAGGAGAGAGTTCAGGAAAGCTGTATCTAAGCTCCAGCAAAGGCGGATTCTTCCATCACAGCTGTCACTGCGTTTACACTGAGAGGAGCACACGGTCGTGGGCGTGGCTCAGGTGTCAGGGCTGCGCTGTTCCACGCACCCACAGCAGCAGCCTGGCGGGACCAGAACTCAGACACTCTCGGGCACAAATCAGCCTCTTGGGAGAGCTGCTTTGCCTGCAGAATTCTTTTGCTATTAAGCGATGGATGTCATTCTTTGAATGAGTGACAGTAATTCCCCACCTCAGGATGGGCTGCGGGGGAGATTCAGTTGGAAAAATAACCCATGAGGCTTTGTGCCTCTGGGGATCCTGATGCCCCACCCACATTTTCCTTCCCATGCCCAGGATTCTCTAAGACAAAGGGCAAGTCTTAAAGCCTTACGGCATCTTAAGTCTTAGATCGCAATTAGAGACCCACCCAGTACAGGTGGAACAGTGAAACCCTCAGAATTCTACACTGGCCCTTCAAGAAGGCAGTTGTGGGCTCTTTGGACCCTTGACGGGTTTCTGTCCTCCGTCCTTCCTAAGCACAAAGACGGGAATTCTTCCCATTGCCTGTTTCTCTCCCCATCTCGGCTTCTACACAATGCAAAGTGGCCCTCTAACTAGAGCCCGTATTCAGTTTTGAATACATCAACCAATTATTTTGGGAAGAAAAGAATCTGTCAAAAAACGAAGTATAGGTTGGAATGGTTTAATCAAGCCTATGTTTATTCAACAAAGTGCGCTTTTAAATTTCATCCGAGGTACTCAAGTGAAAATTTCCCAGTGGGTGTTAAACTTTCATGCACAGACTCTCATGTGGCTCCCAGTCTCAAGTCTACACCCCCACTTCATGTTTTTACTCTTGGCTGAGTCCCATGGAGGCCGGTTAGGGAATCCTGCAGGATCAGCCCTTGACCAGGACGGACGGACGGACGGACGGACGGACGGACGGACAGACGACTGGCTGAGGAATACTGTGCTTATGTCATTCAGAGACAAGTATTTCTTGAGCGCCTGCTGTTTGGGCTCGGCCGGGTCCTGTTGATGGTGCAGTGGTGTAAGACTAGCCCACAGTTCCTGCCCTCATGGAATTTGCAGCCTAGTGCGAACTGCAAGTGAAATAACCACGAGGTAACTGCAGGGAGAGACACCGGGTTGATTTCTATGAAGAGAGGACATGGGGTGCCCCGAGAGCCCCTGGCAGAGGGAACTTTGCACTCCTAGAAACCAGGCGGCGTTTTCCTGAGGAAATGACATTTCCCTCTGGGTCAGAGCTGAGGAAGGTGCCTGTGTGTGTCCCGTGGCCGCTGAGACCCTGACCACACACCTGGGGCTGGAAAATAATACTCACTCTCCCACAGCTCTGGAGGGCAGGAGCCATGGACTGAGACCAGAGTGTTTGCTCCAGGAGAGGCCCTCGTGGCCCATTCAGGTGCGCAGAGATGCGGGCCTTGCACGCCTTGTTCCCTGGCGCCGCCTCCTCCCATGTGGGTGTGCAGCATCCTGCTCCAGGGCCTTCAGCCTCTGCACCCCTCATCTGCCGATGCAGGTAGTGGCACTTAGGGCCCACCTGGGTTGTCCTCAGAATTCACCTTTATCACCGCATGAGGGAACAGTCCCAGGTTCCAGGGATTGGGACCGGGATTCCTTTGGGGGTCGCTCTCCCGCCCATCACTGTGCCTGAATGTGATGCACACAGCGGCCAGCATATCCAGAGGCCCCAGGAGGACCTGGGGTGGCTGGAGCTAGAGCGGGACCTGGTGTCAGAACCAGGCGGAGCAGGGAATCTCGAGAAAGGCTTGACGTGTACTTGAAGTGAGCAAAGAGTTTTCAATGGATCAGATGAATGTTTTTTATAGATAGCTCTCCAGTCTGTGTGAAAAGATTGGAGGGCGCCGGGGTGGGAGCTGAAGCCCAGGTAGAGGCTTTGCAGAGGCCCCGCGAGGTGGGGCCCAATAGCCACCCCCTCTCCTCCCTTTGGCTATTGGGAGCCATGGTGGACTCATAGCCTGTTTAAGATATTGTGAGTAATATCGTCTCCCCCTCTGGAAATAATGAACTCTTTCACAGACGGGTGTACACCTTCAGTGTATTGCTCAGGAAACAGTGATATAATTCTTAAACATCAAGAATCGATTGTAATAATTATCAATAATACTATTAATTAATATTTTACCATTAATATGGATAATTATTTTAAATAGATGATGGATGACAAAAATTAATTTTTAATAATTATATCATTTATTAATGTTACTAATTTTTAATATTATTGTTTTTTGCCAGCATCACTTAGTATTGATTTAAGTAAGATTAATTGTTGATATCATTATTTTATTAATAGTGTTAATATTATTAATTAATACTCATCATTAATATTCTGAATCAGTATTAATATTTAGTATCTTTGTCATTATTAATGTCAATGATTACTAATTTTTATTATATTTATTAATAATTAATAGGCTTGTTCCTCATATCCAGCAGGGAGAAGATGATATTACTCCCAATATTGCAGAAAGTGTACATTCCTCTATGATGTTTTTCCTAATAACCAGGGGGTAGAGGATGACATTATTGAAACTACCGCAGTGTGTGTACATCCTTTCGATCATCTTGTTCCTTCTATCTAGGGTACGAGAGGATGATATTACTCCCAATATCGCAAGGGGCGTGGACCTCCACTGTGATATTTTCCCTCACATCCAGCCGGGGAGAGGAAGATATTAGTAAAAGCCAGCAGGGAAGAGGAAGATATTACCCCCAATATCACAGGGGTGTACATCACCTTGTGATATTGTTCCTTATATCCTGGGATGGAGAAGATAATACTAGTGGCAATATCGCAGGGATTTTACACACCCACTGTGCTATTGTTCCAAACAACATGATATGACTCCTAGTATCACAGGGGGAGTACATCCTCCTGTGATATTGTTTCTTATATTCAAGGGGAGAGAATGATATTACTCCCAATATCGCAGGGTTTGCACACACCTCCTGCGATATTGTTCCTAATATCCCAAAGAGGAGAGCATAATATTACTCTCAATATCTCAGCAGGTGTACACCTCGTTTCTAATATTTTTCATAATATCCAAGATGGGAGAGGATGATAAGACTCCCAATTTGCCAAGAAGTGTATAGCCGCCTGTGATATAGTTCCTAACATCCAGGTGGGGATAGCATGATATTACTGCCCATATCGCACGAGTGTTAAAACCCCTTCGATATTTAGCCTACGATCCTGTGGGGAGGGGATGATATTACTCCCAATATCGAAGAAGGTGTACACCCCCCTGAGACACTGCACCCAATATCCATGTTGGGTGACGATGACAATATACTCAATATCGCAAGGGATGTACACAAACCCTGGGATATTTTTCCTTATATCTAGAGTGGGAGAAGACACTATTACTCCCAATAACACAGGGACTGTGGCTGTATACCCCTCCTGTGATATTATTCTTAATATCCTAGGGAAGAGAGGATGATACTACACCCAATATCGCAGGGGGAGTACACCCACCCAGTGATGTTGTTCTTAATGTACTCCATCTCCCTCCACCAGGGATATCGTTTCTAATATCCAGGGGAAGAGAGGATAATATTATGCCCAATATTGCAGTGGAGTGTACACACCTTCCATGATGTTGTTCCTAGTATCCAAAGGTAGAGACGATGATGTTACTGGCCATATCGCAGGGGGTGTACACCTTTATGTGATATCGTTTTTGACATTCAGTGGGGGAGAGGGTAACATGAATCCCAATATCGTTGAAGGTGTACAGACCCCTGTGATGTAGTTTCTAATGTACAGGGGTAAGACCAGAATATTGCTCTCAATATCACAGGGGGTGTAACCACCCTGCCCCCTGTATGTTGTTCCTAATATGCAGCAGTGTGGAGGCTGATAGTACTCCCAATATCCCAGAAGGTGCGCCCACACCTGAGATAGAGTTCCTAATATCCAGCGGGAAAGAGGCTGATTTTACTTTCGATATCGCAGTGGGTGTACACCGCCCCCAACCCCGGGGTATAGTTCCTAATATCCAGGCGGGAAGAATATGACATGGGTGATAATATCGAAGGGGGTGGACACCTCTTCTGTGATATGGTTCCTGATATCCAGGGGGTGAATGGATGATATTACTCCCAATAAAGTAGGAACTGTACAGCCACCCTGGGATTTTGTCCTTAATAACCACAGGGGAGAGATGATATTACTACCACCATTGCAAGGGGTGTACACACCTCCTGTGATATTGTTTCTTATATCCAGGAAAGGAGAAGATGGTATTACTAACAATATTGAAGAGATATACAACCCCCATGGGATATTGTTCTAAAGATACAGGTTGAAAGAGGATGAGACTCCATCCAATATAACAAGGGGTGTACACCCCACCTGTGATATGAATCGTAAAACCTAGAAGAAGAGAGAATGACATTGCTTCCAAAAACACACGGGGTGTACACCCACCTGTGATATTGTTTCTGTCATCTAAAGGAAGAGATGATGATACTACTCCCACTACCGGAGAAGGTACACACCCCCCTATGATATTGTTCCTCATAACTTGTGAGGCAGAGCATGATATTACTTCCAGTATGACAGTGGCTTGACACCCAGTCTGTGATATGGTTCTGCACACCAACTCTGTGCCCCTCGTTTCCCATGCATTCTCTCCACACTTTTGGAACCTCGTGGGAGGCTTTGTCTTTGGTTACAGATGAAGAGACGAAGGGTCTGAGAGGTTAAGCAAGTTTGTTACTGGAAAGCGGTTCCGATCCAGACCTCAAGAGAGGTTTCCTGGATCTCACAGAAGAAAGAATTCGGGGCGAGTCCATAAAGTAAAAGCAAGTTTATTAGGAAAGAAAAGGAATAAAAGAATGGCTACTCTGGCTGGGCGCAGCGGCTCACTCCTGTAATCCTATAACTTTGGGATGCCGAGGAAGGTGGATCACCTGAGGTGAGAAGTTCGAGACCAGCCTGGTCCAACATGGCAAAACCCTGTCCCCATTAAAATACAAAAAATTAACTGGGCGTGGTGGCAGGTGCCTGTAATCCCAGCTACTAGGAAGACTGAGGCAGGAAAATCGCTTGAACCCAAGAGGTGGAGGTTGTAGTGAGCCAAGATCATGTCACTGCATTCTAGTTCGGCCAACAGAGCAAGACTCCATCTCAAAAAAAAAAAAAAAAAAAAAAAGAAAAAGAAAAGAAAGAATGGCTGCTCCATAGGCAGAGTGGTGCCAAAGGCTGCTGGTTGCCCATTTTCATGGTTATTTCTTGATCATATGCTAAACAAGTTTTGGACTATTCATGAGTGTTCCAGGAAAGGGGTGCGCAATTCACAGAACTGAGAGTTTCTGCCCTCCCTTCTGAGACCACGTAGGGTAACCTCCAGATGTTGCCATGGCATCTGTAAACTGTCGTGGCGCTGGTGGGAGTGTCTTGTAGCAGCTAATGCATTATAATTAGCATATAATAAGCCGTGAGGACAATCAGAGGTCACTCTCGTGGCCATCTTGGGTTTGGTGGGCTTTGGCCGACTTTACTGCAAACTGCTTTATCAGCAAGGTCTTTATGACCTGTATCTTGTGCCGACTTCCTATCTCATCCTGTGACTAAGAATGCCTAGCCTCCTGGGAATGCGGCCTAGTAAGTCTCAGCATCCCTTTACCCAGCCCCCATTCAAGATGGAGTCGCTCTGGTTCACGTGCCTCTGACAAGTTGGCCTGGGTAGAGTGTTCTCTAGTGTGGTTGTTGGAGCTGTTCCTAGAAGTAAGAGGTATTTTCAGTAGGAAACAGGTCTCTGTTAGCCCGGGGACTGGCACTCTGCCCCAGTATGTCGGCCTCATTTTAGTGGAGACAAAACTGGGGCTCAGAGACATCAACTCCCTCATCCCGAACCCCCAGACTGTCAGTGGTGGGCTGGGGTTTGAATGTGGGGCTTGAAGACCCATCATCTCCTCTGGTCCCCCAGTCTCTGCTGCCCAAGAGGAACAGGATCCCAGGATCCAGGCCCCTCATGGCACCAGTCAGGGTGGGTGGAGATGGGGAGGCACAGTTCCAAAGCTCCCCAGACTCTGAGGCAGGTCGGGGACCAAGAGCAACCCGGACCTGGGGGCCCCACCCCGAGAAGAATGGCTGCAGGCCCGGCCCAGTAGGCAGGAGGTCTGTGTCCTCAGTCAACGTGACGGCGCTTCCAGCTGCTCCAGCCAGGCCGTGCTGTCTTCACGTTTCCAATCATGCGGCCTCCTCTCCAATTCCCAAGCCCAACCCACAGAGACGGCGATCTGGGGTCTACATGAGGTTTGTCAGCAGCTCTGAGCTGCTGCTTCCCGCCAGCCCCGCGGCTGGTTCTGGAAAGCTCTCTGCTGCCCCCTGGTGGGGAGGCTCAGTGTAGGGCTCTGGCTGCAAGCATGGGGTCCCAGAACCTCTTGATTCTGTCACCTCTGCTGGGTGGAAAACCAACCCAGGACTGAACCAGCAGATGGGTGCCCGATTCCTTATTATCAGAGCTCCGCCCACTGGCAAGTCTCTCTCCGGACCTCAGTTTCCCCTTCCGTTAAACGAGGGGCTTGGGGGATACCAAGGAGGGGTAACTGCTTAGTGAGGATGGGAGGTTTCTTTTGGGGAGATGAATACATTTCGAAACTAGATGGCGAGAGTGGTTGCACAAGACTGTGAATGCACAAATGCCACCACATTAATTGCGTTGAAATAGTTAATTGCATGCGATGTGAAAGTCACCTCATTTAAAGTGTGTAAAAAAGGGGCCTGGGAGAGTGCAGTGTATGTGAGAATCACGTGGGACACCCATAGTCTCTGAACCTCGGTTTTCTTGCGTAAACTGGCAGAGAGACCGTGTGAGCCGTGTTCCCTGGGGCCAAGAGATTCCAAGAAGGAAAACCTGGGATTCCTGGGACTAGGATGAGGGCAAGGGGCCGGAAGGGGAGGGGCATGTGGGGATGGCTGGGGTCAGCCCAGATAAGGCTTTCAATACTGGGTAGCAGCGTCTACACAGGCGGAGATCCCTGCATCTCACTTCCTGCAGGGCTGACCAGTGGCCAGAGGTGGGACTGGCCAGGCTCGGCCCAACCAAATCTGAGAGCAGAGGACACTGAGTGAGGGATCCCCGTCACCACCCTCACTGGCCTGTGGCTCTCCTGACACCACAAGAGAGGTCCAGGAGCTGACTTTGGGTCCCAATGGGGGACACCATCCAGGCTACAGGCTGGCAGGGTGGTGTGGTGGTCAGTGTACTGGGCTCTGCGTCTCTGCCCCTACCTGCTGTGTGATGGTGGGCCAGACACCTAACCTCTCTGTGCCTCTATTTCTTCAATGGTGAACAGGGACACTAGCAGTCCCCACATCCGATCACAGTGGCCTGAAGGTTAAAGGCAACGGCGGCACGAGACGTACAGTAAGAGCTCTGAGCAGGGAGAGCAGAGAGCTGTCACCAGGGAAGGAGCTGGCCCGTAGACACAGCCCAGGAAGCACACAGAGAAGGATGCCCTGGGGACTTCGGTATGTTATTGCAAAAAAAACATTTATTGCTATTTGAACCCTGCTTTCATGCCTCCATTTCCCAGAAAATGAGCCACGGAGACACCAGGAGAGGCAGGAGACCATCCTCCTTGCACAAAACCCATTCCCTTGGATGCTGTCCTCAGCGAGGGTGGCTGAGGGCCAACCAGGGGGCCCACCCGCAGAGTGGCAGAGGAGGTAGGTTGACCCTGCAGATGTTGAGCTCTGTGGTGAAGGTCCTGGCCTTCTGGTAGAAGAGGATAAACTTCTCACGGTCCAGGAGGAAGTTGTGGGAGATGGTGGCCGGCTGCGTGTAGGTCTTCAGCTGTGCCCTTCTTGTTGCCCAGGTCCATGGCGGCTGCCAGGGCCAGCTGGTAGTACCCGGCTGCATCAAACGGGTCCTGAAGGGGACAGGCCATGCTCAGCAAAAGGGGGACTCGGAGCCCGTCTTCCCAGAGGCCGTTCCTGTCTCCAGGTCATTCCACATGTCCAGCCAATGCTGGCTCACCCCATGAGCCCCAAAGCCTGTGACACTGCTGTGGTGTCAGCTGCAGGAGGTGGGGATGACCCTGACACCCCTGGAAGCCTTCCTGAGTGTCCCTACGCCCCACTCACCCCAAGCCTCCT
Organism: Macaca nemestrina; assembly: GCF_043159975.1. Classification (NCBI taxonomy): domain Eukaryota; kingdom Metazoa; phylum Chordata; class Mammalia; order Primates; family Cercopithecidae; genus Macaca; species Macaca nemestrina. The sequence goes on from NW_027257561.1 coordinate 168,470, forward strand.
GCCCCAGTCCCACCCTCTCTGTAGGCAGTGGCTGCTTTCCCCATGGGCTGAGGTCAGGGCAGATCCTACCTGCTCTGACAGTTCCATGCAGGACTCGTGGCTCCAAGCCACAGCAGGGGCACAGCGTTGAGTGACCCAGGCTCCCCTCTGGCCCCTGTCCATGCTGACCATTTCCAGGCCCTCCACGGGACAGGCCAGGTACAAAACCATCTCACAGGTGTCCTCTCTGGCAATGTTCCCTGAAATATTGATGGAGTGTGACTCCCCAGACATCCACTCCTGTTTTCAATGCATCTTTGGCTCAAACTCACCATCCCTGGGTTGGGATGCCGTCTCCCAGACCTCCTCCTTGACCCTCCCATCCCCCACCCGGCACCTCTTCCACATGGGGGTCACCCAAGGGACCTCTCTAAGACCCATGCCTGGCCTGTTCCTCTTTGCCATCTCAAGATGGCTCCCAGGGCCAATGAGAAAGTCCAAGATGCAGCAGTCCATTCCCTCACTGTCCCGCCCCACACACAGAGCAGGGGCGTGAGAAGGTCCCGAGTCACCGCCACTGCTCATCCAATGGCCCCCGCCCAGCCGAACACTGGACTCTGTGCTGGGTGTGTGGCTGAGCCTAACGTCCTTGATCCCAGTCTGAGGGACCTGGGAGTGAACACTGACCACACAGGGTGGCCCGGGCTGTGGCAGAGGGAAGCCCAGGAGACCCCAGACTCAGCCAGGGATGGAAGGCAAAGGCTTCCTGAAGGGGTGGGGGCTTCCCAACTAAACAGGAAGGAGCCAGCCAAAGCATATGTCTCTGCGTGTGCCTGTGTGTGTGCACGTGTCTGTGTGTGGGCGCCTGTGTGTGCATGTGCATTTGCGTGTGCATTTCCATGTGCCTGTAGTGTGTGAAGCAGCTAATGAGCAGCAGGCTGAGCCAGGACACATCTAATCCACCCTATTCCAGCGCTCACTCTCACGTGTAGACTAAAGGGGACCCCATTTTAGAGGCAATCGGCAAAGATGCCCATTTACCTCTGCTTCTCTGCCAGCCTTCCAGGCCCCATGCAGCCCGGCTTTTTCTCCCACTCCTCTGGGCCCTGGGTCCAGGGTCTCCTATACAAGGAGGAGGGTGTAGCCTTGGAAAGACAGCCGCCCTTGGGGAATTCTGAGGGGGCCTCCCTGTGGGAAGCTGGCCTGCGCTGACAGCATAGTCACGATGAGGCTCAGAGGGCTGTGCATGGGAAGGAGGCGAAGGAAGGTTGTGCATGGGAAGGAGGTGAAGGAGGCATCTGCCCCTCGACCTCAACCGTGGACTTTGGCCTCTCAGGTACTACTTGGCCCTTTCCTTTCTCCTGGACAGGGGGAGTGGGTGGCAGGCTTGACCAAGTGAGATAAAGGCCTCTTCTGGGAGGTCGGTCCCCTTGGGTCCCAGGAGAGACCCTGGGCAGTGAGCAGTGTCCCTCTGGGTCTGACACTTGGCACCTCCCTGTCTGGCTGGGACTTGGGAGGCCACAGGGACCACTTCTGATCACCAGGTGTCGCCAGCACTGGGCAAGGGCCTCCCGGGCAGCCCCAAGCCTGCGGTGGGGGATACGGGGCGGGGTCTTAGGGCTGCCCCAGCTCCTCATGTTGTTCTAAGGCCCCCAAGATTTTGGCCCCTGGACTGGAGTGCCCTGGCCTCTCAGCCCCTAAGGAGCACTGACGAGGTGCCGGTGCGATGCTGAGGAGGGGTGGTGCCTGCTGGGCAGAGGGGTGGAGACACCCCAGGTCTGAGTCTGCCAGTCCCAGCTCTCTACCCCTGCAGGGCTGGGGGCAGAGGGAGCACAGCACCTCCCCTCAAGACAGACCCGACCCAGCAAGGTCTCAGCCTGGCTGGCTGGGCCCCCGCCCCACTACACCTGCCCTAAGCTGGGGTTTCCCTGTCTGTGAATCCAATGGTAAGACACTGGGGTCCCACCCAACCCTTCCTGGGTGGTGTGAAGATTCAAGGTGTCTCGGGACTCCAGGAAGGAGTTACTCAGTGCAGGCTGGCACCCTGGGCAGGCTTCCTAGAGGAGGCGCCAGGATTTGGGTTGGATCTTGCAACGTGGATTCAGTGTGAGGATGATGCCATCCTCTGAAATGTCCTTCTCCTGACCCTGTTTTCTTTGTTAAATGCAACTTGACACTTGACTGTCAAGACTCAGTTTGGTGTCACCTCCTCCAGGAGGGCCCCCCTGACTACAATCCTCCTTCTTTACCCAGAGGCCACCATTGCCCACTCATGTGTCAGCCTCCCTGGCTGAGACTGAGTTCTTGAGGGTGGGGCCTGGCCATCTTGGGAGCTTGGTTGTATCTGCTAACCTTGCCGGCTCCTCCAGCTGGGTGCAGAGCTCCAGGGAGGCCACTGGGCCATTCCTAAGGAAGGCTGGAACCCAGGCCTCTGGGGTGTGGGTGGAGATCCCACTCCAAGGGGTCTGGGAACACCCCGTGCCCTACCCCTGCCACCCACCTTCAGGTCATAGAAGATGGTGTCACCGAGCACCAGATACATGTTCACGTAGTAGACGGTCTCCTCGTCGAACTCCAGAAGCGAGTTGCAGAGCTACAGGGCCTTGAGGTATAAGTGCTCCACCAGCTTGCCATGGCCCAGCCGGTGGTGCAGGGCGGCCAGCCGTGGTAGGCCATGCGCTCGTTCACTGGTCCCCTGGGTGCAGGCCAAAGGTGCAGGTGTGAGGACGTGGCTCCCTGGGGCAGGGAGGGCTCAGGCCCCTCAGGAGCAGGTATGCAGACCCCGGGCTGCATGCCTGGCTTGCCTCCAGGCACCTGTGGTCACCTGGGCAGCTCTGGCCAGTCCCTTCCAGGTTCCCAGACTCACTTTCCCATGTGCAAAGCAGAACTAATAAGGCCTGCCCCTGTCTACTGTGAGGCTTTGGAAAGTCGGACTTGGATGGCCCAGTTCTGTGTCTACACAGAGCCACCTGCCTTTGCTCACTGGTTTTAACCAGGAGAACCCAAAAGCCATGCAGTCCAGGTGCTCCTGGGCTCCCCGGCTCCAGGCAACCCACAGACGTGACATCCGACTCCTCCTGGGTGTGGCACGATCAGAGCCCCCTACCTTGGGGAGTCAGCTGCACACCTACTGTGTAATGGGCCACGGGGCACAAGGCGCTGGGACATGTGGCCTGCCTAGGGTTCCCTGTCTCTGGAGGGTGACAGACGACCCTGGCACAGCACCAGGGGATGCCCGGCCTTAAGGGGCAGACTGCTGGAAGGGGAACTGGGATTTTATCAGCCAGAGAGCTGTGTGGTTGATGATGGTGGGAAGGGCACAAGAGAAAGGGAATGTGCCACTCAGCCTGGCACAGGGACCAATGAGATGCCTGGCATGTCTGGAAGGCAGAGGGCACACTGGGCGGCCCTTGTGGTCAGCAGCAGGAACAGGCAGAGGAAGCAGAGCTCAGGCAGGCAGGGAGCTCTGCACTGCGTGAGAGACCTTGGGCTGTGCCCCACAGCCGGACGGGGAAGCCCGTTGGGCAGATCTGCCTGCCTGGACAGGAGACCAGGAAAATCCAGCAGCTGTTTCAGCTCCTGGCCTGCAGACCTGGAGGCTGGGCTCTGGCAAAGTGTGGGTCCTGGCAGGGTGGGGGCTCAGGGGACTTACCCAGAGTGATGCTGAGTGCTAGGGCCATGTAGGCAAACTCCAAGCCCTCCTGGGGCTTCTCCAGTGTGGCCAGGAGTGCCACCAGCTTGTTGCACAGCTGAAGCTGCAGCTCCACCTTGCGGTTGCCCGTAGTCACTCCAGGGGCAGGGCCTGGTCCTACCACACAGGCAGGTGGGGTCAGGTTTCCCACAGCACCCACCTTGCCCAGCGCCCTCCTCAGAGCTCAAACATGTACTTGGAGCTTCCCATGCCCCAGCTACCCCTGCACCTCGACACAGCTCTGTGCTCTGGGATAACACACAGTTCAGACACCAAGTTGGGGGCTGAAGAGTCACCTGAGGCCCATCCAGCTACACCTGACAGCCTCAGACCAGCCTCTCCCACCTGGGCACCGGGGGTCTGACTGGGGGGAGCCAGCACTCCTCTCTGCTCTAAAAACACTACATTTATCTGTGCCCAGGGCTGAGCAACACTGTGAGCTCAGAGGAAGGGAGAAGCCGTCCCACTTCGGGGTACATGCAGACCTGGGTCTCCCACTGATGCTGTGTGTCCTTTGACATGTCCCTGTGCCTCTCTGAGCCTCAGTTTCCTCATCTGGAAGATGGGGACAGGACTTCTCACTCATGGTTGCTTGAGGTCATCAGGTACAAGGGTAGAACCATTGTCACGTCCAGGCCCCGAGCGTTTGTCTCGGGCAGGGGCATGGTCAATATCATTCCCGGTGAGACCACTTGGAAACTCATCATGTGCATGGGTGGCCCTGCCTCCAGGTGGGAGACCTCTACCGTGCCACACCTGTACCTCAGCCTCCAGGTGCCCCACTGAGGCCCACCCACATCAGCCCACAGGCCAGCTCACCCGGTAGAAGGACATGCCTTCCTCCCGCTCCCAGGCCCCATTGAAAAAGATGTCTCCAGCTGCCTCAAACAGCTCCAGCCCCAGGTTGGGGTCGCCTGTGTACAGGTCCACATTCTGTGCCACCTGAAAGGAGACAGAAGTTCCCTCAAGACCCACACCTAGCGAGGTGGCCACGCGCACCTTTGCCAGCCTCCTTCCTCTCACACACTACAGGTACACCTGAGCATTTTTCAGACCCTGTGCATGAGGGCTGCCCCCACCACTGGCATGAGGACAATGAACTGATGCACCTGAGTGCCAGGAGGTGACTGAGCAGCTGCAGCCCAGGAGCCCGATACCTCTGAATCCTACCACCAGGGCTAGCCCTAGCCCACTCCCCCTGCACTCAAACCAGTCTCCGTGGCCCCCAGATTGCTGGGAGCCCAGCCCCTGGCTCCTTTCTGCGTTGCCACATCCCTGCCACATCCGCAGTGTTTGTGGGTGGGCCTGGTCCCCTCTTGGCCATGAGCTCTTGATCCTTCTCCTCAGCTCAAGGAGGTATACAGCAGGTGCTCAATAATGAAAACTTCACCAGACTCGTGGGCTTCACAATTTGTTCCAGATCACACTGTGTTTGGGAAAGCCTCTGAAAACAGTCACTATGATAGATTCATTTTGTAAGGAGATGTGCCACGTGTCGCTTGGAGCAAGTTCTGTGTGTTAACTGAGTGGTCGCATTATTTGAGCATGTGCTGTATACCAGCAGATGCTGTGCACTGTGAGGGGCCACGCCTCTGCCCTCAGGGAAAAGATGCTGGCCACTGGGGGAGGATGTGAGGGAACCAGTTGGAGGGAGGGAAAAGGCACACAACAGGTGCTCAGCAGTGGTTTAGGAATGAGTGGATGGATGAATGAATGGATAAGAAGATGTAGACACATGGATGGATGGATGGGCGTGTGGCTAGATTAATGCTTGGATGCATGGATGGATGGATGGATGGAATGATGTGTGTATGTCTGTATGTATGTATGGGTGGGTAGATAATGTATGGATGGGTGGAGGGTAGATGATGTATGTACATGTGGATGGATAGATGGTGGATAGACGAATGTATAGATAAACAAATGGACAGATAGATGAATGGAGGGATGGATTAATAGGTAGATAGGTGGGTGGATGGATGATGGAAGAATGGATGGATGAACAGGTGGATGGATGGATGATAAATGGATGAAGGATGGATGATAAAAGGATGGATGGATGGATGATGGATGGAAGGATGAACAGATGAATGGATGGATGAATGGATAAATGGATGGATGGAAGGATGAACAGGAGATGAGTGGATGGATGGATATATGGTTGAATGGATGGATGGATGGATGAAGGATGGATGGATGGAAGGATGAACAGGTGAATGGATGGATGATGCAAGGATGGACAGATGGATGGAACAATAGGTGAATGGATGGATAAAAGGATGGATAAATGGTGGATGGAGGGATGGACAGATGGATGGATGATGGATGGAAAGATAAACAGATGAATGGATAAATGGACAGATGGATGAATGGTGGATGGATGGAAGGATAGAAAGATGAACAGGTGAATGGATGGTTGATGGAAGGATGAATGGACGGATGGATGGACGAACAGGTGAATGGATGGATGATAAAAGGATGGATGGAAGGATGAACAGATGAATGGATGGATGATGGAAAGACGGATGGATGGAAGGATGGATGAATGAATGGATAAATGGATGGATGGAAGGATGAACAGGAGATGAGTGGATGGATGGATGGATGGATGGAAGGATGAACAGGTGAATGGATGGATGATGGAAGGATGGATGGATGAATGGATGAACAGGTGGATGGATGGTCGCTGAATGAACGGATGATAAAGGAATGAATGAATGATGGATGGATGGATGGATGATAGAAGGATGGATGGATGGAAGGATGAGCAGGCGAGTGGATGAATGATGGAAAGATGGATGGATGATGGATGGATGGAAGAATGAACAGGTGAATGGATGATGGAAGGATGGAAGGATGGAAGAATGGATGGAGGGATGGATGAACAGGTGAATGGATGGATGGATGATAAAAGGATGGATGATGAATGAATGGATGGATGGACGGACAGGTGAATGGATGGATCATGGATGGATGGAAGATGGTTGGATGGATAACGGAAAGATGGAAGGATGGACGGATGGACGGACCAAGAGGTGAACAGAAGAATGATGGATGGATGATGGAAAGATGGAAGGATGGATGGATGGATGGATGGACGAACAGGTGAATAGATGGATGGAGAGGTGAATGAATGGATGGTTGCATGGAAAGATGAACAGGTGAATGGATGGATGATGGAAGGATGGATGGATGGATGGAAGGACCCACAGGTGTATGGGAAGATGATGGATAGATGATGGATTGATGGATAGAAGGATGAGCAGGTAAACAGATAGATGATGGAAGGATGAATGGATGGGTGGATGGACAGAGAGTGAACAGCACAGGGGTCCTCCTGCATCCCTTGTCACTCACCTGGATGTACAGGTCCACCAGCTCGCTCTGCCGCAGGATGTAATAGATCTTCCCTGCTTGCAGCCAGGCATGCGCCGCCTCCTCTTTCCTCTGGAGGTCAATGGAAATCTCCAGACTTCGTTTGGTGTAGTCCAGAGCGGATTTGTAGGCCCTGGAATCAGACGCAGGTGTCAGAACAAGGGCTCTCATCCTCCTGGAACCAGTCTGCCTCCTCCCGTGGGTCTGGCGACAGATGAACTGGAATGTGCAGATTGGGAACAGCCCTCTTGTGTGTGCAGTGTTCTGCCCTTCCCAGGCTGCTGGGAGGGCCAGGGTGAACACACACGGCATGGAAAAGATGAAGGACATCCTTCTGAGGGAATCAAGCATCATGCTGCCCTGTGGCAGGAGGAGTGTGCTAGTCCATCTCCCCTGCCTCCCAGACATGGCCTGTGTCTTCTCCAGATGCACCAGGAGCCGTTAGTGTTCAGAGGCTATCTGGGCCGATGATTCTCAAGGTGTGCAGGCATCACAGTCACCCGGAGGCCTGTCCTTATAGCTTGCTGGCCCTGCCCCCAGAGCTTCCGGCTCCACAGGCCTGGGGCAGGCCCTAGAACTCCCACTTGCCACAAACTCCTAGGTGACATGGATGCTGCTCTACTGGTCCAGGGACTACACTTTGCGAAGCATAGCTCTAGCACACTGGCCCATTTTCCTTCTGTGAACCTGAGGCCAAGACTGGAGCCAGTCTCCCAGGTCCCCATGGAATCTGGCTCCTTCCCTGCTCTCTCAGTAAGTCCAACACTCGAGGGGGTGTGACTGCAGCAATGTCACTGGGCCCTATGGGTGGGGTGGCCAGGGCCATGGTTACCCCACCAGGTCAGGATGCTTGGGGGAAGGGGAGTAGGCCACATATGGGACGTGAGACCTTGAAACCCTGCCCCAGGGAAGGAGGTGAAACAACTGGCTTTGTCTTCTGTGGGAGAGAAGCCACAGGTGGCTGCTGTGGTCACATTTAAGGGGACAGATGAAGGCCAGGAGTGAAGATTCAGGGCAGGCAAAGATCAGATGACAAAAGCCACCATAATAGGAAGAACCGCCCAGAGTGCACGTACTGCCTCTGCTGGGGTTGAGATGACCTTTGACCCAACAAGGGAGGCTCAAGCTGGGACTCACGGGCCAGCAGCAGCCCTGGGACGACCCCAGGCCCACCAGCTCAAAGCATCTGATGCCAAAGAACCAAATGATCAAAAGGAGAGGGGCTGATGGCGCCCTGAGCCAGCTTCCCTGTGCCCCCCTCCCTGCCCTGCCCACCCCCACCTCCACCACTGCAAAGCCAGCCCTTACCACTCCGTGCCCAGGGACAGGTAGAGCTGACTGATGGTCTCCAGGATCTGCCCCTCCAGCACCTTGTCGGCCACTTTGTGGGTCAGGGAGAGCTGGAGCTTGTGGTAGAGGACACACTGGGCCTTCCTGGGCATGATGACGCTGTAGAAGTAGCACAGCCACTGGACGGCCCGCAGCTGGCCTGGGCAGAAGACAAAATGGAAGATGTTAGTCTCCCAGCATTGAAGCGAGGCTGGCTGTTCTCGGAGGCCCCTGCGCCATGCTTGCCTCTTTCACCTCTGTGAGCCTGGGTCCCATAGGCGGGGAGCCTGAGCGCAGACAGGCCATGCACCTGTGCAAGGGCAGATGCCAAGCACACCGTGACATGGGCACAGCTTGGTACAGATGCTCATGGTACAGGCCGGCCTTCTTTACAACTCCCAGGGCTGAGATCCTGGCCAGGCTCGGCCCCTGCACCAGGCCATCTATTTCTCCTTCACAAAGTCCCTCTGGTCAGGACCAGGGCCACCTTCAGCCTGAGCTGATGAGGCCAGGGGCACAAGTAGCCCCTGTCACAGATGGAACTCGCAGAGAGCAAAGCCAAGCGTCATGTCTGCCACACACGGCATCATGTTGGGGGAATGGGGTTCAAAGCCGGCCCCTGGCGTTCCCACACATGCTTCTCTCATGCAACCAGGCTCCCAAGCCACAGGCTCACTGGCCTCTCCCAAAGCCAGGGCGCTGGGAACAGTGGAAAGCTTCTGATTTTCTAGTGTGAGAAATGTTCCGGAGATTAATACAGGAAACCAGGTACGCCGAATGGACATCTGTCACACACGCCCCCCCAACAACAGCTGAATACACCGTCCTCTCGAGCACCCATGGGATATTCCCCATGACGGACCATGTGCCAGGCCACAAAATGAGCCTCAGTGAATGGAGAAGGACTGAGACCAAAGCAGAGGTGTTCTTCAGCTGTACTGGCACGAACACTCGAAATCGACAGTGAAGGAAATGTGGGAAATTCAAAAATATGTGGAAATTACACACTCCTAAACAACCAGTGAGTCAAAGAGACCATCAGGGAAACCGAAAACTAATTGGAGAAGAATGCAAACAAATGTACAGCCCGGGCCAGCGCGGTGGCTCATGCCTCTCATCCCAGCACTGTGGGAGTTGAGGCGGGAGGATCGCTTGAGTCCAGGAGTTTGAGATCAGCCTGGGAAACATGGTGAAATCCTGTCTCTATAAAAAAAAAAAAAAAAAAAAAAAAATTAGGCGGGGGGGGGGTGGTGCACAAACATCTGTAATTCCAGCTACTCGGGAGGCTGAGGCATGAGAATGGCTTGAATCTGGGTAAAAGTTGCAGTGAGCCAAGATTGCACCACTGCACCCCAGCCTGGGCAATAGAGCAAAACTCTGTCTTAAAAAAAAAAAAAAAAAAGCACAGCGTATCAAAAATTCCAAGATGCAGCTAAGGCAGTGCTGAAAGGGAAATTTATAACTGCAAATGTCTACATTCAAAGAAAGAAGAAAAATCTGAAATCAAAAACCTAACCTTCCGCCTTGAGAAACTAGAAAAAGAACTAAACGCAAAGTGAATAAAAGGAAGAAAATAATAAACGTGAGAGTGGAGATGGGAAGTAAAAATACAGAGAATGGAAAAACAAGACATAATCAACAGAACCGAAGGTGGGTTTTTTGAAAATAATAACAAAATTGACAAATCTTTCACCAGACTAACCAAGAAAAGAAAGACGGGACACAAATGACTAAAATCAGAGACTGAGCACCATGGCTCATGCCTGTCATCCCAGCACTTTGTGAGGCGGAAGTGGAAGGATCGCTGAGGCCAGCATTCAAGACCAGCCTGGGGGAACATGATGAGACCCCATCTTTAATAAAAATAAATAAATAAATAATTAAAAGCCCAAGTTTCTAAAATCAGAAATGAAAGAGGAAACATTATTGCCGACCTGACAGAAATAAAAGGATTCCATGAAAACACCATGAACAATTGTACACCAAGAAATCAGACCATCCAGACACAACAGCCACACTCCTAGAAGGACACAAACTACCGAAAGTGACTCAAAAATGACCCCAAGGAAGCATGTGGGGTATCAGCACCGCCCTCGGTCTCCTCGACCGTTCAGCGCAGGGTGGGGAGACAGGGAAGCATGATCCCTGTTCCCTGGCCTGCATTTCCGAGTCTGAATCCCCCAGCACCCCGGGGAGGGCCTCGTAGGAGGAGGTGTCACAGGCTGTTGTGCCAGGAGCCACCGGAGGCTGCAGTGGGGGCTGGGGCGCTGGGTTCCTGGAGGGTCTCCTTCCAGTCAGAGAATGCCCCTGGGGAAGAAGCCTGGGTCAGAACCCCCCACCCCTCCTTGGGCAGATATGTGGGACCAGGGCCCCTTCACACGGTCCTTTCCAAAATCTCATCCCTCCTAGGGCCAGGAGTGGGTGCCAGGCCTGTGCTGGGAAATGGGCAGGTTTGGTCACAGCCCCTGGGGCTCTGGTCCAGGCCACAGGAGGCACCTCTGAGTGGTCTCACTATGCCATGACAAAGCGCTGCAAGGCAGAGGGGACCCACAACAGTATCCCTCGACTCAGCCATTTTCCTGGACTCAACTTCCTCATCTATCCTCTGCGGCCTAGATTTCAGACAGCCCTGCCCACCTACTGTCCGTTCACTGCTCAGTCTGCAGTGACTGTTCGATAGCACCCCATGGCTCCCCAGTGCTCTTGGGGAAAAGGCCAAGCCACAGCCTGAGGCCCCAGGCCCTGCTTAGCTCTCCAGAAGAGCTTCTCACCATCCAGCACCCAACCCACCCACTCCCAACTCTGCACCTCCCTGCATAAGCCCTGCTCACTCACCCCCGCTCACACCCCACTCATCCCCGCTCACACTCCCACTCACTCACCCCCACTCACACCCCACTCATCCCCGCTCACATTCCCACTCACTCACCCCACTCACTCATCCCCGCTCACACCCCACTCATCCCCGCTCACACTCCTGTTCACTCACACCCCATTCACTCACCCCCACTCACACCCCACTCACACCCCACTCATCCCCGCTCACACTCTCACTCACCCCATGAAACCTCCGCTCACCAGCACTCACACCCCACTCATCCTCGCTCACTCACCCCCACTCCCTCAACCCTGGGCCTTCACACAGGCTACATCACCAGCCCCTCCTCCACCACCAGCCCCTCATCCACCACCTATTAGTTGACTAAATCCTCTCAACCCTCTGGTTCTAGACTAAAGAGACTTCCCTAACCCGGGGCCAAGTGCTGCCCCACCATCACGCCACTCACCCTTTTGTGGCTTCTGTGGCCTGAAGCTCACATTCCTACGCTCAGTCTCTGCCACCCCAGGACCCTACAAGCCCCATTTGTGGGTGGGGCCTGGCACACTCTGCACACAGCCCCTCCCAGCCACTACCCTGGCCTCCGGGGCAGCTGGAGAGCCCCGTGCCTTTGCTCCAGAGACTTTGGCAGAGGGTGGAACCACCCCCTCCCTGAGGCAAACCTACAACAACCTTCCCTTCCCCACTGGCTTCCCGGGCCTCCTCTGGAACCTTGTGCCTGCATCCCAAATGTACTGAGATGGATCCCATTCCCCGGGAAATTCCAAGAGCCCTTGGTGCGTCCATATCACCAGGCTGTCCACATGTGGACCCTGAGGGGAAGAGACAGAGCTGCAGAGGGGAGACGGGAGGGCCTCCCTGAATCAGCCCCTCAGGAAGGAGCAGACCTTTCAGGGACATCAGTTGAGGCCCCTGCAACCTAAGGCTCTGAATTCTGCTACCCGCTGAGGGCAGTGTGGCCTCCCATCTCTGAGGCAGAGCACAGGGTGAACTGCAGCTTCTCCAGGTCATGAAGAAGGAACCCACAACTATATGTGGGCCCCAGCACTGGAAAGGATGCCCCACCTTGTTCGGGGACCAGGCAGGGGTCAGCATGTTCATTGGAAGAAGTGTGGGACCCCACGGCCTCCAGTGCCAGAGTAGACGGGAGGTTCAGGCCCACCTCAGGCGACATCCTCCAAGCCCCCAGCCCACACCACAGAGGGGTGACTGTCGCATCCAATGCCCACCGTACTCAGCTCTGTCACCACCCCCCGCGTTACCCCAAGGCCCAGCTCATAACCAGAGGAAGCCTGAGCCACGCGCAAAACCCACCTTGTTCCTGCGGCTGCTCGGTCTCAGCTTCCTCTTCTGAGTCTGGCAAGGGAGAAAAGAGAAGCAATGAACACCCCCAGCCAGCACCTCTGGTTCCATGTCAGGTTCAGCTGGGTGTCGGTGTTGCAGGGTGAGAGCATTGCAGGGTGCAGGGGTTGAAAGTAATATCATCCGAGGGCCGGGCGCGGTGGCTCAAGCCTGTAATCCCAGCACTTTGGGAGGCTGAGACGGGTGGATCACGACGTCAGGAGATCGAGACCATCCTGGCTAACACGGTGAAATCCCGTCTCTACTAAAACATACAAAAAACTAGCCGGGCGAGGTGGCGGGCGCCTGTAGTCCCAGCTACTTGGGAGGCTGAGGCAGGAGAATGGCGTAAACCCGGGAGGCAGAGCTTGCAGTGAGCTGAGATCCAGCCACTGCACTCCAGCTTGGGCGACAGAGCGAGACTCCATCTCAAAAAAAAAAAAAAAAAAAAAAAAGTAATATCATCCTCTTCCCTCCTGGATCATGGGAACAACATCACTGGGGGGTGTATACTTTCTGTGATATGGGGAGTAATATCGTCTTCTGTGCCTTGGAATATTAAGAACAATATCATGGGGGGGGCGTGTACATCTTCTGCAATATTGGGAATAATATTATCCTCTCTCCCCCTGCATACTAGGAAAGATAGCAGAGTGGGTGTTCACCTCCCGTGATATGGGGATTAATACCATCTTCTCCCCTTCCGGATAGCAGGAAGAGTATCACACGGGGGTCTACAGTGTCTGCGATACTGGGAGTAATATCAACCTCTCAGCCTTGGAATATTAAGAAGAATATCACAGGATGGATGTACACCCACGGCCATATTGGGAGTAATATCAGCCTCTCCTCTCCATGGATATTAGGAATAATATCCCAGGATGTACGACTCCTGCTCTATGGGGAGTCATATCATCCTCTCCCTTCCAGGATATTAATAACAATATCACAGGGCGGGTGAACACTGCCTACGATACTGGAATTATTATCATCCTCTCCCCCTCCAGATACTAGGAACCATATCACAGAAGAGCTGTACCCTCCCTGCGATATTGGGAGTAATATCATACGCTTCTTCCATGAGTATTAGGAGCGATATCACCGGGTGACTGTCCATTCATTGCTATGTTGGGAATCATGTCATACTTTACTCCCTGGATATTAGGATCAGTGTCACAGTGTGATTGTACACCTACTGCGATATTAAAACTAAGATCATGCTCTCTGTCCCTGGATATTAGGAACAACATCACAGGTAGGTGTACACTCCCTCGATATTAGGAGCAATAATATGATTAATTAGTAAACATCAATGATCAATTTTAATAATTATCAGGCTGGTCTCGAACTCTTGACCTCAGGTGATCTGCCCGCCTCAGCCTCCCAAAATGCTGGAATTACAGGGGTGAGCCATCGCGTCCAGCCAACACTTCTTTACATCTCTTTTTGGACCTCAAATTTAGCATGCCCAAAATGCACTTTTGATTCCTCCTGCTATAACCCACTCCTCCCATAGTCTTCCCGATCCCAATAACAGCATCTCTAGCCTTCCAGTTACTCAGGCCAAAATCCTTGACATCATCCTTAAAACTTCTTTTTCTCTCTCTTGTCATCCAAGAGAGAGACTCTCCTTTCAAAATAAATGCCAGACCTAACCCCTTCTCACCTTCCTCATCATTTCCAACCACGTCCAGCCCTCATCATAGCGCTCTGGGTTACTGTAAAAGCCTCCCAATCGCCAGGCAGAGTGGCTCACACCTGTAATCCCAAGCACTTTGATAGGCCAAGGCAGGTGGATCATCAGAGGTCAGGAGTTCAAGACCAGCCTGGCCAACATGGTGAAACCCCTCTACTAAAAATACAAAAAAATTAGCCGAGCATGGTGGTGGGTGCCTGTAATCCCAGCTATTCGGAAGGCTGAAGCAGGAGAATCACTTGAACTCAGAAGGCAGAGGTTAGAGTGAGCCGAGATCGTGCCATTGCACTGCAGCCTGGATGACAAGAGCGAAACTCCATCTCAGAAGGTTAAAAAAAAAACAGCCTCCCAACCCAACTCTCTCCTTCCGCCTTTCACCCTGCCCTGCATTCTACTTTCCACTCTCAAACATTTCAGAAAAAAAAAAAATTATATCCACAGAAAGAGAAAAAGAAAGTGCAAATGGGGTGAAATGTTTGGGGAATCTGAGGGAAGACCATACGGGAATTCTCTGTACTATTTTTGCAACTGTTCAATAAGTCTGGATTATTTCGAATTCAAGAGTTAAAGAAAGAGGCCGGGCGCGGTGGCTCAAGCCTGTAATCCCAGCACTTTGGGAGGCCGAGACGGGCGGATCACGAGGTCAGGAGATCGAGACCATCCTGGCTAACACGGTGAAACCCCATCTCTACTAAAAAATACAAAAAAACTAGCCGGGCGAAGTGGCGGGCGCCTGTGGTCCCAGCTACTCGGGAGGCTGAGGCAGGAGAATGGCGTAAACCCGGGAGGTGGAGCTTGCAGTGAGCTGAGATCCGGCCACTGCACTCCAGCCTGGGCAACAGAGCCAGACTCAGTCTCAAAAAAAAAAAAAAAAAAGAGTTAAAGAAAGAAAGAAAAAAAATCTCCCTTTGTGAATCCATCCTGTATTTCCCCTGGCAACTTAAGGACGCTCTTAACTAAGCACATCTATTTTTTCATGAACACTTAAAGAACCCTTGCCTAGTTTTGACTTTCTGTGCTTGGCAGAAGTGTGTGTGTGTGTGTGTGTATTTCATATATATGTGTGTGTGTATATATGTGTGTGTGTGTGTTTTGTGTATATATAGAGAGGGAGAAATATATACGTGTGTGTATATATAAATCTATATTGTATATTTACTATGGTAATATATATATCTGTGTGTGTGTGTGTACATATATTACGTACCCCATAGCCTGTCCTTAACCAGTTCTAAACTTAGTGGGAAAAATACATACCTAAGCAGAGAATTTCAAAATAATATGATGAATGTTTTGATAGAGGGATGGGTTGCTATGGAACACGCTGCTAAGACACAAAACCTCCTAGATGGGACAATGAATGAACGAAATATTGCACCTATAGGCACCCCCTCTGATATCCCCACAAATGTTTATAGTTATATGCATTTGCTTCCCCCAGGACCCCCGTTTCATAAGGGTTAGTCCTAGAGCCTAGCAAGTTCCTACTATGGTTGGCATACATATGCCATTCAAGAAAGAATGACTGAGTGAATGACGAGTTAAGAACCATTTGTCAGCCAGTGCTCAGTAACACAACATGCACTGGTATGCAAATTATATTTTTGTTGAAAGCAAGGGCAGGATCACAAATTATCCTTCCAGAGAAAGCAAACCTCAAAAGCTTCTTTACCCTACTAAAGCACATTATAAGAAGCTCCCCTTATATAAAAGAAAACCTCCTCGTTCATTATCAATGGCATGTAAACCAATAAGCCTTCACCTCTGATGACATCTCTTCCGTCACCAGGGCTAGATAAAGGAGGTTCCGGAAACCCTGGTAGTTGTGAAGGCGGCTCCCAGCTCTGACACTCTTGAACTCTGCGGGGGCGGAGGTCACACAGCAGAACAACCGAGGGAAGCATCATCAGGTTTCGAATATGTTTGAACCAGAGACGGCAAATAGGCTTCAACCAGCTGAAAACACCAGAGATTCATGGTGGCCACCTGAGGGGTTGTGCTCTTAAAAAACAAAAATTAAAAATAAAATTAAAAAATTAAGAAAGGAAGGGGTCAAGAATCCATCAGGTCTGACTGAGATGTGTATCAGTGACTAACACCCCGTAAGGCAAAAGTGCTCCGGTGCGCTTTGGGTTCTCTTCAGCAGTATTTAAAGGCGTGTGCTTCCCTAAGACTAAGCCACGGGAATACCCCTAGCAACACTGCCAGGAGAAATGTCTACCATGGATTTGGCTAGAAATACAGTTGTCTTTAACAAATTAACACTGAATAAATCCTGCCTTATTAGAGCCTGAGAGGATGACATTCTCAATGATAACAGTTATCACTACAATCTCCAAACATCTGCGATCCTGCAAGGAGGAACTGTGACAGCGCAGGTCACGTGTCCAGAATGCTTCCCAGACTGCCTGTTACAGAATAAAAGAAATGAAACCCCCCCCCCCAAGAATGTCTTCTCTCACATTTAGCCAGTTGTTCCTTTGTGTGCATCTCTGTGCTAAAATGGCCATTCTTCCCCACAGCCTGAAGTCATATGCTAAAATAAATGAGACTCACATGAAGCCAGAAACGTGCAGATGCGAGGAAACCAACACAACTGAAATGGGCTGGAGAGTGTGGCCAGGAGGATGGTACTTCCCAGGAAGCAATTACTTCATCTCTGCCCATGAAGCAGGCAGCTGTCACTGTCCCCCAGGCCCACACCAGCCACTCGAAGTAGGTTCTAACCAAACTACCTCCAACAATCAACATCAATACACCACACAATTGGCTTCTGAAAGGACACCTTGCAACCAACAAGAAACTGTTAGCACAACTTTGAAAACCTGTGCAACTAAAAACCTTGGAAAGGGATAAACACTGCCACATTTTGACTCAAATACTGTCATGGGGTAGCACTGCAATAATTCACTGAAACAAAAGAATGAATGAGGAATACGTTTATATAGGAATCAGAGGAAGCATGACTAATCATTTAAAGAAATAGGTCAAGAAACTGCTAGGTTCAAATGCTACCGTGAGACACTGTCAGGGCCTTAGGCAAATTCACTTCTCTTGGTCCTGTTTCTAGGTTCATCAAAAACCAGCTTTGGACTAGGGAATCTGTTGCTTCCCAAAGCCTTCCTTCTGTGATTCCAGCCCAGATTTTAGGACTGCTCTCCCACTTGGTATATGAAAGTGCTTTCTGTGTAGAATAGCAAGAGTACATTTCTGTGTTGAATGAGGTTTGGGACCTACTCTATGAGGCAGAATATCATCATGTAACTTTAAGCATGACGACAAGGCACACTCTAGAATAAGGATAACACATAAGATGTGGCCATACACCTGTGCGTGCCTGGCAGGGAGATGGAGAAGTCTCATTTAATGAAGCCGCGGTGCCTGTTGCACCTGAATATCCTCAGTCCACATCAAGTTCACAACGTCCTTCTGACATCAAACCACAGGTATCACACACTTTTCCATACTTTCTACCCAAGATTAAAATATGCAGAGCACCGTGATAAAGACGCCTCCATCCCCAGCATGTTGGCTCTCGTTCTGTAGAATTACATACTTGAGGTACAAAATGATCACCAGGCTGCAGCGGCAAGCAAGACTGGGCTCCGTGGGGACAGCAGGCCCTGCAGCAGCCACCACTCCTGTCCCCACAGTCTGATGCAGCTGCAGAGAAGCTGTGGTTGAGGCCATTCACTTTGTGAGAGAACCACACAGGAGGGAAAAGGTAGGGGAGGTAGGGAAGAGGGCAATGTCAAGCCTCTGAGCCCAATCCAAGCCACCGCATCCCCTGTGACTTGCAAGTATACACCCAGATGGCCTGAAGTAACTGAAGAATCACAAAAGAAGTGCAAATGCCCTGTCCCACCTTAACTGATGACATTCTACCACAAAAGAAGTGAAAATGGCCGGTCCTTGCCTTAAGGGATGATATTATCTTGTGAAATTCCTTTTCCTGGCTCATCCTGGCTCAAAAAGCTCCCCCACTGAGCACTTTGTGACCCCCACTCCTGCCCACCAGAGCCAGAGAACAACCCCCCTTTGACTGTAATTTTCCTTTACCTACCCAAAGCCTATAAAAGGGCCCCACCCTTATCTCCCTTCGCTGACTCTCTTTTTCGGACTCAGCCCGCCTGCACCCAGGTGATTAAAAAGCTTTATTGCTCACACAAAGCCTGTTTGGTGGTCTCTTCACAGGGACACGCATGACAGGCAGGTGCAGAGCCAGGGAAGGACCTGTCATGAGAACAGAAAGGAATGTGCCTCCCTGTATGCACACTCGGATTTTATGACAATGTGGGCAGGGGGCTGAACAGGATGCCTGAGAACATTCCTCCAAGTTCTTTGGCTGATTTTCTAAATATTGGTGTAAAATCTGAAGTCAGACAAATTTCTTTTTAAATCGTTTCAATCAACATCTTTGGTGCTCAGCATCATGTCTACATGATCATCTAGAAAACCAACTTCTGTTCT
Organism: Macaca nemestrina; assembly: GCF_043159975.1. NCBI lineage: Eukaryota > Metazoa > Chordata > Mammalia > Primates > Cercopithecidae > Macaca > Macaca nemestrina. The sequence goes on from NW_027257561.1 coordinate 187,190, forward strand.
AAGGCTCACATCTTCCTATTAAGTCCCAGGGATTTTACAAGGGAATGCACCTCTCTCATTCGCATCAAGCACACACACAACTACCATTAAAGAAATGCTTAATTTGCCTACATAATTTTTTAAACACCCAGATTTGAAATACAATAGAGAAGACAACTTTTTGATAGCTCTGCTTTCCAACTGCGAACTGCGGGTCGAGAAAATAACCTGCCATGATTTCTAACCAGTCAACAACCTGTCTTCCCTGGCTGCAGTAGGAGCAATCTTTCTGAGCTCAGGATGAAAAAGAACCCAGCTGTTCAGGGGACAGATAGTCATCAGTTCTCAGCGGGCTTCCTGGGTCCCAAATCCCCATGTGATACGTGGAAGTAAAAAGCTATCAATGACCAAGCATCTGAACTCTTATCCCACCTCGACATCTGCTTCTCCTGCCATGTAAATTTAAAATTAATAAGCCTGCTATTAGAGAACAGAGTTGGTGCTGCATGGCTGTCTTCCTAAAATTATGGATAATTACCAGCCCACAATGGCTTCTAATCAGATTTGAGTAGTCCCTTAGACAGGAAGCTAAAGTGCCTCAGCCCTAAACTGAGAAGAAAACAGAAACTGGAATGCTCTAGGTTTGATTTTTTCCCCCTTGTTCTAAAGTTGATGTTCCCGAATCTCCTTCTACTGTCTTGCTTATAAAATGTATGAGAAACAGGGAAATTTAAAGACATGATAGAAATGGCCACTTTTTCTAGGTACAAACTTTGTGAACATTATTTTCAGCTGCTGGGCTTTTTCTCCACAAACTGTGAGCCTGGAGGACATTTTCTCCCTCGTGGTTACACATTCAGAGTCAGGGAAGGTGGCTTTAGCAGTAAAGAGGGGAGTGCAGTGAGAAGTGACCGGACACTGAGAAGGGCAGACAGGGACTCTACCTCGGTGGCCTGCAGCACTCCTGAGCCTCGGCCTTTACTTTTCTATCTGTACAAAGGATCTAAAGGCCTGTGATTCTAGGCCACGACAGCTCTTCATACACACATACACAAACATCACACGCCTATGTGAAAAGCTGTGACACTTGGCTGATTTCCTGAAGAGGTTATCTTGTATCATTTCTACTCATGTACTCCACCTCCTTCCAGACAAGTATCTGAGGATGATGGGCTATCCCACAGCCATGTGTGTAACCTCTCCTGCTTACGATCCCTGTTCACATAGCATTTTCCAAAAGCATTTGGTGTGAAGTGACAGAAGAAAGAAGAATAAGGTTCTTTCAGCCCATTCATTCATTCATTCATTCAACAAATATTGACTGACTATCTACGTGCCAGACACTGGTGATATAAGAGCGAACATATATTTTTGTAGGTAGAGACAGACAACCAAAAAGTATGTTAAAGAGTGATCGATGCTGTAGAGGAAAATACACCAGGAAACAGGAAAGAAGAATACCCCTATTCTAAACAGGAAAGAAGAAGCCACCCTACACTGGGGTGACGCTAGTGTTACAAAATGGAAACAGCGGCCGGGCACGGTGGCTCACACCTGTATTCTCAGCTCTTTGGGAGACTGAGGCAGGCAGATCACCTGAGTTCAGGAGTTCAAGATCAGCCTGACCAATATGGCAAAACTCTGTGTCTACTAAAAACATAAAAATTAGCTGGACGTGGTGGCACACGCCTGTAATCCCAGTTACTCAGGAAGCTGAGGCACAAGAATCACTTGAACCTGGGAGGCAGAGGTTGGAGTCAGCCGAGATCACACAACTGCACTCCTGCCTGGGTGACAGAGGAAGACTCTGTCTCAAAAAAAATAAATAAATAAAAATAAAAATAAAAATAAAATGTAAACAGAGAATAAGATACCAAAAGAAAGAACATGAACAACTAATTGTAACAAAAGCCTTTGTAAGCCGATACTTTCCTTCCTGGATCCTTGTCCCTTACAAATGGAAAAAAAGGGTGGGTAGGGGGTAGCATCAAAATGATGTTTTAAGACGGCTTGGGGTTTCACATGTCTGACAGCCATACTCACGTACTTCAAGGAAAAAGCTCTAGCTCTATAAGCCATCTGGGCAATGGTTTAATGTCTTTTCCTTTTTTTTTCCCCAGAGTTTTTAAAATACAGGAAAACATGTCTGTTTATTTGGCTGCTCTGTGCCCGCACACGTGCAAACTGTGCTAACAGTTTTTTCCATGTTTTGCTGAATTTGCCAGCTTGCCATAAACAGGCTTCCATGTCGTAATTGTCTATAAATAGCACAAACACACGAAAATGCAAATCAAGACAAGCTGTCCCTTCCACTCCTGTTGCCATGATGACAGGAGAGCGACCATTGGCCAAATCAATACGCGGAGACTGCAGCTGTCTGGCAGAGAGCACAAGGTCGACTGCTTTTCCCATAGCATTTAAAGAAACAAGCGGAAACGGCTCTCCACACAGGACAGACACGTCCTTTGTTCTTTGAATCAATACTGCCAATGCCCAAAATACTTTCTCCATCACACTATCTATATGGAATTCAAGTTCCTTCCAATGCCATGAGTAACGCCAGTGATAGACTATGTTTAGTCATAATGACCCATTAGCATTCTTTTTCCTCTAAAATGTTGAAATAATAACATTGAGTGTGCACTCACGAGGTGCCAGGCTCTGAGTTTGATCTCGTTTGGTTCTCGTTGAAATCCTGTAAGATCAGTACCATATTCTCTCATTTTTCATAGATGAGGAAACTGAGGCATAGAAAGGCTAAGTAAGTTGTCCATGGTCACAGGTTATTTAGGAACTTTTCTCCAAACTTTCAAAACTTAACCACTGCCACTATTACAAATGGGTTTTTGTTTGTTTGTTTTTGTTTTTTTTTTGAGACAAGGTCTTGCTCTGACCAGGCTGGAGTGCAGTGGCATGATGATGGTTCACTGCAGCCTCGACTTCCCAGGCTCAAGTGATTCTCGCACCTCAGCCTCTCCAGTAGCTGGGATTACAGGCATGAGCCACCACATCTGGCTAATTTTTTAATTTTTATTTTTTCTAGGGATGGGGTTTCATCATGTTGCCCAGACTGGATCCAAACTCTGGGCTCAAGAGATCCTCCCAGGTCGGCCTCCCAAAGTCCTGGGATTACAGGTGTAAGCCGCTGTGCACAGCCCTACAAATGTGACTTATACAAAGTCAGAGCAGTGAGCAGGAAGAGAACAGAGACTTCAGTGAGTCTCCTGGCTGTGGCAACACCATATCCCTCCTCCATACCGTAATGTGTCTACACCCACCAAGCTCCTAGACGTTGAAGGCAGGCCAGCTCAGAGACGAAACAGCAGTCAAGAAAGAGAAGATGCAGACATGTGTCTTGATTTCAGCTCGAGCGTGCCTCTCTGCCTTGCAGCTGCACAGGCAGAAACCAGGGGCGGTGAGTCTGAGACAGTGTGTTTGGTTCCTGGCAGGTAATCTTTTGGGAGACCATCCCATACAATTAGTGTTACACTTCTCAAAAAGGAAGTGTGACTTTTATAGAAAAATCATTTCCATTTGGGAGAAAGGCCTAATAAAACCACAAAAGGATAATACATTCATACAACAGCAAATTCAATTCATCTGTCACAAACTGAAATCCCAAAGCCCTCTGGGCACACAGCTGCTTTTCTGAGCTGAAATTCAACTCCAGTTGAGAAACAGGTCAATTTTTCTAAAAAATTTTCTTTTTCACATGCCTTAAATAAAAATTCCTTCCCCTCACTTGTCATTTTCCAGATTTAATGGCTCTGTTGGTCTTCCTCTCATTTAGGCCATGAGCACTGGCTGCATGTCTGCTACGGCCCGGACTCCAAGGGAGGCACCCTAGGGAACACAGATGACCTCAGCACAGCGACACCCTCAAGGAGCACACACGGAGAAGGCAAGATGATACAATCGCAGACTTCACACAGAAAAGAATGTGGCATCCATACCCCATCCCATTTCTATAAAACAACGATGCTGAGTCAGTAACATTTACCGAACAGCCTGCAGTGTGGAGGCAGGCACGAGGGGGCTCCATACAGGGAAGAGCACCTTCAGAAGGGGGCATGCAAACAACGTGGAGGCAGGAGACGCCCCCACGCACAAGGGCCAGCCTGGGGGCCTGCAGAAATGCCCATGCATCTGGGAAGAGGGAGAGAGGACAAGATACTTAAATGCTCCAAAATGAATAGAAGCCTCCCAAGAACTTCCCCCGAAATGGGGCAGGGATTTACAAAAGACCAAACCGAGCATGCGCAGTTACCTGAGCATAGCGCCAGGAGAGCAAGCTATTCCAGGAAGAAACAGGGTCCCTAGAAGCCTGAGCCTCTACTCCCAGCTCTGCGACTCATTCACCCTATGACCTTGGTGAAGGCTCTTAGCTTCTGTGAGCCACAAGAGAATCACGCAAAAACAGAAGATATGAAAACTGCTCTGCCTTTTTCACAGAACTGCTGAGGGAATAAAATCAGATCATGGATTTTAAAATTCTCTGTGAATTATGAAGTAAAATACAAAAATATGAAATCATTCTTACCATTAGTAACAGCTCTGTAAAATTAAGAGCAGAGGTAAGATCACAGCATTTTCCACCTCCCGACTCCCGAGAGAAATAGTGAGTCCAGCCGATGTATTTGTGCAACCCCAGTATCTAGGCTTTGAGAGCCTCAAACCGCTCATGAACTCTGACAGTATCACTGCAGCCCACTGCTCATTAAGTTCTCCAAGACAGTCAACTGACATAAAATACTACAGCTTTTTCAGCTGGGCTTGAAGCCCAGCACACAGCACAGCTAAACAGTGAAGAGGTTTTCTGCAACTAGACTCAAAAGCTGGCTTTTGTAGATTCCCATAGAAAGAACATTCAAGGCCAGGCATCGCGGCACATGCCTGTAATCCCAGCAATTTGGGAAGCCGAGGCAGGAGGATCACCTGAGGTCAGAAGTTCAAGAACAGCCTGGCCAATATGGCAAAGTCCCATCTGTACTAAAAATACAAAAATTAGCCGGGCATGCTGGTGGGCACCTGTAATCCCAGCTACTCGGGAGGCTGAGGCAGGAAAATCGCTTGAACTTAGGAGGCCGAGGTTGCAGTGAGCTGAGATCATGCCACTGCACTCCAGCCTGGGCGACAAGAGTGAAACTCCATCTCAAAGAAAAAAAAAAAAAAAAAAAAAGAAAGAGAATTCTTTTTTGCTGATGTTAAATTTCCTGTGCTTAACACAGAGAAATCATACAACACTGAAATCCTGAAAACATATCATAAAAAGCATTTAGCGACTGAAAAGACATTCAATATAACCTGTAACAGTGAGTTCCCCTCCTCTTTCCAGCCAGCTCCACTAACGCTGTGACCCTTAACAATGCTTTCACTAACACAGAGGAAAATTAATAGGACCGCTTACCCCTCTCAGCTGACAGCTAAACCAGTGCTTCTCCCTGGGCTCACTAAAGATGACCTTTACCCAAAACCAGGCTGCAACGACCCTGTAGATGTTGACTAACGATTTCAAAATTCCCATATTCTTTGTCCATTCCTAAGGAAGATGAACTGAAGCCAGGGGTCTCCAAGTCAGAACTAACAGAGGCCTTAAACATCAGATGGCCCGTTCCCTTCTTTGACAACTGGGGTATCTAAAGCTGAGCTTATGGAAGAAAACAGCCTGTTTAGTAACAAAGCGAAAACCAAAGCCTAGTCACCCAACCTCTGGTCTGGAACTTCTTCGACAATCCAGCACCCATACAGGATGAGTCTCCCTAACCAGAAGCTCTGAAATCCGCAACTTTTGAGTGCCAACGTGATGGTCAACGAAATGTTCATTGGAACAGCACAGACTCTGGATTTTTGAATTCAGGATGCTCAACCAGCAAGTATAATACAAATATTCAAAAATCCAAAAATGTAAAAACATCTGAGACACTTCTGGTTCCAAGCAGTTTGGATGAGGGATATTCAACCTGCATTTTTTGTTTTTTCCTCTAATGAAGGAAATTAGAAACGAGACCCGAGCAAAGTCATTCAATCCATACTAAAGTCATTCAATAGTTTAATGAGTACCCATTTAGAGTTAAGTGCTACCCGCAGATATTTAAAAGGATGAATACATACATGCCTATAATCCCAGAACTTCGGAAGGCCGAGGTGGGAGGATCACCTGATGTCGGGAGTCCAAGACCAGCCCGGCCAGCATGGTGAAACTCCATCTCTACTATAAATGCAAAAATTAGCCTGGCGTGGTGGCTCACACCTGTTATCCCAGCTACTCTGGAGGCTGAGGCACAAGAATCGTTTGAACCTGGGGGGAGCACGTTGCAGTGAGCCGAGATCACACCACTGTACTCCAGCCTGGACCACAGAGCAAGACTCTGTCTCAAAAAAAAAAAAAAGAAAAAAGAAAATTTAAATTGTGTTTTCACATGGAGCCCATGTTCCCAGAACACAAGCCCTGCTCTATGCTCCAAAGGCACACAGGGTGCCCCTTTATCTTAATGCTCACCATATTCCATGGCAGCCACTGGCACGTGTCTGTCCATCGCACTAGACTTCCTGCGCATGAGGCAGGGATCATATATTATTACCTTTCTGTCCCCAATGTCTGGCCTAGAAGACACTCAGTAAATGATTACTGAACTAAGTCAGTTACTAAGACATTTTAAACTTGTATTAACAAAATTGATTTAATAAGTTTGCCAATGCAGCCTTCATACCACACAGCTTAAATCTCAACCTGCGGATTTATCTTGTGTTCTGCTAGATTATCACCTATTAACATTCAGGAGGCACCTAGTATGTGCTAGTCATTACTAATTGCTGGGAACCTAGCAGTGACAAGACAACATTCCTTGTTCAAAGAGAAGTTCTAGTATAAAGAGGAATAGAAGGAACAGGCTAGATTGATGAGAGAGATAAGAAAAGGACAGGCTGCCATGGGAAGCACCTGGTCTTATCTGGATGGTACACAGTTAACGAAGACTGAGTGCTTCATATAGCATAAGATGATCTCCTCCAAAGAAGTGAATGAAGCTTTGATTCCCCAGTACCAGAAGTCATCATAAAGTTGCGTACAGCCCCATGCTTAGTGTAGGAAGTGAAACCAAACAAACAAACAAAGCTCCAACTTCCAGAGGAAACGGTCCAATTATGAAATCCTCTGGCTACGTTCCATTGAAATTCAAGGTATTCAAGAGGCCAATATTTAAGTGATAAATTTACCCAACCACTTAAAACTAAAGTAGTCTTTGGTTCAAGGGGTAAAGGTATAGTACCTTTTACAAATTTATTAGCTCTTAATATTTACATTTAAATATGATGATGATGGTGTAATAATAACTTTACTGAGTAGTTACTATGTGTTAGGCACCAAACTAAGCACGTTACACACACATTTGCACGATCCTGTGAGATGATCATGACCCCTTGTCATCCCATTTCATAGATGAAAGTCATGTTTATATAAGCTTAAAAACTTATCCCAAATAACACAGCTAGTTAGCAAAACTCAGGCAGCCTGACTCCATAGGCCTTGTTTAAAGAAGTAATATTTATAAACTGTCCAGCACAGCAGTGGTACAAACAAGAGTTCAATAAATGCCTAAAGGGTACTTCATACCCAAAATTGTTTCCCGCCAATCAAACTAGACTTACCCTGGTTCTGCATAACCAACTGTCAAATTATTGTTCCACGAAGAAAAGGTGGAATGGGTAGAGATCAGAATAGAGTGAATAACTGGTAAATATACTTCATGACAGGTAGTAACAGGATGTGGCATTTAGGGTATTTCCAGGTTTGTTTGCATAACACTTTTTCACAGTTCTAAAGCACAAGAACCATTCTAAGCTGGTGAAAGCATAAGGCATGTCTATGATCCAGGACTCCAATTCACTGTGGATCAGTGGATCTCAACCTTTACTCAACCTTTACAGTATATCAGAACCACCTGTGGGTTTTTAACAACACTAGAGCTGCCCAGGCTCCATTCCTGCAGATTCTATTTCAACTGGTCGGGAGTAAGCACGCATGCTTTTTTCACAGCCCCCCAGATGCAGCTAGATTTGCAAACCACTGTCCAAGATGCTCTCACACTTCCGCTCAGTTCACTCACTGAGATTCTAAGCACTACGAATCGGGCTAAGTTAACAAGTCAGGCTCCACTCCCTAATAATATTGGCAAAGAAACCAAGATCAGAGATTTATTCCAGTCCAAACCAAACAAATTGCCGGGTGAAAAAAACGCCCTGGCATAGTTTGCCATACAAAACAACTTCCTGCATCTTCCCAGTCAGTAGCCTAGAGACTGACTCTGAGCCATGAGAATTCAGAGTCAGGGGAATATGCCAATCTGAGGCATCTGCCACACTCCTAGCACACCCTCAAAAGCGCCCAGCTACATTTCACATCCACTGTCCTAACAGGGGTCGAAATAGGGAAGAGCAGTGCATTACAGAAAACAGAGCCTGCTGGGCATCAAAAGGCTGGAGAATTCCAGTCCTAGCCCTGCTACCAATCGGTCTGGTCACTTCTCTCTGGTCCTGGTGTGGCCAACAGTTATGCGAGAGGGTGAGGCATAAAAACACAGATGTCAGGCAAGCTCCAGCATGCAAAATACATAGAAATTAAAAAGCATTAAGGTGATATCAAGGAATGTATGCCATCAACCAGAAAAGTAACTGAAGTGTTCCTTTTCCCATTCTTAAGAAATCAAAAGTGGAAGCAGAAAATTGAGCAATCAGCCTACCAAGTTGACTGGGGCAACAGAATACACTCACGGATTCTGCTCACAACAGCGGGGGTGGCAGACCAAAAGGAGAAATGCAGAGCGTCCCTCTCTCCTCTGTCCACCTATGCCACCAGCACATGAATGCGTCCACACGCAGCGCCCAGTCTCCTGTTCCACTGACGCCAGCGTCCACTCACCACAAGCCTACTAAGTGCCACATGTGCTAGGATGCTCCCTCATCTCATCACCATAGACATCCCTGCTGGAGGTGAGTATGTGACAGACGAAAATCACGGAGGACTAGGGAGGTTGAGACCCACATTCCCACTGCCGTGAGAGTGAGCTTGAGAGGGACCCCAAGGCTGGGCCCTCCATGCCGCTCTCCTCAGTCATCACTCCCAGACCAGAGCAACGAGGGTGAATTTTCTTCCTCTCACTATTTTCAGCCCCTTGGCTGACCCACCATTCCCCAGAAAGCTATCGAGTTCTGGCAGCTCTGAGGCCACAAACCCATAAACGCACGGGACACACAGCCCATCTGTCTCTAATGGGTCTTTTACTTGTCATGCTGGTCATTTCTAAGAGCAGATGGGTTAAGAAAGACTTGGCAAGTTACCACGAAATGACCCCTCCATTCCTCCCTGGGAGAAGGCTGACTAGCGAGCAGTCAGGCTGGCTTTCTTCCCCCACTCCCTGCATTCCTGTCCCTAAGGAGCCACAGACAATCCCACCAAATATAAGCAGGAGACAGCCGCCTCCTTCCTACAGCTGGAGGGGGGAAGGGTCCTCTCGGGCCTTTCTAACTGCATGAAAACCAAACTGTGAGCTGTACTGACCCGGGCCTCACCCATGTTGCAGGCATGTACAACACAGGTGCCCAGTGGTATCATCAGGCAGAACTACGAATGTGCTTTCCATCGTTTTCATACACTGATTCCAGAACCGCTATCCACACAGCTCCACTTCTCACACATACGACGTGCTTCACGGATTACACAGCATGTTCACCATGCCCCTCATCCGCTCCTCCCAATAGCCTTGTGTGATCCCTTGAAGATGCTTCCTCATACTGAGGTTTGAAACCAAAACTTTCCCAAGAACATCCAGCTAGTGTTAGAACCAGGATATGAGGGCTTCTGATTCTAGAACGAGTATTTGTGCCACTATTCCCCATGGGACCCTCCAGGGATTTCTGCCTGATCTTAAAATGCAGACAGCAAATCCGTCTCTCTACAGTCCTGGGGTTCCCTATAGACAAGAAGTCAAACTTCTAAGAGAAAACTTATACTTATTTGGAAGGTTACCTGGGATTTTTTTTTAAGTTAGTTTGTTCACGTTTTGGAAAGATTGTTCCAGTGGCAATGCGGGGCATGAAGTGTAGAAACGATTCCATGATGAGACAGAGAAACAATTCGGGGGCTCTTACAACTGTTCAAATGAGGCATGAGGCGCAACCAGAAAGGACAGAGGGGAAATGCATTGGAAAGAAATGCAAAATGAAATCCACTCAGACCCAGGATGGAAAAAAAGGGAGTAAGCATGATGGTGGTTTGTAGTTTGAAAGACTGATGAATCATTAACTACTGTAGAGTGGTATCTGGGGCCTGGGTGCACCAGTTTGTTTAACCATTCACCTGCTGAGCAGTCTCTGGGCTGTGTCCAGTTTCTAGCCTTTATAAATAATGCTGCTATGAACAGATACATAAAGGCTTTTGTGTGAACATAAGTCTTCATTTCTCTGGGATAACTGCCCATGAATGTGAGTGCTGCCTCCTACGGCAATTGCAAGTTTAGTTTTTTAAGAAACTGTCAAGCTATTTTCCAGAATGGCTGTACCATCTTCCATTCCCACCAGCCAAGTGTGAGTGATCCCGTTTCCCCGCATCCTCACCAGCATTGGTCTTGTTACTACTTTTTATTTTAGGCATTCTGATAGGTGTATAGTGACGTGGCTTCAGTGTGCATTTTTCTGATGGCTCATGATGTTGAACATCTTTTCATGTGCTTATATGTTATCTGAAATGTCCCTTCAGGACTTTTATTCATTTTCAAAGTAGATGATTTGGTTTCACTGCTGAATTTGGATAGTTCTTTATATATTATAGATATGAGTCCTTTATCAGACATGTGGTTTGCAAATAGTTTCTCCCAGTCTCTAGCTTCTCTTTTAATCTTTATTTTGCATTTTACATTTTAGTCCATGATCCATTTTGAGTTAATTTTTGTATGAGGTATGAGGTTTAGATCAGAGTTCAGGTTTTTTTCCTATGACTAATCAGGTAGCCAGTAATTTCTTTTAAGAGACAAGGTCTCACTGTGTCACCCAGGCTGGAATGCAATGACAAGATCAGAGTTCACTGCAGCCTCGACTCCTGGACTCAAGTTATCCTCCTACCTCAGCCTCCTGGAGTAGCTGGGACCACAGGCAGGTGCCACCACGACCAGTTAATTTTTTTAGTTTTTGTAAAGACAGGGTCTTGTGCCATGTTACCCAGGCTAGTGTTGAACTCCTAGGCTCAAGTCATCATCCCACTTCTATGGGGCCAGGCAGTGGCACATGCCTGTAATCACAGCACTTTGGGAGGATGAAACAGGAGAATCACTTGAACCCAGGAATTCCAGACCAGCCTGAGCAACAGAGGGAGGCCCTGTCTCTGCAAAAAATTTTAAACATTACCTGGGCATGCTGTTGTACACCTGTGGTCCCAGCTACTTGGGAGGCTGAGGTGGGAGGATCTCTTGAGCCTATGAGGCTGAGGCTGCAGGGAGCCATGATCGCACCACTACACTCCAGCCTGGGAGAAAGTGAGACTTTGTCTCCAAAAAAAAAAAAAAAATGCTAGAGCATCACCCATATTAAAGACACACATTGTCTTTTTGAAAATTTAATTACAGTTATATAATGGACATGTAAAATGTCCAGTTTGAAAGTTTGAAAAATACATAACTCTAAGTATTCTTACCTTAAAATTCTGATTCCTACCTAAGATATCACATACTGTTTACATAAGTATCATAATGCCTGGACAACAACTAAAAATGTGTAAGAGGGAGAAAAATAAGCGTATATACCTACTAATTAAAGGATATTTCCCCCTTATTACTTAAAAAAGTCATCACGGCAAACCCCGTGACTGTATCTAAAGCAAACCTACAGTTTTACTTCTCTGTATTCCAAAATGCAAGGCTAAAATTCAAATACTACACATTTCCTGAAGCCAAGGGCAGTTTACTTAAAATAAATGCTTAGGGTCTATATCAAAAATATGAAAAAGCTAGTTACTTCATAGCCATTCCAATCTAAGTTCAGCTTTTTCTTTTTTAATTGACACATAATTGTGTACTGTACATATGTATGGAGTACACATAGTGATGTTATAATACATGTAATGTATGTGATCAGCATAATTAGCATATCCACCATCTCAAACATTTATCATTTCTTTGTGTTGGTAACGTTCAATACCCTTCCTCCAATTATCTGGAACTATATATTCTATTTTTTTTTTTTTTTTTTTGAGACAAAGTCATGTTCTGTTGCCCAGGCTGGAGTGCAGTGGTGCCATCTCGGCTCACTGCAACATCTGCTTCGCTTGCCAGGTTCAAGCTATTCTCCTGCTTCGACCTCCCTGGTAGCTGGGGTTACAGGCACCCAGCACCATGCCCGGCTAATTTTTGTATTTTTAGTAGAGACGGGCTTTCACCACGTTGGCCAGGCTGGTCTGAAACTCCTGACTTCTGGTGATCCACCCACCTCAGCCTCCCAAAGTGCTAGGATTACAGGCATGAGCCACCGCTCCCAGCCTGAAACTATATATTCTTGTTAACTATAGTCATCCTATGTTATAGAACACTAGAATTTATTCTTATCCAGCTATAATTTTGTATCCTTTAACAAATTTCTCCCTATCTCCCTCTTCCCCCACCCTTCTCACCCTCTAGGATCCTCTGTCTACTTTCAACTTCCATGAGATCCACTCCTTTTTGCCTTCCACATAAGAGAACATGTGCTGTGTAACTTTCTGTCCCTGGCTTATTTCATAATATCTTCCAGTTCCATCCACGGTGCTGAGAATAACAGGACTTCATCCTGTGTTATGGCTGAATAGTACTCCACTGTGTATAAAGACCACATTTTCTCGATCCATCATCTGCTGTTGGACACCGAGGCTGATTCCATATCTTGACTATGGTGAACAGTGCTGTAGGAAACATAGAGGTGCGGATGCCCCTCCGACACTGATTTCCTTTTCTTTGGGTATCTACACTGTAGTGGGACTGCTGGATCACACTGTAATTTCATTTGCAGTTTTCTGAGGAACCTCCATACTGTTTTCCATAGTGGGTGCCCTAGCTTACTCTTACTCTTTTTCTTTTTTCTCTTTTAGACAGAGTCTCATTGTTGCCCAGGCTGGAGTACAGTGGTGCAATCTTGGCTTGCTTACTGTAGCATCCGCCTCCCGGGTTCCAGTGGTTCTCATGCCTCAGTCTCCAGACTAGCTGGGATTATAGGCACCCGCCACTGCACCCGGCAAATTTTTGTATTTTTTAGTAGAGATGGGGTTTCACCATGTTGGCCAGGCTGGTCTGGAACTCCTGGGCTCAAGTGACCCGCCCACCTCAGCCGCCCAACAGTGCTGGAATTACAGGTGTGATCCACCGCTCCCAGCTAATTTTTGTGTTTTTAGTAGAGACGGGGTTTCACCATGTTGGCCAGGCTGGTTTCAAACTCCTGACCTCAGGTGATCTGCCCGCCTCGGCCTCCCAAAGTGCTGACATGTCAGCGTGCACCCCGCGCCCAGCCAGCTGCTCTAGTGTACAGCCCCCTACAATGTGTAAGAGCTCCTTTGTCTCCATATCCTCACCAGTACTGGTTATTTTTTGTCTTTTTAATAATACCCATCCTAACAGGTGAGATGATACCTCAGTGTGGTTTTGCGTTTCTCTGATTATAAGTGATACTGAGTATTTTTTCCACATATTTTTTGGCCATTTGTATGTCTTCTTTAAAGAAATGTCTGTTCAGTTGGGTGTGATGACACAGACCTGTAAGCCCAGCACTCAGAACGCTAAGGCAGGAGGACAACTTGAGCCTAGACCAGCCTAGGTAGCATAGCAAAACCCTAGCTCAAAAAAAAAAAAAAAAAAAAAAAAAAAAAAAAAAAAAAAAAAAAAAAAAGAGAGAAGAAGAAAAAAGAAATATGTGTCTGTTCAGCTTTTTAACCTCCAAAAATTAAGAGCCCATTTTGGAATCTGACGACCTGCCTGATTCAGAGACAATCTGTGTTGGGTTCTACTCTGCTACTTCCTATGTGACTTTGGGAAGTTCCCTTGGCCACTTTGAGCTCAACTTCCCCAACATTAACCAGGAATAAGTACCGCCTGCCTCTGCTGGTTAATGCTGAGGACTGAAAGGAGAACCTCCACAACGCCACTTGACAATGCCGCCTGGTGGAAGCCCTTCAATGCGGGGCTGGTAGGATCATCTGAAGCTAACTACAACTTTCCTTTCCACTGTCCCAGGCTCACTATGCATATGATTAGCAAGGAATAGAGAATAAAGGAAACCAAAATACTTGCTTAATTTTTAATAAGAAATTTTTAAAAAGTGGGGGTGGTGGAAAAATAGGAGGGAGAGGAGGGGAAGGAAAAGCAGCCGATCAGAAGTTCTAGTCCAGGGCTCATCCCCGGCCTCCTCACTCAGGCAATCACCAGTCCCCACCTCCTGGGGAGGGATACTTTCTCGGCTGGCTTCACCCACATGGAAGGCACTGCCACAGGTGTTCAGAAACCAGGAGCACCTTGAAATGGGCAATGTGCTTTGGGTAGGAGACCTACAATTTCCCCCAAGGAAATCACGGCACAAAAGTGACCCACTTAGGAGGTACCAAGGGCTGTAAATACTTGGTGGCAAAAACTGATGTCACACCTTCTGTACAGGAGACACACACACAAATAAAACTTGACAAAATAGCAGAGAAAAAAATACAGCAGACAGCCAGTGCCATTCTGTTAGAGAAATATTTATATCCCAAAGCCAGGGACCTCTCTGGAACACTGTGTTTATTTCCACGTTTCATGGAAGCTGTTTGAGTGCTCTCACCTATGTCTCAACAAACTTCCAGTCCCTGCTCTAAACTCTGTGGCTCCTCAGCAAAACCCAAAAACAAGTATCAGTTTTCCTTCCAAATGGGAAATTTCCCGACCTAGCGAAAGCAGCATCAAATCCACTTATTATGAGATAGCTGATTACAGGCGAAGCCCTCTAGTCCCAGGATGACTCCCCTCCTGCAGGAGCGGGAGGGATGGGCATAGCACTGGCCTGCCAGACCACATCTTCAGGCAGTTTGAAACCATGGCTGCTCAGGTGAGCCATGATAAAAATCAAAATCAAGTATCTCTGAAAATTGTACATGTGAAGAACCAGACCTCGGACCAGACTCAGCAGAAATGGATGTTGCAAGGTTTGTTCAGAGACCTCCTCTCCATGCCCCCTCTCCCCGGGACCTCCCTCCTTGCACTAGGGGACCAGGGACAATGGACCACTCCCTTACCTCTAGCCCAGTGCATTTTCAGGAACAGTTCCCAGACTGTACCAGACCCTGAAATGTATTCACTGAATGCACTATTTCTTGAAATGATCGTAAATCACCTACTATAACAAGAATTGTTTTAAAAGTGTTGTCTCTCTCTCGGGAATCATGCCATGAGTTTGAGCAAGCAGCTTTGCTTATCTCTACTGCAATTCTATCATTTGCAAAATGTTAACAATTACTGTGTTCACCCATAGCATTGTTGTAAAAAGCCTTAAGACCCACTTCATGTAGCCTGCCTGGAGCACAGACCCTGTCACGTGGTAAATGCCCACTGAAGGTGAGTTATCTGTAGCTATTATAACCTGCCACTCCAGCGAAAAAAAGGAGTCAATCAGGACTCATCGTATCACCATGAAAGGATGTCCATGTAGACTGCGCAGTGGGAGTAGGGGGACTCAATGTTGATCAGGTACTATTTTTTTTTTACAATGTGTACATATATATTTGTAGGTACACTGGAAAAGATCTGGAAGGAAATACACCCAGTGTTAATAGTGACTACCCCAAAGACACATTCATCCAAACACACAACAGAAAAACACTCACTATCTTTCTGTCTTCCATATCATTTGAACTATTTTCAATAAGCATCTATGGCTTTTGTAAAGTTTTTGAAAGGAATCTATTGCATTTTTTTCTGGAGAAACAAGCACGAGCATGAAAAAGGTGGAAACAGAAGGTAAAATGGAATGGGACTCAATGGAATTGAGTCCAAGCCAGGCTCAGCAGGCACATGAACCATGCACCTCTCACTACAACTCAACACCAGCTCTCTCTTCTCTTGGTCCAATGGCCCAAGACTTAGAGATAAAATCTTTATTGTGATCACATCAATCACACCAAGGAGCTTGGAACCACCCTTCCAAACTCCTCTGGTTCTGTGTACCTGCCCGGGGCTGTTAGCTTTCCTCCTGTGTCTTTGGCTGACCTGTAATCCCCTAGTGGTGGAAATGCACCCTGACACTTAGCCATCATCCCCACAACACTCAGCACCACAGAGAGACCAGGGCAGTGATGCCCACTCGGACTGTGATTCTACTTATAAAGCAAAGGATCAGGGGCCAGATGCGACATGTCTTTGGTAACTCACCAGCTATTGCTTGAACCAGAACAAAGCCAGGTCTCCTGATGCCCAGAAAAGAGCTAGTGCCTGTCCCACTAGAAACGTGGTGAAAATGTTTTGCTTGCTGTGAAAAGATGCACTACTGGAGAAGATGGGTGCAACTTCTCATGGAGGAACTCAGCCCAGATCACGAGGACACAGGGCTGCCAGATGAGACACTCGGCCCAGGTCACCAGGAAACAGGGCTGCAGAATGAGACACTCGGCCCAGGTCACTAGGAAACAGGGCTTCCGGATGAGACACTAACCCGCCCACCGGAAAGGAAATCTGGCTGGGCAGTGGAGGGAAATTTCACACAGCCCAACGACAGCAACAGCATGAACAAAACAAAAAATACCTGACTGGAAAGTCATAGCCTGGCTAGCAAATTCGAAACAAAGCCACAATCCTAGCAGCACACATCACTGCAACACAGAGCTTCAGTCAGTGTGCGCACACTTTAAGTAGAAATGTAAAATGTCCATGTTTTTGGAACAAGGAGGCTATTTGTGTGTGTGTGTGATGTCAAAGAAAACAGATGAGAAGAAACTGTTGGCAAGTAAATAGAAATAGGCGCCCTTACACATTGACAGTGAGATAACGGTATGGCCCTAATGGAAGGAATCCGGCAACACCCATCAACATTTAAAATGTGCAGAACCCTGGATCCCACAATTCCATTTCTAGCAATGCATCCTATGAACATATTCACGCAAATATGCAAGAATTATGTACAACTCAGCGGTGATTAATCGAAAAGGTTGGGAACAACCTAAATACTTACCACTGGACAACCATGTTTCTCTTATGCCAACATCTGTGTTTTTAAAAACAAGACACATAGGCTGAGCGCAGTGGCTCACGTGTGTAATCCCAGCACTTTGAGAGTCTGAGGCAGGTGGATCGCGAGGCCAAGATATCCAGATCATCCTGGCCAACATGATGAAATCCCGTCTCTACTAAAAATACAAAACTTATCTGGGCGTGGTGGCACACACCTGCAGTCCCAGCTACTAAGGAGGTTGAGGCAGGAGAACCGCTTGAACCTGGGAGGTGAAGGTTGCAGTGAGCTGAGATCACGCCAGCCTGGTGACAGAGCAAGACTCTGCCTTGGAAAAACAAACAAACAAACAAACAAAAACTGGCAACAGTGGTCACAGGGCAGTGATGGGAGTAGGACTGCCTTTCACTCTCCAGGACCTTTTGAATGTCGCTCATATTACATATTCAAAATATATGACTACAGCAAATATTTTCAAAGTAACTATGAAAAACTGGGAGAATAATAATATCTAACACACAGGACTGCTGTATAATAAAAGGATGAAAAACATTAAGCACTATCAGAGTTCAAAGGAAGAAAGATTAATTCTAGCTTGGATGTCAGAGCGGGGATGATGGAAAGGAAGTGAGTATTTCAAGTCTTGAAGGATGGAGAAGATTTAAAGAGGCAGAAGTGTGGAGATGATGTCCCAGATGGAGATAAGAACATAGGCGAAGACGATGTCCCAGATGGAGATAAGAACATAGGCGAAGACGATGAAGAGATGAGAAGGTATAAATTCTAAGTGCAGCTCTCAGGCTGGGCCTCAGAACAGGGCTTAGGCAACAAGCTGGAGTGCAAGGCTGATGGCGGGAATGGAAACACTGAAACCCAAACTTGCATATCACGCCCTGATCATGAGCATTGATGCCAAGCCAGGGAACCCATCCTTGATCTTAACAATGAAAAATCACTGGGCCGGGTGTGGCGGCTTATGCCTATAATCCAGTGCTTTGAGAGGCTGAGGCGAGAGGACTGCTTGAGGTCAGGAGTTTGAAACCACTCTGGACAACACAGCAAGACTCTGTTCTTACAAAAAATTTAAAAATTAGCTAGGCAGGATAGCACAACTGTAGTCCCAGCTACTCAGGAGGCTGAGGCGGGAGGATCACTTGAGCCCAGGAATTTAGGGTTACAGTGAGCTGTCATGGCATGCCTGCATTCCAGCCTGAGCAACAGAGCATGGGCATGTCTCAAAAATCAAATAAAATGAAATAAAATCACTAAAAGTTTGTATAGACATGAAGTATAAAATCATACCATATATGATTTAATCCAGATATATAATATAAATTAGAGGGGGAAAAGAGAAATTAGGAAGCTATTATAAGAAAACAAGGCTCAACTAAGACATGAGCAAAGGCCCTGGGCTCACAGCGCTATCTTTATATAAAGGAATGAACTACCACATTTATTTTCATGGCATCACCAACTTAGATACAGGCTACAGTATTCTGGAACCATCTCTGTATCAGTCAAATCAGATTGCCATAATACCGTAGGCAAATACCATAAAAAATACCATAGGCTGTGTGGTTTAAACATTAGTTTATTTCTCACAGCTCTGGAGGCTGGAAGTCCAAGATCAAAGTGTTGGCCAACTCAGTTCCAGGACAGAAACCTCTTCCTGGCTTGCAGACAGCCACCTTTCTTCTTGGTTCCTCACACCAGGGCAGTGGGAGCTCTCTGCTTTCTCTTTTTTTTTTTTTTTTTTTGAGACAGAGTCTCATTCTGTCACCAGGCTGGAGTGCAGTGGCACAATCTCAGCTCACTGCAACCTCTGACTCTCTGGTTCAAGCAACCCTCCTGCCTCAGCCTCCCGAGTAGCTGGGATTACAGGCACGTGTCACCACACCCAACTAATTTTTGTATTTTTAGTAGAAACAGGGTTTCAGGATGGTCTCAATCTCCTGACCCCGTGATCTCCCCACCTTGGCCTCCCAAAGTGCTGGGATTACAGGTGTGAGCCACCACACCAGGCCTGGTTTCTCTTCTTCTAAGGGCAATAATCCTGTCAGACCAGGGCCCACACTCATGACCTCATCTAACCCTAATCACTTCCCAAAGGTCCTACCCCCTAATACCATCACACTGGCAGTTAGGGCTGCAGTACAAGAATCTGGGGGAGACATAAACATTCAGTTTAGAACAATGTCTTTTCAATCCTGTTGAAAAAAACAACCAAATGAGGAGGCGACAAACTACCTTATATGTAAACAAGTCAGGACTTTTCATATTTCTGCTAACACATTAAGGTCAATTTAAAATGTCTGATAACAAGAGTCAGAAGCAGAGATAAATGAAAGTTAGTTACTCTGCATTTTAGGCCCACATTGAGCTGTCTTTCAATGACATTGTGGCACAAAGAACACTGCTTTCTATTCTTGGTTTTGCCACCAAAAAAGCTGGAACATTTCCCTGTATTTCTGTTTATCTCTAAAATCACTGGGATGACCTAGCAGACCTCCAAGGTCCCTTCCATTCACAAATTCCACAAATAACTTCCGACCAACAGAGGCTACACAAATAAACTACACTGACGAAGGGGAAAGCTAACACTAGCAAACAATGAGATGCACACAAGACAAGACGTATAGAGAACTGGATCAACCACAAACTGGTGGACGATGAGCCGGCGGTGGATAAAAACACATTCCCTAACGATGGACAGAGAGGCAATGGCGCCGAGGTAGTATTGTTGAAGATTTCCTATTTTAAACTTTCAAGATAAATGGCTCAATTGTTTATATTCATTCTGATTAAATGTGAACGTGAAAACTTCTTCCAGCGGACACAGACATCTAAAAAGTTCACAATGTATCCAATTTGTCATTTGATATTTTTACTGACAAGAAAAATGAGGGACTGAATATACAAACAGTCCATGCCTGATCATATGTATAAAGACAGAACTCAGACCACAACCTGTAGCTGCCCACCCAGGAAACCAATCCCCTATCTACAGTCAACAGCCAGGAGGCCAGCCAGGCTAGCACATCAGACAGGAAGCCAGACTGCTCTCTCTCCACAACCCAGAAACTAAACCACAACTCTGTCCCACGTGGCCAGGACTTGACTCAAAACTGACAGCCACCCTAATTTTGGCCCCTGTTTCCAGTTAGGATCATTCAGAGAAAGCCAAATACGTCCCTAATGAACCAAGGACACCCCGCTTCTGCACAGCCGCCTCCAGCCCCCACAACAGCCTCCACTGGGAGCCGTTCTTTTCCATCCTGAGGCTTCCCCACTCCTCATCCGCCACTCACTTGCATGTCAGTCTCTGCCACATGCAAGTGATGGTGCTGACTTTCTTGCCACAGCAGCTGTGAGAAAGTCGCCTCTGCCTGTCTCATGTGGGCGGCCTTCCTTTATTTCCCCCCAAAAATAAGTCTTAAATGAGGGGCTTCTCTCTATATGGCCAAGCTATACAATTCAGAAGCCCAGCATGGCAGATTCCAAGCCTGGAAAGACCATACACCCCTCAGGTCCTCTTTCCATAAAACACAGCTTCCTTGAGTTTTTCAGTCACTCCCCACCAACCAGGAAATGAACCACGTGTTATGGAAAGATCAAGGGCCTTGAAGTCAAACTTCTAGGTTCATCAAGTACTTCATCTTTGCACTTAAGAAATTACATGGCCTTGGCCAGATGTGGTGGCTCACACCTGTAATCCCAGCACTTGGGGAGGCCGAGTGGGGCGGATCAACCGAGGTTGGGAGTTCAAGACCAACCTAACCAACATAGAAAAACTCCGTCCCTACAAAAAATACAAAATCAGCCTGGCGTGGTGGCGCATGCCTGTCATCCCAGCTACTCGGGAGGCTGAGGCAGGAGAATTACTTGAACCTGGGAAGCAGAGGTTGTGGTGAGCCGAGATCGCACCATTGCACTCCAGCCTGGGCAAGAAGAGCAAAACTCTGTCTCAAAACAAAACAAAACAAAACAAAACAAAGCAAAACAAAACAAAACAAATGACGTGATCTTGAACAATTTTCTTAATTTCTCTAAGCCTCTATCTTCATCTTCAATAAAATAATTTTACCTCCAAGATTACATTAAATGGAATCCCACATGTAAACCAGCTGACAAATATCAGGTGCCCAACAGCTGTGCGCTCCTACTGCCGCCCCACTTTACCCCAAGGGAGAAGCGCAAGATGTCCTGAAAAAGCCTGTTGATCCCTATACCTCAGCATCCTGTGTTCACACAAGGCGCAGTGGCATCCAGAATTACCAGGGTCACCCAAATACAAGACATGTTTTGATTTTTCAACTTAGGTACACATGGCTTTTAAAGTTCACCATATATGATCCATAATTTAGAAGAGATTCTCCTACACTACCCCGTGGTTCTATTTTAGCAGACTTAGATGTGCCATAATAGCTCACTCTCTTAAGCCCTCTTCAGTATCAAAAACAAAACTTTAATCTGTAACACAGTTATCAGTAGTGAAAGTGGAAAAGGTACCTATGAGTCAAAATCACCCTCTGCTCCGCCCCACCCCACCCTACAAAAAGCTGTTCAGGAGTATTTGGGCTGCTTATGAGAATGCTGTCTGTATTCCCAGGGACAGACAAACGCCTACCCTGGTTAGAAGCTGCGCTGCTCAGCCTCCAGGGTAGAAAGCTCACCACATCCTCTACCCAAGGAGAAGAGAAGCAAATGGGGTGGCCAGGCTCCAGGATGTGGATGTTTAGTGTGGTTTCTGCAGTCTAGGTCACCGCCATGGGTGAAGCTCTTCCTTCCTTCCTTTCCACCCAAGTGGCCAAGGTCCTACGGCTGCTGTAAGGCCTCTTCCCTATGAGGCAGCGCAGCCATTCGCCTTCCCCCTTCTTCTTCTTCTTCTTGTTTTTTGAGATGGAGTCTCGCTCTGTCACCCAAGCTGGAGTGCAGTGGTGTAATCTTAGCTCACTGCCACCTCTGCCTCCCGGGTTTAAGTAATTCTCCTGTCTCAGCCTTCCAAGTACCTGGGATTACAGGCACCTGCCACCACGCCCAGCTAATTTTTATATTTTTAGTAGAGAGGGAATTTCAACTTCTTGGCCAGGCTGCTCTTGAACTCCTGACCTCAGGTGATCCACCTGCCTCGGCCTCCCAGAGTGCTGGGATTACAGGCATGAGCCACTGCGTCTGGCCGAGTCAGCCCAGCCATCCTGACTTTTTGTTCTGGCAAAATTACTCTCTTCCACGTCTACCTTCCAAGTAGCTAAATCAGAGATCTGGCCCCTGGGGCAGGCTTGAAGAATCCCTGTTTTTGGTCCTCAAGAGGTCCTACCAGGGTCTGGGACAATTCCAAGACTTGTGTTCTTAAAGAGGAAAGAAACCTCACATACACGGCTCTCGCAGAGCTCAGGCGAGCCCGTATCGGAGGCAAGGCTTGGGAGGCGGCCCTAAGGTTTGGGTGTGCCATCTATGATACCAGCTAAGAGATCTGAAGCCAGCTGTCTGGGTTCAAACCTCAATTCCAACAGCACTGGCTGTGTGATGTTAGACAACGTCCCCAGCCTCTCTGTGGTTCAGTTTCCTCACTGTAAAAGGGCCACAATAATAGAGCTGCTCTAAAAATTAAGTGAATTGGTGCATATAAGGTTTTCAGAACAATGCTTGGCACATGAGGAGTTCAATAGACACGTATTGAACAGAGTAACTTAGCAATTACTAAATATACTCATGCAGGCCAGGCGTGGTGGCTCATGCCTGTAATTCCAAAACTTTGAGATGCTGAGGTGAGAGGGTCACTTGAGCCCAGGAGTTTGAGAGTAGCATGGGCAACAGAGCAATATTCCATCTCTAAAAATGTGTGTAACATACATGTCTATATATACTCAAATGTTCACAGTGTATTTATAGTATACAAAATAGCTGGAACACAGACTTAACTATTCACAATGGTTACTTCTAGAGAAGGGGGAATGCAAATTTCAGCTTTTTACACCACACATATATTCTTGTATCATCTGAAATATTTAAGCAAATTGTATGTATAAATTTGACCCAAAACACATAGCAGAACAATGTAGTTTTGACTCAAAAATCTTCAAATCGTGATGGAATTGTCCTGTGAAAGTAAAGTTATAGAGATGAAAATTCTCCCTCTAGCCTAAATGCTCTTTCATATGACCTATATTACACAAACCAATGCAGAGGCCCAATCCTTTCCCCACTGTCGTAAGAATTTTTCGGTGAACTGCATTCCCCTTTACAAACTAGATGATAGTTAGAGTTACCAGGCAAGAACGTGGATCCAGTGCTGCTTTTTCAAAGCCCAATGTTCCTCACATAATACCAATGCATTCTTCAACCGGTCAACTGCCCCCAACACCTGAGCTCTCTGTTGTACACAACTCAGCGAGGCCTGGGAGAAAGCAGGTGCAAATTTCACTTACTCAGTAACAACACATCCCGCCTGATTCTTCTGCTGGGCTAGTTCTCAAGTCATCTTTTTCTAAGCTTTCATTTGGCTCTGCCACACGTACCTAGGCTGGGTAAAACACTTTATGATTCTCCTGCTTCAACCTCCCAAGTAGCTGGGACTACAGGTGTGCCACCACACCTAGCTAATTTTTGTATTCTTAGTAAAGATGGGGTTTCACCATATTGGCCAGGCTGGTCTCAACCTCCTGACCTCATGATCCGCCCGCCTCGGCCTCCCAAAGTGCTGGGATTACAGGTGTGAGTCGCCGCACCTGGCCTACTTTACCAGTTTTCTTCCTGAATTAAACCTGTTATTACTATCAATAATGTCAATCAGTGCCATTTCATTCACCGTATGACACACACACACAAAGCATTTCATACTCGCTCCACCTATCTGCTTTTCTGCAATGGCCTCAGTGTTCCCCATCTTACATGAGAGGCACAGAGAAAGATAATGACTTCTCCAAGGTTTTGTAATTCACAATCAGTGGCAGAACCAACTAGCCCAACCAGGTCTGGCCAAGGCTTGTGTTTCAGCCACACCACCTGGTTGCTGCCCCTAAGGTTCAATGGGCAAGTAACAGATCACTCCGATTGCAGAGGCTTCAGAAATGCCTTCCGCCATAGTACAATGGACGGTTCGCTCTCAGGAGGGGAGGCAGGGGTGGGAATCAGCACACAGTTCTGCTCGGTTTCTCATGCAGGGCACAGACTATGTATTTTGTGCCTTGCTTTGGAGGTGAAATGTCTCCTGCTCCCTGTACAACATCTTTCTTTGTCGTCTCCACATAAAAGTACAACTGAGTTCCTCAGGGGCAGGCAGTGATCACTGCCCTGTGCCACACCTGACTGATGTACCAACAGGTGGACACACAGGCTCTTCTCTTATGGCCCAGGCTGCCCCCATCTCCTAAGCATCGAAAACTACACACAGGATTTGCAGAACATTAATGACATGGAGGTGACTGCTTCATCTCTGTTGAAAACTTACTGCAGTGTAGTAAAGAAGAGAATTCAGGAAAAGCTGAACATTTGAGGCTGGCTGGCTGTAATCTTCAGCTGCTGAGAAAGCCTCAGCTGCTCGGTTCCACTGGGGAAATCCAACTCTTCCCTCAAAGTCCAACTCAAGTACACCTCCTCTGCGGTGCCTGCCCCTTCCTCCCTTTCACAAGCACATGCTCCCTCTGCAGTCCCAGAACATTCTATCGCCACCTCTGGAGCCACACTGTCCCAGCCGACAGCCAGCTCAGTGCACAGCTGCCTCTCCCTGTGTGTACCTGCAGGCCCCACCTGGGCTGGAAGGCTGCCTCCTTCTCCTCCACACGGAGGCGGCACTCAGGACCTACTGAATGAGGGAGGGAGTGGATGAGCAAGATCAGCCAAGGGCCACAGGGAGTGGCCTGCAGCCCCCAGCAGGAACAGCCCCTGCCCTGCCAATCCGGAGGTGCTGGCTCTGTTCTCAGCAGGGCTGCTAAAAGCTCCCTTATAACAGCTCTAGGCCACAACGACCAACTTGGTGTCAGGCCCTAGAGACACCAAAAATTGTAACAAATAAAGAGGCCGGGTATGCAGCATGCTGGTTAAAAGCACAGGCTTCAGAGTCAGAGCTTGAATTCCACTTATTACGTGACCTTGAGCAAGTTACTCAATGCATCGATCTCATTTTGTCACCGGCAGAATGAGGACATTATCTGCCACGTGGTGTTGCTGAAAAAGTAAGAGAGGTGACAGACGCAAAGTGCTTGGCACTTACTCTTACTGGTTTATTACAAAGAAAAGAACACAGGAACAGCCAAACGCAAGAGATGCACAGGGCACACCACGGGGCAGAGAGGTCGGGGCTCCCATGCCGTCCCTGGAAGTGCCACCTCCCCAGCACCAAATGAGTTCACCAAACCAGAAGCTCTCCAAACCCAGTATTTAGAGGGTTTTATGGAGTTTCCATAACATAGACATGATGAAGTCATTGGCCACCCGTGACTAGCTCAATCTCCAGCCTATCTCGTCTCCCCTCCCAGAGATAGGGGTGGTGCTGAAATGTCCAACTCTTTACTCATGACTCATCTTTCTGGCAACCAGCCCTAATCCTGAACCTGTCCAGGGGCCCAAAGCCACCTGTCATCTCATTATCATACAAAAGACATTCCTATCACCCCAGAGATTCCAAAAGTCTGAGAAGCTCTTGTGTCAGGTATTGAAACCCCACAATATTGTACTATGTATCCCACTATCACAATACTTTTTTTCTGAGACAGAGTCTACCTCTGTTGCCCAAGTTGGAGTGCCGTGGTGCGATCTCAGCTTATGGTGCGATCTCAGCTCACTGCAACCTCCACCTCCCAAGTTCAAGCAATTCTTGTGTCTCACCCTCCTGAGTAGCTGGGACTACAGGTGTGCGACACTACAACTAATTTTTGTATTTTTTAGTAGAGATGGGGTTTCACTGTGTTGGCCAGGCTGGCCTTCAACTCCTGGCCTCAAGTGATCTGCCTGCCTCGGCCTCCCAAAAACCTGGGATAAGTCATGATCCACCATGCCTGGCCTCACTATCACAATAATTATACTGAGAGGATGGGGGAGAAAAACGTGGGCAACAAGAGGAGGGCGGAGGGTAAGCAACCTGAATCCTTGTCTTCCACAGTAGGACATCTCCCTGTCTTCCACACAATCTAGAAGAACCAGCTAAAACATAAACACAGTAACCTCCAAGGAGCAGGGATCAGGGTGGAGAAGGGTAAGGTAGGGGTTTGCTGGGTTTTGTTCTAAGCCTTGTTAATTTCTGACTCTTAGAGCTGCATGCCTGTACAACTTTGCTAAAAATGAATATTTACCTGTAATCCCAGCACTTTGGGAAGCCAAGGTGGGCGGATCACGAGGTCAGGAGATCGAGACCATCCTGGCTAACACGGTGAAACCCCATCTCTACTAAAAATACAAATATTATCCAGGCGTGGTGGTGGGCACCTGTAGTCCCAGCTACTCAGGAGGTTCTGGCAAGAGAATGGTGTGAACTCAGGAGGCAGAGCTTGCAGTGATCTGAGACCATGCCACTGCACTCCAGCCTGGGTGACAGAGCGAGACTCCATCTCAAAAAAAAAAAAGAGTATTTAATTTTTAAACAAAATCTGATACTTGACCAACAACAATAGTATATTAAGTGATACGGTTTTTTGGTTTTTTTTTTGGAGAGAGGGTCTTGCTCTGTTGCCCAGGCTGGAGTGCTGTGGTACAATTCTAACTTACTACAGCCTCAAATTATTGGGATCAGGTGATCAACCTCCCGAGCAGCTAGAACCACAGGTGTGCACCACCACGCCCAGCATTTTTTTTTTTTTTTTTTTGGTAGAGGTGGAGGTCTCACTATGTTGGTGGTCTTAAACTGCTGATCTCAGTGGATCCTACTGCCTCAGCCTCCCTAAGTGCTGGGATTACAGGTGTGAGCCACCACACCAGGCCCAAGTGGCATATTCTAAAATTTTTTGGAATCCAACCACTTTGAAAATGTATGGAGAGCTATAAATCGTCTCCTCATAAACACACATGGATGCATATACACAAAATTGTTGCACAGGATTTTGGGGACTTCATAAATTTCTGAAAGCCAGGTTAAAAACCTTAGGATTATAGATTCTGGTTTCTTTTTTTTTTTTTTCTTTTTCTTTTCTTTTTTTTTTTTTTTTTTTTTTTGAGACAGAGTCTCGCTTTGTCGTCCAGGCTGGAGTGCAGTGACGTGATCTCGGCTCACTGCAAGCTCCGCCTCCCAGGTTCATGACATTCTCCTGCCTCAGCCTCCCGAGTAGCTGGGATTACAGGTGCCCGCCACCATGCCTGGCTAATTTTTTGTGTTTTTAGTAGAGGCAGGGTTTCACCATAGCCAGGATGGTCTCAATCTCCTGACCTCGTGATCTGCCCTCCTCGGCCTCCCAAAGTCTGGGATTACAGGCGTAGCCACCGCGCCCGGCCCTAGATTCTGGTTTATTAAAGGAAATGTATTTCAAGTCAGAGCTTGTCATTTATTGCACAGGAAAATGAAAACTTCATTTAAAAAATCAAAAACACCCACATGATAAAAAGAGGTCCTGCGTGGTTTTAAACTACTTGGTGACCACCATCAGTTGTTTTCTTGACCATGGGATGCACCTAATTCCTAACTATGAATAAAGGTGCAAACATTGTTTATTGTGTTTTTGGCTTCAGCCTTGAAATAATCAGATTCTCTCAAACTCAGGAATGTGAATCGCTGTTTGGTTGATGCAGCTATTTCCATTCTAGAAATAGATCTGGAATCATGTACTTTTGCCCATGAAGAGTCCTTTCTGTAAAACTTGAAAAGGCAAGGTCCCAAATTCCCCATATGGGTGTTTCTTCCAGTAGAAGAATGACTCTAATGACCTCTTAGCAAAACTTACATAATCAGGGCAGGCCATCAAAATACTCCAAAACACAAAGTTTAGTTCCGTTTCTTGTGGACTTGTCTCCACTGCTATCAATCTCACCAACAGCCTCACATCAAGTCAGAGGAACGGTTTTTTCATTTAAGAAGGATCTTCATTGCTGGGTGTGGTGGCTCACACCTGTAATCCCAGGACTTTGGGAGGCCAAGGAAGGCGGATCATGAGGTCAGGAGTTTGTGACAAGCCTGGTCAACATACTGAAACCCCGTCTGTAGTAAAAATACAAAAATTAGCCAGGCTTGGTGGCATGTGCCTGTAGTCCCAGCTACTCAGGAGGCTGAGGCAGGAGAACTGCTTGAACCCGGGAAGTGGAAGTTGTGGTGAGCCAAGATTGCACCACTGCCCTGCAGCCTGGGCAAGAGAATGAGACTAGGCCTAAAAAAAAAAAAAAAAAAAAAAAAAAAAAAAGGGATCTTCATGTTCCTGCCAATTTGCAAAAAGGAAAAAAAAAATTGGTATCTGTTAACCAGAGGCAATGAAAAGCACTTCCCAGGCTGCTGTAGTAAGTGGATCAGTAACTGTGGTGGGAGATTCCAACCCCCGAGACCTGTGACTATGTCACGCAGCAAAAGGGCTTTACCACAGGCCTTAGGAGGAGTATCCTGGGCTACCCAGGGAGGTCCAGTCTAATCCCATGAGCCTCTAAGAGCATAGAACTGGCCAGGCACGGTGGCTCACGCCTGTAATCTCCACACTTTGGGAGGCTAAGGCAGGCGGATCACGAGATCAAGAGATGGAGACCATCCTGGCTAAAATGGTGAAACCCCATCTCTACTAAAAATACAAAAATTAGTCGGGCATCGTGGCGGGCACCTGTAGTCCCAGCTACTCAGGAGGCTGAAGCAGGAGAATCACTTGAACCTGGGAGGTAGAGGTTGCAGTGAGCTAAGATCACACCACTGCACTGCAGCCTGGGTAATAGTGCGAGACTCCATCTCAAAAAAAATTTTAAAGTAGGGCATAGAACTTTCTCTGAATGGAAGAACAGAAATGCACACAGGGGAACTGGAGAGCCTGACCAGGTCCCTGGCCTAGCTAGTCCTGAGCTGATGGGACCACGTGCAAAGACCAGATAGAGGCCTCAGGAGCTGAGGGCAGCCCCCAACAGATGACCAGCAAGGGAACAGACACCTCAGTCCTGCAACCACAAGGAACTATATTTGGCCAAAAGCGCTTGGAAACAATTCTCCAGTGAGGAATGCAGCCCAGCCCACACGGTGATTTTTGTCCAGTGACACCCACGTCAGACTTCTGCCCCACAGAACTGTGAGATGATACAATTTCCATTGTTTTAAGCCATTAAATTTATGGAAATGTGGTAAAGCAGCAACAGAAATGAATACAGTGACTTATGTGGAAACCACTAGAAGAGTGTCTGGCACCGTGTTGACACCTGACAAGCGTTTCCTGATTTCCTTACATCGCAAGGCAGGGCTGGCCACACTCCATCCAAAACAATAGATGATAGACTTGTTCTGACAAAACAGATTCAGTGAATTATAAATGGCCCAGAACACCTACAAATTTCAGGTTTCAGGTAAGTGATTGCCTTTCCTTTCACTTAGAAACCTCACAATGCTCATCTTACTGAGAAACTCTAAGTACCAGGCAGGAGACTGAACACCAGACAAACCCAGCCCCAGATGCCCCGAGGGAGCCCATCCCAGCACTCACTCCGCTGCACTGAAATGATGTCCAGGTCAGTTGATCCCACTAGACCAAGAACTCCGGCTCTCCATGTGTGAGTCACCAGTGCTGCCTCTGCATCTCTGCTTCTAGGATGGTGCTTCTGCACTTCACAGGAAATCTGTATCAATGTTTGTCAACACTATATATGACAGTGTAACTTAATGTCTGCACAGAAAACATCAGTTCTTTGAGGACCAAGGCCGTGTTTATTAGCCTTTGTCCTCCCACTGCCACTGTCTGGGACATCAGAGGCACTCGGTAGAAGTTGCTGAAGAGAAAGTAAAGGCAGAGGAGAGACAGGAAAGCAGGACCAACACTGCAGACACAGATTCTGACGTGGCTGGAGGAGAGGCAAGCCAGAGAAACTTCCTGGATGCTGGAATGGGGTTCACTGTGATACCTGCTGCTGAATTTCAAATGTCAAAGGTGGTGCTTTGCTGACCTTGACCTCTGACTGCCCTTTAGCTTTCCCAAACTCAACACAGGGCACTTAGAAACTGCTATGTCAAGAAATTACGCTTCATTAAGGCATGGGAATGTTATTTACATGGACATTCATTACTGCATTTTTTACATGCGAATGTAAATAATTGAAGAGATTGTTAAAAACTAAATCATGTGCATTCAATAACTTTGTAAAATATTAATAACTGAAACACAAATTTTGATATTCCCCCAAAATGCTAAAATATAAAAAATACTGGCCAATTAAAGATAGAAAACAATCCTAATGAAGCTCCCCAACAGACACATTAAAACTTCTCTGTACATTAAACATTTGGGATTTCAAAGGAAAACCCAGATTCATTCCATTCTTAATATGGCATTTAAAAAAAAATCTTAGGTAATAAAATATTTCATTTAAAATTTACAAAATTCCATTACATTCATGATTTCATTTGATCCTCAAAACAATCTCCTGAGTTAGGCAGAACAGGTATTACTAACAACTAACTCCATTCTACAGGTAAGGGAATTGAAGTTCAGAAAGCACTTGGACTTAACAAAAGCTTTAATAGGGCCACATATCGAAACCAAATCTTCTGCTCAAAAGAACTAGAAGAAGTTATCTTTTACATATTATTCATACTTACACCCTGTCAATATCCAACAATGTTTTGAAGTCGCCTGCAATAATAGACACCTATCCAATAAAAACATTAAAATGAAAAACGGTGGGGGGGGGGAACAGCAGGTGGCATGGGAGACAGAGGAAGGTAGATAGCAAAGACTGAGACTTATAATCTAAGAAAACTTCATCTCTGACCTTCCAGTTCCAGGCAGATAATACTAAAGGAAATAACATGGTTTATAGACTCATCAACTGACAAAAGAGAGGTTGCATCAGTTCTTAACTATGAAACACTCCTAGCAGCCATAGCAAATCTCTAGGACAACATATCAATGGCATCAAAGCAAGAGTATACTTCAGTGATAGAGTGAATTAAGTTCCCTGTTTGGGACCCAGGCCAGGGCTAGAGAAAAGAACTCTGAAATGTAGAGCTCAAAAATGTATCCTCTGTCAGCCAGGTGCAGTGGCTCACACCTGTAATCCCCAGCACTCTGGAAGGCCGAGGCGGGCAGATCACGAAGTCAGGAGATGGAGACCATCCTGGCTAGCACAGAGAAATCCTGTTTCCACTAAAAATACAAAAAAATTAGCCGGGCGTGGTGGCAGGCGCCTATAGTCCCAGCTGCTTGGGAGGCTGAGTTGGAGAATGGAGTGAACCCAGGAGGCGGAGCTTGCAGTGAGCCTAGATCCTGCCACTGCACTCCAGCCTAGGCAACAGAGCAAAACTCCGTCTCAAAAAAAAAAAAAAAAAAAAAACATTATATATGTGTGTGTGTGTGTGTGTGTGTGTATATATATATATATCCTCTGTCTTCTCCATACCCATGTGTTCCCTTCTGTGAGAGACTTCCTTACACCACTGCTGGGAAGAGAATTTTTCTCTGCTATATTTGCTTGGAAGAATTAAAGGTGCAGGGCAAAAATTCTTGGAAATTATGTACTTTACGATCCTCAAAAGTGAGAAAAATGAAACCCAGAAGAGAAGGCCTTCCAGGAAAATTCCAGAGCCGAAGGTAGACCCAGTACATTGTTTTTGTTTTGAGAGGAAGTCTCACTCTATGGCCCAGGCTGGAGTGCAGTGGAGCCATTTCACTCACTGCAACCTCCGCCTCCTGGGTTCAAGCTATTCTCCTGCCTCAGCCTCCTGAGTAGCTGCGATTACAGGCACCCACCACCACGCCGAATCAATTTTTGGATTTTTAGTAGAGATAGGGTTTCATCATGTTGGCCAGGTTGCTCTCGAACTCCTGACCTCAAGTGATCAGCCTGCCTAGACCTCCCAAAGTCCTCGGATTACAGGCATGAGCCACCGCGCCTGGCCGACCTGGAAAGTTTTAATCAATTACTCTGAACCATGAAACAAACATTAGGAAGTAATAGAAAAAAAAATTAATCTAAAAACCCTCTGGACAGTCAAAGAATTGCAGATTTAAAATAGTATGAATACTTGGATTCATGGTTTTGAAAAAGGACCTCGCATTTACCCGCATGCACAAACTGCCTGCCCACCTCTATCAGAGCATTTTTCAAGCTGTGCTACAGTTAACTATGTACTGCCCAAAGTTAATCTGTCCCTGCAGATCATAAGCTCTTCAAGACCAGGACTTCAGGAGAACAAGCAAAACTTCAGAGAGAAAGGAGCCACCGAAACAGAGTTCATAACAATGGGTCGGCAGGAGCTGATGACTGGAGGTGCGCGGTAGCTTTGGGGTCTGGGACAGCGGAGGGCAGAGAAGGCAAAAGGGCCTGCATGACACGCTACAGGGCTAGGAGCATCAGCTGCGGTGATTAGTTCAGTTTTGTCTCGTATGCCTGTTACTTATACACCATCTCTTGTTCAGAAAGAACTTCAGGTTGAGTATTTGGACTCCTTGAGTCTTCTGCTGTTTGTCTCCGGGACGTTTAACACTCTTAAAAGGGGAAAACTGTCCAGTTCGATTTTCCTTCCTGGGACATTACAGGTTTTTCAAAAGTTTGATGAAAGCATTCACTAAGGAGTGATTCCACTTTCTCTGGTGGCTGAGAAATAGGCGTCTGAGGGGCAGCATCAGGTCTTCTCATCAAGCTGAGGTCGGAGTCTCCCCACCCACGGACCTCACCCTTGCTCTCCCCTCATAAATCTGACTTCTAACTGTAACTGCCTTGGCTTCATTCCGTGGGTGTGGATGCTCCTGCTTGAAACGCATTTTCCAGCCCGCCAAATTTTGGGGAGAGTTTCTTCCACTCTCCAAGCGCCGAGAGTTACAAAGTTCAATCTACCTTTCCAGATTTTTTTTTTCTTCCCATTACTAACGGAAGAAATCAAGAAACGCCAGGCAGAAGGGCCCTGCTCCCTCCAATCAGAACCCAGCCCGGGGCCAGAGCGGGAAGTGCGGCGGTGGGACGCGCAGTGATAGCCCCTCGCCCCCCTGGACCCGCCGGCCAGGGCAGAGGTCCGTGCGGCCGCTGTGCGACAGCTCCGGGCCCGCGCCTCTCGCTTCCTCCCGCCGGGCAAGTGAGAGGATAAACCATGGGGCGGGGTCAGCGCGCCCCCACCAACCGCGACCCTCGCGCACGGACCCCCACTACACGCGCGTCCCAGGCGGAGTCGACCCAGAGGAGCCACGGGGCAGCGCACAGCCCCACTAGCAGGACGGCCAGGACCCACGCGCGCGGGTCCACGAAGCCACCTATATAGGTGACAAAACACTCAGGAAGCCGTCATGCGGGGCCGGGAAAGAGCCCCCACCCAGAGTCACGGACTCCCTCGTCCGAGGGTCCGCGCAGTCCCCTCGGTGAGTCTAGCGAAGCAGTCTCGCTGCGAGGGAGGTCGGGGAGGGCGGCGGAGTCTACCACTCGCGGTGACCCGGACCCCGCCCCACGAGTGGGTCCTCGCAGGGCCCCCTCTACCGCACGCGGGGACCAGCCACGCCGCGGAGGACCGGGCAGAAGCCAGCGCCCGGGTCCATGCAGTGCACTCCGCGGCAGACGCGGGGAGCCGGGGAGCAGTGGGGACCTGCCGCCACCCGCAGGGCGACCAGGATCCCCGCGCAGGCCCATGCGGTATCGTAGCAGGCGCGAAGCCCCCGGTGCCACCCGAGGCCGAGACAAAGTCCAGGAGCAAGGACCCCGGATCCCGACCTCGGACCCTGAGGAGCCCAGCTCGGAGCTGCCACGCCCGGGGCAGAGACCCCGCTCGCTCTGGAGACCCCGTTGCCCGTCGCGCCGTCTCACCTCAGGCCGCCGCCTGGCAGCGCTCGCTCCTCGCCGCGGCGCCTGGGCCGACTGGAGCGCAGCTGAGCAGCCGACAGAGCCGCGGCAGCCTCAACAATGGGGCGGGGCCGCCGCCGCCGCTTCAGCCCGTGTTCCCCGCTCAGGATCCGGCTCGGATCAAGGAGCTGCAGCTGGCGCGGGGCTGCGGCCGGGACACACACCGTGCAGGTGCACACGAACCCGCCCGCCTCCCGCCGCCCCGCCCCCAGCGGAGCCGGGCGCCAAGGGCCCGCCCCCCGGTCAATGGGGAGCGAGCCGTGTGGAGAGGGCGGGGCCTAGGGGAACAAATGGAGGTTGGGCGGGGCGGTGCCGGGACTGGGCGTGCAGGGTCCCGCGGGAGGACCGGACCCAAGAGCTGGTAGGATCCTGGCCTCCTAGGAGACCCAGCTCAACGTCCACCTGGAGTCTGCTCTACAGGACGCGCTCATCTCAAGCCCAGAACTCAGGCTTTTAGGGCAGAGAGCGAGAGACAGGCTTGCTTTACAAAAAGTGAAACTGAGGTCCAAGGAATAGGATTGCCTGTTGCCCGAAGTCACGTAGTCCCATTCACTCGTTCACCTTGTCATTCAGCAAACAGTTGGAAGCACTTATGGTGGGCGTTAGGAGTGAAGTAGGGCCTGTAATCCCAGCACTGTAATCCAGCACTTTGTGGGGCCGAGGCAGGTGGATCACTTGAGGCCAGGAGTTCGAAACCAGCCTGACCAACAAGATGAAACCCCATCTCTGCTAAAAATACAAAAACTTAGCCGATCGTGGTGGCGCGTACCTGTGGTCCCAGCTACCGGGAAGACTGAGGCAAGATAATCGTTTGAACCCGGGAGCTGGAGGTTGCAGTGAGCTGAGATGGTGCCAACTGCATGGGCTCTGGCCTGGGCGACAGAGTGAGACTCTGTCTCAAAAAAAAAAAAAAAAAAAATTAATAGATGGGAAGTAGAAGCGAACTTAGGCCTTCCCTGAAGGAGCTCGGCCAAGGAGTATCTGAAATGTCTCTGCATCTCTTTAAGGTCTGATAAAGGAACCAGGAGCAAGCACTAATCACTTCCCTTTCCTGCCTCATAGCTTTCATGTGTTTGCTGTTCCCCGCCTGAAATGCCAAGTACCAATGGTGTTTATTTATTTATAGAAATAGGGTCTCCCTATATTGCTCAGGCTGGTCTCAACCTTCTGGCCTCAAGCTATCCTCTCGTCTCAGCCTCCCAAAGTGTTGGGATTACAGGCATGAACCACTGTCTCCAGCCCAGATCGTCTTTAAAACGTCTTTCCTCATCTTATTTGAGCTTCCTGCTTCATGTGCCCCCACACATTGGTTTCCCTGTACTTCCACAGCTGCTCCTCGGTGGGTTCCGAGGACCCACCCCCTTCTCTGCCCAACTTGTATATGTCTGGACTCAGGCCAAATGCCTTTCCATTTGCAGTGGGCACTGCCACAGGAAATGTCATGCCCTTGCGGGCTTCACAAACCATCCACATGCTCTGCTGCCTGCCAGAGACATCCGTCCCAGTCAGATGCCCAGCCCTGACCTTTCCCAAAGCCCCAGCTAGACACAGGGAAACATCTCAAATTGTCCGCGGCCAAAACAGAGTGGTTTCTTAATGCCCTAACCTGCTCATCCACATTCTTGTGATTCTCTGTAAACAGCCCCTCCATCCACCCAGCTGCTCAGGTGAAAATCTCAAATCCTCCTCCAGTCCTTCCTCCCCGAACCTCTCATGCAGCCCTCTGCCTTCCTAGGACGCTGAGCACCCCTCACTCCCAGCGCCAGCTGGGGTGCTGTCTGAGTGGCTGCCTCCCACGTGACATGAAGTGTGACCTCTCGCCCGATGTGGTGGCTTACACCTGTAGTCACAGCACTTTGGGAGACTGTGGCAGGCAGATCGCTTGAGGCCAGGAGACTGGGACCAGCCTGGCCAATATGGAAACTAAAATACAACAATTAGCCAGGCATGGTAATGCGTGCCTGTCATCCCAGCTCCCCTACCCAGGAGGCTGAGGCAGGAAAATTGCTTGAACCTGGGAGGCAGAGGTTGCAGTGAGCCAAGGTCACACCACTGCACTCCAGCCTGGGCAACAGAGTGAGAATCTGTCACAAATTAAAAAAAAAAAAGAAGAAGAAGAAGAAGGAGAAGAAGTGTGACCTCTCTAAGGCAAGGCAGTGTCCCACTCTGATTCACTTCCATGTGTAAAACAGGACCTGCACCCTGAAGGTATTCACTCAGGGACGCTGCTGGGATGGGTGGATGCACGGTTAAGGTCTTCATGGTGGCTGGGGCTGACCCCATCCCCATCGCTCTTCCCACACACACCTGCACACTCATCACTCCCACGCTCACACCCACCACTGAAAGCCTGGCCCCTAATCTGATTTGCCTAACAAGGTCCCCAGATGAACAACACAGGATTCCCTACCTCTCCCCTGCTAGGGCCCCACCGTGTTCTGGGATGTACTCAGGGATAAGGAGAACAAAACCTCAGGGAGTGAAAGGACATTCCAGGGTGCAGGCCTCTGCATCCCCCTCCATGCCCTCACCCCTGCCTGACACACCCTCACCCCTGTACCTGGCCAGCTCCTACCAGCCCTTAAAGTCTCACCGAGTTCAGTGGTGGCAGCCACACCCTAAAGTGACTGACCCCCCAATGACCTATGCCCTTGCATAGTCTTCCTGACCTTGGGTACGAGCAAAACCGGTGACTGGCTTCTAACCCATAGAGCCTGGCAAAAGCAATGGGATGTCACTGTCACAGTGCATCACCTTCGCACACTAGAGAGAAAGGTTCCACCTGCAGGCGCTCCAGGAGGGAGATGCTCTGCTGAGAAAGGACCTTTGTAGGAGCCCCGTAGGCAAGGAAGCAAAAAGCTGGGCCCTTGCCAAGCGGGTCCAAGCAAATGAATTCTGCCAATAACCTCGGCGGACCTGGAAATGTATTCTGCCCTGGTGGAGCCTCAGATGAGGATGCAGCCCAGCTGCTTAGCATGAGATCCCAAGCACAGGACCTGCTAAAATGTGCTCAACTCCTAGCTTGCCAAAATTGGCTTAAAGGTGTTTGTTACTTTAAGCTTCTAAGTTTTTAGTTATTGCCTATGAAAGTGTTAAAATATGAGACAATAACTTAGGTCCCCTCCCCATCACACACATTCTTCTTTCCAACATTCATCACAATTCTACTTATTGATTTCAAATCTCCCTCTTGACTGGGTGCAGTGGCTCAGGAGTTCCAGACCAGCCTGGCCAACATGGTGAAACCCCATCTCTACCAAAAATACAAAAATTAGCTAGATGTGGTGGTGCAGTCCTGTAATCCCAGCTACTCGGAAGGCTGAGGCAGGAGAATTGCTTGAATCCAGGAGGCAGAGGTTGCAGTGAGCCGAGATGACACCATTGCACTCCAGCCTGAGTGACAAGAACAAAACTCTGTCTCAAAAAATAAAAGAAAAAAAAAGTCTCTTGCCACTAGCATGAAGGTCCCATGAGAAGAAAAATGGGAACTCTTGCTCATAACAGTGCCCCAAATGCCCAGCACGGTGTAGCTCTAGGGCAGTTGGTCGATGGTGGACGCTGCTGGTTGGAGGGCCCAGCTGGCCCTCCCAACTGCCTCCTCCCTGGTCACGTTCCATTATAGAGAACAGAATAGTTTCTTGCCTTTCCAGAGTCCCTCTTAGTGGAGATTGGCCAAGTGACATTGTCCTGCCCCGGGAGATATAAGTGGAAGTTGGCTGAAAGGTTTCTAGCCTTGGTGTGCTGGGACGATTTGAACCAGGACATGACAGCTGACCGTCCATTGTTCGGGAATTCTGCAACTTGGTTGTTCAACACATTCAGTACTTCAAAATATTAAATAATATAAACTCGCAAATTAAAAAATGCATTAGACCAGATGCAGTGGCCCACGTCTAACACATTGGAAGCCTGAGGCAGGAAGATCACTTGAGCCTAGGAGTTCAATACCAGCTTAGGCAAAAAAGGAAGACCCTGTCTCTACAAAAAATTTTAAAATTAGCTATGCATGGTGGTGTGTGCATGCAATCCTAGCCACTCAGGAGGCTGAGATGGGAGGATCGCTTGAGCCATCTGTTCAAGGCCCCAATGAGCTATGATAGTGCCACTGCACTCCAGCCTGGGTAACAGAGCCAGACCCTGTCTCAGAAATAAATATATTTCATATATTAATAAATTTATAATAAATGTATGTATATACACATTTAAGTATAATAATTATATATTTAGATATAAATATATATTTCTTGTTTTATTTATTTATTTATTTATTTTGCGATGGAGTTTAACCCTTGTCACCCAGGCTGCAGTGCAATGACACAATCTGGGCTCACCGCAACCTCCACCTCCTGGGTTCAAGTGATTTTCCTGCTTCAGTCTCCTGAGTACCTGGGATTACAGACATGCACCACCACGCCTGGCTAATTTTTGTATCTTTAGTAGAGATGGGATTTCTCCATGTTGGTCAGGCTAGTCTCGAACTCCTGACCTCAGGTGATCTGCCCACCTTGGCCTCCCAAATTGCTGGGATTACTGGTGTAAGCCACTGTGCACAGCCTATATGATACATTTATATATTATAATTATGTATATTAATTTTATATAATTATATATAAATATAAATATAAAAACTTTCCTTGCCTTCTCTTGTTTCTACCTTCAGTCAGTCCCATGACTTCAAATACTATCTACAGGTAGTAATTTTAAATGTGTATTTTATATTTTATATATATATATATATATATATATATATATATATTTGTTGTTGTTGTTGTTGAGACAGAGTCTCGCCCTGTCGCCAGGCTGGAGTGCAATGGTGTAGTCTCAGCTCACTGCAACCTCTGACTCCTGGGTTCAGGCAATTCTCCTGCCTCAGCCTCCCAAGTAGCTGGGCTTATAAGCGTCCACCACCACGTCCAGCTTTTTTTTTTTTTTTAGTAGAGACAGGGTTTTGCCATGTTGGTTAGTTTGGTTTTGAACTCCTGACCTTAACTGATCGCCCACCTCGGCCTCCTAAAGTGCTGGGAATACATGCGTGAGCCACCTTGGCCAAAATATTTTTCTGTTTCCAAACATTTTACATGAGAGGAAAGTGGAGAAGAAATCATCTGACACTCTACTGTAAAAAAAAAAAAAATCATTGTGCCTCTCTTCTTTTCATCTTTCCTAAGTGTACATATTACCAAAATGTCTTTAGGTTGAGGTCCCCACGTGAAAACTTTACAGGGTGCTGTGTCCTCAGCCACCCTCCTGTCTTTTCCTAGTCCTGGCATTTTAGAACTGTCTGGGGATGACCCAGGATACCCACAGTGGCCATGTCTATTGGAGGGTCTAGTGAGTATCAGCCCGGGGTCATCTCATCGCCAACGACAGCCTGAGGTAGGGAGTAGAGTCTCTCAGGGGAGCAGTTGGATGCTCCTGGCCTTAGAGGAATCTCCTGGTATAGTTTCATCTATAATGGTGACCCCTTAGGGTTATTAAAATTTTAGGACATTAAAATGAATGGACAATACAACGTAATGTCTTTAAAGATAGGTCATTAAAACTGTTCCTCCAGGCCGGGCACGGTGGCTCAAGCCTGTAATCCCAGCACTTTGGGAGGCCGAGACGGGCGGATCACGAAGTCATGAGATCGAGACCATCCTGGCTAACCCGGTGAAACCCCGTCTCTACTAAAAATATACAAAAAAAAAAAAAACTAGCCGGGCGAGGTGGCGGGCGCCTGTAGTCCCAGCTACTCGGGAGGCTGAGGCAGAATGGCGTAAACCCGGGAGGCGGAGCTTGCAGTGAGCTGAGATCCGGCCACTGCGCTCCAGCCTGGGCGACAGAGCGAGACTCCGTCTCAAAAAAACAAAACAAAACAAAACAAAACAAAACAAAACAAAAAAAAAACTGTTCCTCCAGCCGGAGCTTTTATTCCTCGGACACACATTGACGGTCTGCAAATGGGATGCTGATATTGAGAGGAAAAGGCAGAAAGGATTTCTGCTCTCTAGATTGTCTCAGACTTGTGAAGAGAGAAAAACTGTCCCAAAGGTCAAGGAAAACCCACCCCAGAGAGGATATGCAAGAACCTGAATATGAAAATGCACTGAAGGCACACAGGAGGACAAAGAGCAGTGCCAGTGCCTCCTAGGTGGTCACTGAGGACTTTACTGAACAGGATGGGTGTCCCGAGGGATAGAAGGGCCTGCCGTGACACTTAGAAAGGTCTGTGTTGGAGTCAGCACTGCCTCTCCCTGAGTTTGTTACCTTGATAAGGCTTGTCCGCTTATTTGAGTTTCAGTTTTTCATTGACTGTAAGATACATGTTGTCAGTACAGCTTGAAAGAT
This sequence comes from Macaca nemestrina, assembly GCF_043159975.1. Lineage (NCBI taxonomy): Eukaryota > Metazoa > Chordata > Mammalia > Primates > Cercopithecidae > Macaca > Macaca nemestrina. Next base: position 227,621 of record NW_027257561.1, read on the forward strand.
AAAGGTACTATTTCTAAAGTAGCAAGGTAAAATGACATATTTTATTTGCTAAAAGTTCATATTTCTTTCTTCCCCAGAGTGAGTGTAGTAAGTTTTAAAGGTCTGTTCTTTTCAAGGGTAATGTCAAATGGAATTGTAACACTCAGCTTTGTCAATGCTACTAGTGAAATAAAAGTGTGATAGATAAATTGATGATTTACAAAGATTCACCAAAATGTCAGTTTCCCTCTTGTAGCATGGTGAAGAATTTATGACAGTGGACACATCTGTATCCTCTTATCTGGATATCTGAGGGGTTTTTTGGTGTTGTTTTATGGTTTTTTTGGAGACACTGTCTTGCTTTGTAGCCCGGCTGGAGTGCAGTGGCACCATCTCTACTTACTGCAACCTCTGCCTCCCGGGTTCAAGTGATTCTCCTGTGTCAGCCTCCCGAGTGGGATTATAGGCACCCACCATCACACATATCTAATTTTTGTATTTTTAGTAAACATAGGGTTTTAGACCTGGCGCGGTGGCTTATGCCTGTAATCCCAGCACTTTGGGAGGCCAAGGTGGGCGGATCACGAGGTCAGGAGTTCCAGAGCAGCCTGGCCAACATGGCGAAAAACTGTCTCTACCACAAATACAAAAAAATTAGCTGAGTCTGGTGGCAGGCACTTGTAATCCTAGCTACTCGGGAGGCTGAGGCAAGAGAATTGCTTGAACCCGGGAGGTGAAGTTTGCAGTGAGCCAACATCTTGCCACTGCATCCCAGCCCAAGCGACAATGCAAGACTCCGTCTCAAAAAACAAACAAACAAACAAACAGCAAAAAGGCGGGGTTTTGCCATGTTGGCCAGGCTGGTCTCAACCTCCTGACATCAGGTGATTGCCCGCCTCAGCCTCCCAAGGTGCTGGGATTACAGGCGTGGGCCAGCACACCCGGCCCACTCTATTTTCTTTTAATTCCCTAAATTTTAACATGTTAGAGTTTGTCTGTTCCTTTATTACTGTTTTCTTACATAAAAGAAATTCTGTCTAATCCTTCGTAAAAAAAAAAAAAAAAAAAAATCTTCCTGTAACTTCTGAAAGTGTTCTGGTTTTATCTTTCGTATTTGAATATCTAATACATTGATTATGGTTCATGGAATAGAGAAGAATGCAATGTATTTTCCCAAGTAGACGCCAGCCTGGTTTGCCTCATATTTTAAAGTGCATGTGATTTCTTTTTCTATTCTACGGTGCCTACTCTATCATTCGTCAACTTTCCACATAAATGCTGGGTCATTAAGACTTTTCTTCCCGTTGGTCTGCTTGCTCATCTCTCTGCTAATACTGAGCTGTCCTGAGTATTTTCGTTTGAAAATCTTAGAAGTATGTTAGACAAGCCATCACTCTTTTTTTAGATGACGAAAAAACATTAGTCATTTGTCATTTTTACTATGCATGAAAAAGTAATTTTTCCTGCCTAAAAACAACCTGATTTGGGAATTTATGTGATTTCATAGGAATAGCATCTGGAAGTGGTGACATTAATGTCATTTTAAAATGCCTTGACATTGTGCAATAGAAATTTTAAAAATTATTGTATTAGTATTGTTAAATATCAATTATTGGTTTTATTTACTACTCAATTAAATTTAATAATCCTACTCTCTCTTGGTATAATCACATGGAATGGGCTCAACTCCCCAGTTAATAAGTGACAGCACGTATAAAATATTGTCTACCAGGGAAACTCATTGAACACTTAGTGTTCAGACTGTGTTTTGGTGTCTGGTTTCCTAAGCACCACTGTAGTGAAAATAATAGACCTTCGGCAGAAAAAGTTTTGGTAAATATATTACATAAGCCATTTAAATGCAGTGAGTCATTCTTATTACTTGGTTTGGTGGAATCCCTTTCAAAATGTAAGTTACCAATACAAACAAAGATGGAATTTTGTGAGCAGGCATTTTTAAGAATAAGTAGTCTCAGGACTGATAATATTAACTCCCTTATGCACATCAGGTAGGACTTTATTATGACAGATACTAGAAATGTACAAAGTGAAGTTAAAAGGTAACTCCCAGCAGCACATCTTACTGCCTGGATTCTCTAATGAGATGGGTGTTTCTACTTTGCTGTTGCCTTTTTGAATAGTTCAATTTTAGCAATAGTACTGCTGTGTGGGAGGGAGTATGTGTGAACAGAGTAAGAGTTGTGACAATCAAGTCACAGAATAAATGGTTGGAAATTTTAGAATTATGTAAACAGCTTTTGGATTGAGTATAGATTCCCAGTGCTGTCATTCTCACCCGTCCTTCTATCCACAAGTGTGGAATGTTCTAGGACTCCATGGCTTTTGAGGATGTGGCTCTGAACTTTACCCAGGAGGAATGGATTTTGATAGATTCTTCTCAAAGAACCTCTACAGAGAAGTGATGCAGGAAGCCTGCAGGAATCTGGCTTCTGTAGGTAAGAATGACAACACATTTCACTTAATTACAGAAGTATTTCCCTATCATCAGTGCTATTTGTGATTTGGAATGTGGCAAGGGAATGATTTGGTGAAGAAATCAGGCATGGGCACTGTGTACAATGAACATGAAATCTAGTAATGTTTCTGTAGTTTGTAATAATTCATGATAATTTTGTGGGTCTGCATTTTAGGAAACAAATGGAAAGACCAGAATATTGAAGATCACTTTGAAAAACCTGGGAAAGAGATAAAATAATTTGCACTGAGAAGAGGAAATAAAGTCCTCTGAAGGAATCTTAGCTTGTCATGAACTTAGAAACAAGCAACCAAAACAAATAAGAGTCACTTGAAATTTATTTTTTTTTAGAAAAATTTCACCCAAAATGTAATATACTTCAGTGTAGCAGTCAGTGTTTGGAAAACAGTTTAATTGAAAGTAGCACTACAAAAATGTGTATATGAATGTTACTAATTTGGTCATAGCCATGCAGGTGGTAGCTGTGTTTTCAATAGTAACCCATTTACTTTCAAATAATTCAATCATGGCAAAAAAAATATAATAATAACAATGCATTTTCCTTGATATTGGGAGCAGTGTAAGCCCAAGACCTATTAATAAGTAGAAAGTTATTAAACCAACCAATAATAATGTGCTTTTCATATTTTTTACAGAAATCATGTGATACAGAGACTGTGTGAAAGCAAAGAAGGTAGACAGTATGGACAAGTTGTCAGCCAAGTTCCAAATCTTGATCTGAATGAGAACATTTCTACTGGATTAAAAAAATGTGAATGCAGTGTTTGTGGAAAAGTCTTTGTACATCATTCCCTCCTTAATAGGCATATCCTGGCTCACTCAGGATACAAACTATATGGAGAGAAACAATATAAATGTGAACAGTGTGGGAAATTCTTCGTTTCTGTTCCAGGTATTAGAAGACACATGATAATGCACAGTGGAAATCCAGTTATAAATGTACGATATATGGGAAAGTGTTTTATTTTCTCAATTCATTTGAAAGACATCAGAGAACTCACACAGGAGAAAAACCCTATAAATGTAAACAGTGTGGTAAAGCGTTCACTGTTTCCGGTTGTTGTCTAATACATGAACGAACTGACACTGGAGAGAAACCCTAGGAATGTAAGGAATGTGGGAAAGCATTCAGATTTTCTTGTTATTTTAAGATGCGTGAAAGGACTCACGCTGGAGAAAGACCCTATACATCTACCAAATGTGATAAAACCTTCAGCTGTTCCACTTCCCTTCGTTACCATGGAAGCATTCATACTGGAGAGAGACCCTTTGAAGGTAAACAATGTGGCAAAGCCTTTAGTCATTTGAGTTCCCTTTGTAACCATAGAAGTACTCATACTGGAGAGAAAGCCTATGAATGTAAACAATGTGACCAAGCCTTCAGTCGTCTCAGTTCCCTTCACCTCCACGAAAGAATTCATACTGGAGAAAAACCCCATGAATGTAAGAGATGCGGTAAAGCCTACATTCGTTCCAGCCATCTTACTCGCTATGAAAGAAGTCATGATATAGAGGCTGGGTGTAGTGACTCAGCCTATAATCCCAGCACTTTGGGAGGCCAAGGTGTGTGTATTGCTTGAGCCCAGGAGTTCATAACCAGCCCGGATTAAAACAATGTGAAACAACCTGGGCAACATGGTGAAACCCTGTCTCTAGAAAAAATAAAATAATGCCGGGCATGCTGGCTCAAGCCAGCTACTCAGGAGGTGGAGACAGGAGAAGGGTGTGAATCTGGGAGGCAGAGCTTGCAGTGAGCCGAGATCGCACCACTGCATGCCAGCCTGGGCGACAGAGCAAGACTCCATTTCAAAAAAAAAAAAAAAACAAAAAAAAAAAACAAAATAATTAACTGGGCATGGTGGCACATTTCAGTTGTCTTAGTTCTTTTTCAAGGACATAAAAAGCCATGGGGTGTTGGGGGAAAGCCCTGTGCATGCAGATCACGAGGTCAGGAGATCGAGACCATCCTGGCCAACACGGTGAAACCCCGTCTCTACTAAAAATACAAAAATTAGCTGGGTGTGGTAGCATATGGTTGTAATCCCAGCTACTCAGGAGGCTGAGAGAGGAGAATCGCTTGAACCCAGGAGGCGGAGGTTGCAGGGAGCCGAGATTGTGCCACTGTGCTGCAGCCTGGTGGCAGAGTGAGACTCCATCTCAAAATTAGAGAAAATAACTAACTAACTAACTAAATAAATAAAGACCCTTGAATGTAAAAAATGTGGTAAAACATATACTCTTTCCCATTCCCTCATAAACATGAAAAGGCTCACATTGCACAGAAACCTTAAGAATGTAGGAAATGTGGTCAAGCCTTCAGATTTTCCTGTTTTTGAAAATTTGGGAGGACTCAGAGTGGAGAAAAGCCTTTTGAATCTAAATTTGTGGTAAGGCCTTCAGTTGTTTTAGTTCCATTTGAAGACATCAGCTCATTCCTGAGAAAAACCCTATGAATGTCCAGAATGTGGGAATGTTTCATTTCTCTCATGCCCACTCAAGAACATATGAAAATGCACACTGTAGCTGGCTGGACCTTGTAAATACAAGAACGTACACAGGATTAAAACTCTAATAGTTTGGAAACTGCAAGAATATTTTCAGTTTGCACATTTACTTGAAAAGTCATGTGAAAACTCCCATGGGAAAGAAGTTCTATAAGTGAAGCTTTTCTAATTTGGAAAGCCTGATGTAAATTAATTATGGTGCAGTGTTTGAAAAAATGTATGAAATGTTACACAAGTTACAAGTATATTGTTTTTATCAGTGGCTCATTCTTAAAGAGTCTTGAGTAGGCATTTCATCTTGTTTTGCAGGGAAAGCTTGAGGTGAGAGTTCTGTAAATGCTCTTTAAGCAATAGTACTTGAGTTTCATAGATAATGATATTAAGTTTGTTGGTAGAATTTTTGTCTATTCATTTGATAATGTGCTGGATTCACGGTTGAATTTTAATGTTTTCTAATATGAAGGTAAGTTTAATTTTTTAATGTCATTATTATCTTTTTTGGAGATGGAGTCTCACTCTGTTGGGCCCAGGCTGGAGTGCAATGGTGAATCTCGGCTCACTGCAACCTCCGCCTCCTGGGTTTAAGTGATTCTCCTGCCTCAGCCTCCCGAGTAGCTGGGACTACAGGTTCCCGCCACTACGTCCAGGTAATTCTTTGTATTTTTAGTAGAGACAGGGTTTCACCATGTTGGCTAGGCTGGTCTTGAACTCCTGGCCTCATGATTTGCCCACCTTGGCCTCCCAACGTGCTGGGATTACAGACATGAGCCACTGCACCCGGTCAGGTAAGTTTCATTTGTGTGTATTGTCCTGTGATTAATGGACAAGTGAATAATGATTGTGAATTTTTGGGATTGTCTTACTAGCCTCATTTGGCAAATTTCGATTATCCCTTGTTCATTATACACATTCCACCTTTCTTTATTAAAGGAAAAACTACTCTTGATGTAAAGATGTTTATTTTTTCCTAATAATGAGTTGGTATTAATTCCTAAGTAAATAAATTTTACCATAGAGTATCATCTCATGAGTTCTTTGCATTTGTTGCCCTTTATTCTTTATTATTTCTGTCTATTATTTGGATCATTCACTTTGAATGAAGGAGAGAGGACTGTGATGGGACAATATGTTGTAACCAATCTGAGGGAGGAAGCATTCAATCTCTCAGTCACATATGATAGCGTTGGGCTTTTCATCGATGCCTTTCTTATTGTAGTAGATAGTATTGCACCATTATGATATGATAGTTTATATATTGTATTTTAGAGTATTACAGTCTTACCAGTCAGTGTGACATGATTCAGTTCTCTACCAGCCAATAGACAAACCAATCACATACTCCTGTATGAACAAAGGAACATCCTCGGCCGGGTGCAATGGATCACACCTGTAATCCCAGCACTTAGGGAGGCCGAGGCCAGTGAATCATGAGATCAGGAGATCAAGACCATCCTGGCTAACACAGTGAAACCCCGTCTCTACGAGAAATACAAAAAATTAGCCATGTGTGGTGGTGTGTGCCTGTAGTCCCAGCTTCTAGAGAGGTTGAGGCAGGAGAATGGCGTAAACCCAGGAGACGGAGCTTGCAGTGAGCTGAGATCACACCACTGCGCTCCAGCAAGGGTGACAGAGAGAGATTCTGTCTCAAAAAAAAAAAAAAAAAAAAAAAAAGGAACATCCTCACTTTTTTCATGCTATACCACTCTCTGCTCCTAAGTTAATCCCTGTTTGGGCCTGTGGGAGCTTACACCATCCTCCTAAATGTAATTAATAACTGATGTCTGGCTTATCTGTTCAGTAATAGATGTTATGTGTTTAACGGTGCCAGTAAACGTAGGGTGCTCATTCCTTCCTCACCAGTGGGGTGCATGAGACGCTATTGAAACAATTGGCAACACAAACGAAATGGACCAGCCCTCATGCAGGACACCTGCTCAACTTGACCTACCTGCTGTCGGCTGACGGTTCCGTAACACATCATCAGTCACCTGAGTCAGACCGTGAGCTGACGATGGGCCTTCCCTTTGATCTGCACAGCATTTTGTGGTCTTCAGGTGTTGTCATCTTCTCCCACACTAAAATGCTCTGATCTCCTAGACATGAATGTTTAATTACACCCCAGCATGACATTTGGCCTGTGCTTAGCAGGCAGTTTTGAGGCCCTGGCTTGTTAATGCACAAAAGCCCAGCACATAAGCTGACACTTAAGTCGTAATTAGCAAGGATCAGGCTCTATCTCTGTAGTCCCTGCATCTACTCTGGTCACCATCTCTGTATGCTGAGGGCAGCCATGTGGACATTATTAATTATTGTATACTCCAAGACAATAGTTATTATGTAGGGAGAAGTAGTGGCCTTGTTTGTTTCTTGTGCTGCTGCTCCCCTTACCGCTGTCCCCTACACCCTCCTGATGAGGTGTATATCTAAGGTGCCTCATGGTTCAGTCACTGATGAGTAAAGAAAATGGGAAGAAAGAGTTTGATATTAGCCCCTATCGAAGCATATGAAGAAGAGTCTCAGCTGCTTTCATTGAAAAATTCCTAGCAAGTGTGTGGGCTTTTCTTATCACTGCTGCTTATCAGCATGCCAAAAGTTGAATCTTCGGACTGCAAGTCTTGCCGGCCTTAGACATAATGGCCTTACTGCATGTGGAGCTAACCCCAGGAAGATGGAGTGACAGTCTCTGGAGGATTAGGTGGTCTCCTCCAATATGGATTGATGGGCTCCTGAACTCTTTCCTGTAACCATGCAGAGAGTCTACACTGCCAGCGATCATGTGCCTCCACTCTGTAGATATAGAAACTCAAAATATTTAAAATATTCTGAAACAGTTTCCATTGAAAGGAAAGAGAAAGACAGTTAGGTGCCACGCTCCGGTCAAGAGAACTAGTACATGGCTCACAAGAACACTCTGTTGCTACTGTCTGTGCCTCTATCACAACAAATATCCTGATCCTTCAGTTTTAAGGGTGTAGGGCCATTTTCCTTCCTTTCTTACTGGTAGTTCTCAAGATAACTGTATGATATGCTGGGAAGGCAATATGCTGATAATCAGGTGACATTGGTCAGAACAGCCCAGGCTCTGTTATAGTCCCTGCTCGAAACAGAATGGCCTTTAACGCTTGTGTCCAGCAAACCACATCGTGAGAGAAAACCCAAGGTAGGCTACTTTCTGGGGTCCCTCTGTTGTACTGCAAGTGAAGCACTTACAGTCAAAACTGCATCCATCTGCTCTGGGTAGCCTTCCTGATCTTGGGGTAGTGGTTCATATAGAATCCTAGACTTCTGTTGTCTTTTGTTTGCTATTTGTAAGTAATAAATTCACTTCGTGGAATTTATGTATGAATGTGTTTGGTCTCATTGTACTCAGAAAAGTTGGTAGCCATTGCAGAGTGAACCCGCTTCATAATTGGTAAAAACACCTACGCCACCCTTGTGCCACAGCAAGAAGGTTAATTCAGCCAAACATAAACTTCATGTTCATAAAACCCTGTAGCACAATTATTACCATGTGGGAGGCCTTTAACAATGGTGATGCTGATTCGAAGAACTCTGAAGGAAGAAATTTACACAAATGTGTTGGGTACTTGGGAGTCCCTCCTAACTTAAAGCAATCCTTGCTCCCCTCTGCCTAAAAAGAATGGAGAGGCCAGGCACGGTGGCTCAGGCCTGTAATCTGAGTACTCTGGGAGGCTCAGGTGGGCAGATCACAAGATCAGGAGTTCAAGACCAGCCTGACCAATGTGGGGAAGCCACATCTCTACTAAAAATACAAAAATTAGCCGGGCGTGGTGGTGGGCACCTGTAACCCCAGCTACTTGGGAGGCTGAGGTGGGAGAATTGCTTGAACCTGGGAAGTGGAGGTTGAAGTGAGTCAAGACCATGTCACTGCACTCCAGCCTGGGTGATAGGGCAAGACTCCATGTCAGGGGGGGGAAAAAAAGTAGATAAGAACTGAAACAGGTTTAAAATTTCACCTAATTGGAAATGCAAACTTTACAAAAATAATATTTAAAATAAAATGCTAAATGAGTGCTCATTGAATTTTATGCCTCCACAAAGTAGGTTGTGAACTAGCTTCCACATCTGTTGCAAGCCAGCAAAGTTGGGCAGCCTCTGTGTCTGAAATTCACATGTGGCTCAAATAAGAATTATACCTGGGGATACCCCAAAGTTTAAATATGGTATCCCCTGTGATATTATGAGGAATTACTGTACATAAAACTGGTTGTCTTCCCTTAAATCTGAAAATAATATTATCTTGCCTAAATTCTCCAAAATGCTTCGCTCTGCAGTATCCTATAGTGGACATAGGTTTCCTGACCAATGAGCACTAAAAGTAAGTGTGTGTGACTCACCTATGTTGTTATCAAAATGGAAATCCCTGAAGCCTACCAGTTAGAATAACATGTCAGAATGTCAGATTTTTGGAATATATAGGTTTTCTGTAAGGTTATTAGGCATTGATTCCATTTTAAAAATAGATATCAATATATTCAGATGACCTATTTCTCCTATATTTTAGTATTAATAGATTGTGTCTTTTAATTCATCCAGTTGGTCTAAGTTACCAAGTTTGTGGGTTATGGAGATTGTAATATTCTTTATTACTTTATCATCCATGGGCTCTCTAATATAAAGGCCTCTTTTAATTCTTCTATTATTAGGTTGGTGCCAAAGTAATTGTGGTTTTGGACCGTGAATTTTAAATTTTTATAATTAGGCTGCAACACATCTTTATTAATCAAAATAGAACCCATTACAATGGACTGAACACAGTGGCTCACGCCTGTAATCCCAGCACTTTGGGAGGCTGAGGCGGGCGGATCAGGAGGTCAGGAGTTTGAGACCAGCCTGACCAACATGGTGAAATCCCGTCTCTACTAAAAATACAAAAAGTAGCCGGGTGTGGTAGCATGTGCCTGTAATCCCAGCTACTCAAGAGGCTGAGGCAGGAGAATCTCTTGAGCCCAGGAGGCAGAGGTGTCAGTGAGCCGAGATTGCACCTTTGCACTCTGGCCTGGGCGACAGAGTGAGACTCGGTCTTAAAAAAAAAAAGGAAAAAAGAGAGAAACCATTACATTGAACACATTTTTGCCAATGAGAAATAAACTTGTTTATTCCCTGCTTTCAGGGTTCGATGAACTCTTGGAAAGCATTTTCTTCATCCTGCTGGTTGTGTAAGTGTTTTCCCTGCAAAAAGTTGTCAAGATGCTTAAAGAAGTGGTAGTTGTTTGGCAAGAGGTCAGATGAATATGGCAGATGAGACAAAACTTCATAGCCCAGTTTATTCAACTTTTGAAGCCCTGGTTGTATGACAGGTGGTCATGCATTGTGGAGAATTGGGCCCTTCATGTTGACCAGTGCCAGCTCCAGGTGCTGCAGTTTTCCATGCATCTCATCGATTAACTTGGCATACTCCTCAGATGTAATGATTTCACCAGGATTCAAAAAGTGTAGTGGATCAGAAGACCGGCAGCTGACTACCAAACGGTGACCATGACCTTTTTTTGGTACAAGTTTGACTTTGGGAAGTGGTTTGGAGCTTCTTCTCAGTCCAACCAGTGAGCTGGCTGTTGTATGAAATCCACTTTTTGTGGCATGTAACAATCTGATCAAGAAATGTTTCAATGTTGTTTCATAGAACAAGAGAAGATGACACTTCAAAAGGATGATTTTTAAAATATTTGCTCAGCTGATGAGGCACCCACTTATCAAGATTTTTCAGCTTTCCAATTGGCTTCAAATGCTGGATGACCGTAGAATGGTCGTCATTCAGTTCTTCGCCAACTTCTCGTGTATCTGTAAGAGGCTTGAATTCAGTGGTTGCTCTCAATTGGTCGTTATCAACTTCTGGCCCAGAGCCTGGGGCTGAGGCTGCCATGACCACCCTGTTCTCTTCCTTCTGGGGTCCCCAGGAAGCTCACAGGACTGAATGATTCCCACAAAATACAGTGGCCAGGATGGGAGGGCTGGAGGTCAACTACCCCTCACCCCTGTCACCACAACCAAGAGGCCCCCATGGAGGTTGGCCCTGAGCTGTGGGTCCCTGTGGGATGCAGGCTCCCACAGAAACTTCAGGGGATGAGCATGGGTCCTCCTGGCTGACAGAGCCTGGTGGGCACTGGGTGTGTGGGGCCTGTGTAGGTAGATTGGACAGCACTGGGCCTTGCCAGGGAGCCGGGGACTGGTGTGGCCAAAGTGGGCAACAATATGTTGCCAGAACCAAAACTACAGTGCAATCAGCCCAGCTGGTAGGGAGAAGGAGGCCTGCCTAGCAGGACCATCCACCACTGTCCTGGCCCCAAGTCCAGACTGCCTGCCTGTACTGGACATTGCCTGGTCCAGGAGGCCTGGGCATGATGGTCAGGTGGTGTGTCCCTGGGTTCCAGGCCTTGGTGGTCCCTTGGCAGCTGAGCATCCTCTGGGCAGGAGGAGGGCCCGCGGTCCACTGTTTGCATCGGCCCCTGGGGGTGTGCCCTCACCCCAGCTTCTCAGCGCACAAGGGGGCATGACCAGGGCTCCTCACCTGCTGTGTGGCTCTAGCTCTGAACAGTTCACTGGGTGACTCTGACAGCTTCCTCCCCAAAGCTTGGGTCCTCCTCTTTGGGAATGGGGTGTCCCAGGCCCCAGCAGGCAGGAATCAACCCCCAGCCCCTCTGGTGGGCCCTCCTGGGCTTTCTTACCTACTGGCTTGTGAGACCCGTTTGGCCAAACGTGGTGTCCTATTTTTATTTTGGCCTTTTTCTTAGTGTGTGTTTTCTGTAACTACTGCTGTGTAGATCTTCTATTTGAGTTTTAGGTAGAGAATCTTGCCCACCCAGAGGTCCCCTACCCCAGAGAGCCTCCACTTCAGCCCCCCCGGGCTGGTCCTGCCTGTGCTCCGCTTGGTGTGAATGTTAAGTGTGATGGATCCACATGGCTGCTTGACCCTGCATCTCCTTCCTTCTTGTTGCTGAGGCCAGTTCTGTTCTCTCTTTCTCCACCTGAGCTGCACTTGAAGCCAAGATGAAGGATGGGAAGTGGTTGCTACGAAGGACCCTCCTGCAGCGAATCCGCTGTGAGGAGGCTGCGCTGGCCCGACCTGTCATTTACTTCTCTAAACTCATTCCAGAGGTCGGCAAGGGGCGGCCTGTCCCCGCCTGCTCTAGTCGCCCATGAATCAAGAATGGATTTTACATTTCCAAATGGTTGAACAAATAAAAAAATAACACTTCATGACACTGAGAAATTTCCATGTCCATAAGTAAAGTTTGATGGGGGTGCGGTCATGCCCATCTCTTCACAGGCCACCTGCAGAAGGCTGCTGTCGTGCACCCATGGCAGAGTTGCATGCTTGAGGCAAAGATCAGTTGGCAAAGCTGAAAATACTGACTCCTGGCTCTTTAGGGAAACAGTTTCCAGTCCCTGGTATAAGGGCTGTGTGGCAGAACCCCAGGATCTTGGTCAGCTTGTTCCTCACTCAGGGCCTGCTGCGGCCTTCGCTAGTATGTCTGCAAAGTCTGCGTGCTATGGTGCCTCTCATGGGACTTTGAGCTCTGTCGCTAGATTTCAGGGTATCTGCCTCATGGTCATCTGTCTCACCAACAGAGACCCTGTGGCCAGATTCAAAGTAGCAGGAACAGTTGGTCTTTGGCAGCAAGGATACCTTAGAGCTGAGCTGCCACCCATCCTGAGGTGGTCCCATGACACCCACTGTCTGAGTCAAAGTTGGGGCAGAGCTGGTGTCCTGAACTGCCCTGCGATGTGGATCATAATAGCCAGTGGGGAGAGGGGTTGCTATTACTCCCCATATCACAGGGAGTGCCTCACCCCCTGAGATGTGGATCGTAATAGCCAATTACTCCCTCCTGCAATGTGTTTCCATTATTAGCAGTCTCTTTTGTTCAGGATATTAGGAACAATTTCACAGGTTGTGTGTACACAGCCTGCGATAGGAGAATGAATACCATCCTCTGCACCTCCGGATATTAGGAACCATATCACACAATGGGTGTACACTTTTTGGGAGATTTGGGATAATGTCGTCCTGTGTTTCCCTGAATATTCGGAGAAATATTACAGGGTGGCTGTACACCCACTACTCTCTTGGCAGGAACATCATACTTTACCTACTGGAAATTAGGAGCAGTATCACAGACTGGGTGTCAAGCCACTGTCATACTGGAAGCAATATCATGCTCTCTACCACAAGTAATGAGGAACAATATCACAGCGGGTGTGTACCTTCTCCGGTAGTGGGAGTAGTATCATCATCTCTTCCTTTAGATGAGAGAAACAATATCACAGGGTGGGTGTACAATCCGTGTGTTTTTGGAAGCAATGTCATTCTCTCTTCTTCTAGGTTTTACGACTCATATCACAGGTGGGGTGTATACCCCTTGTTATATTGGATGGAATCTCATTCTCTTTCAACATGTAACTTTAGAACAATATCCCACGGGGGGTGTCCATCCCTTCAATATTGGTACTAATACCATCTTCTCCTTTCCTAGATATGAGAAACAATATCACAGGAGGGTGTACACCCCTTGCAATGTTGGTAGTAATGTCATCTCTCCCCTCTGGTTATTAAGGACAAAATCCCAGGGTGGCTGTACGGTTCCTACTTTATTGGGAGTTATATCATCCACTCACCCCCTGGATATCAGGAACCATATCAGAGAAGAGGTGTCCACCCCCTTCGATATTGTCAGCCATATCATCTTCTTCCTGCTTGGATGTAAGGAATGATACCCCGGGGCTGGCTGCGGTGTACACCCACTGCGATATTGAAAGTAAAAACAGCCTCTTTCCCGCTAGATATTAGGAACTATATCACAGGTGTGTGTGCACCTTCTTGGATATTGGTAGTACTCTCAGCCTCCACCTCGCTGCATATTAGGAACAATATACGGGGGGCAGGGTGGTTACACGTCCTGCAATGTTGAGAGCAATATTCTTCTCTTTCCCCTGTACATTAGGAACCACATAGCAGGGGTCTGTATGCCTTCTGCGATATTAGGATTAATGTTATCCTCTCCCCCACTGAATGTCAAAAACAATATCACAAAAGGGTGTACACCCCCTGTGATATGGCCAGTAATATCATCGTATCTACCTTTGGATACTAGAAACAACATCACAGAGGGTGTGTATGCTCCCCTGCGATATTGGGCATAATGTTATCCTCTCTTCCCCTAGATATTAGGAATGATATCCCTGGTGGTGGGAGGTGGAGTACATTAAGAACAACATCATTGGGTGGGTGTACACCCCTTGCGATATTGGGTGTAGTATCATCCTCTCTTCCCTAGGATATTAAGAACAATAACACAGGAGGGGTGTACAGCCCCAGCCCCTGCGTTCTTGGGAGCAATAGCATCTTCTCCCCCTCTCGATATAAAGAACAATATCCCAAGGTAGGTGTACATCCCCTGGGACATTGGGCGTAATGTCATCATTTCCCAAAGTGGATATTGGGCATAGTGTCCCAGAGGGGTGTACACCTTCTTCGATATTGGGAGTAATATCATCTTCTCCCCTCAGGGTCGTAGGCAAAATATTGAAGGGGTTTTACAACTCGTGCGATATGGTCAGTAATATCATCCTCTCCTCACCTAGATGTTCAGAACTATATTACAGGCGGTTGCATACTTCTTGCAATATTGGGAGTCATATCATCCTCTCCCACTCTGGATATAAGGAACAACATGACCGAAGGGATGGACACACACTGCAAAAGTTTCAATAATGTCATCCTCTATCCCCTGGCTATTAGGAATAACATCATAGAGGGGTGTACACTTTCCTCGATATTGGGAGTAATATCATCCTCTCCCAGCTGGATATCAGGAACAAGTCTATTAATTATTAATATTAATAACTATAGTAAAAAATAATAACAATTGTCAATATTAATAATCACAATAAAGATAGTATAAATTAATATTGGTAAAAAATATTAACGATTAGTATAACAATTAATCATAATATCAATATTAACAATAAAATAATGATATCAGCAATTAATGTTACTTATATCAATACTAAGTGATGTTGGTAATAAAATAATAATTAATATTAAGAACTAATAATATTGTTAAATGACATTAATATTACTAATTATTTTCAAGCGTGCATAATCATATATTTAAAATAATTATCCATAATTAATAATGATATCGTATTAATTGTGTGATTGATAATTATTAAAATCTACATAGATGTTTAATAATCATATTATTACTCCTAATACCACAGGGGGTGTACACCTACCTGTGATGTTGTTCCTAATATCCAGGGACAGAGAACATGATTTTAGTTTTAATATCATAGTAGGTGTGCAATCACCCTGTGCCACTGATGCTAATATCTAGGGGGTAGAGTATGACATGAATCCCAACATAGCAATGAATGGAAAGCCACCCAGTGATATTGCTCTTAATATTCACAGAAGAAGCGTATGATATTACTCCCAATATCACAGGGAGGGTACAGCTCTTCTGTGATATGGTTCCTAGTATCCAGAAGGGGAGAGGATGTTAATAATTCCAGTATCACAGGCTGTGTTCACCCGTCCTGTGATATTGTTATTTATATCCTGGAAGGGAGAGGATGATATTACTCCCCATAGAGCAGGAGGCATACACCTAGCCTGGGATATTGTTCCTAATATCCATGGAGAGGAGGGGCTGATATTACTTCCAATATGGCAGGGGGTGTACATCCACCCTGTGATATTCTTCTTAATATTCCAAGGCCAAGAGGTTGATATTACTCCCAGTATCACAGACACTGTACACCCCCGTTTGATACTCTTCCTGATATCCAGAATGGGAGAAGATGGTTTTAATCCCCATATCACAGGAGGTGAACACACACTCTGTGATATTTTTCCTAATATGCAAGGGGAGAGAGGATAATATTATTCCCAATATTGCAGAAGATGTACACATGTCCCCGCGTGATATTGTCCTTAATAATCCAAGGCACAGAAGATGATGTTACTCCCAATATCACAGAAAGTGTACATCCACCAGTGATGTTGTTCCCATGATCCAGGAGGGGAGAGGATGATATTACTTTCAATATTGCAGGGGGTGTATACGCCCCCAGTGATACTGTTCCTAATTTCCACCGGGGAGAGGATGATACTAATCTCAATATCGCAGGGATTAAAAACATGGGGGTGTACAGTGTCTGTGATACTAGGAGTAATATCAACCTCTCGGCCTTGAAATATAAAGAAGAATATCACAGGGTGGATGTACACCCCCTGCCACATTGGGAGTAATATCCTCTCCCTTCCCAGATATTAATAACAATGTCACAGGGCCGGTAAACACAGCCTGTGACATTGGAATTATTATCCTCCTCTCCTCTTCCGGATATTAGGAATCATAACACAGAAGAGCTGTACCCTCCCTGCGATATTGGGAGTAATATAATACACATCTTCCGTGAATATTAAGAGCAATATCACCGGGTGGCTATCTATTCATTGCTATGTTGGGAGTCATGTCATACTCCACTACACTGAATATTAGGATCTGTGTCACAGGGTGAGCGTACACTTATTGTGATATCAAAACTAAAACCATGCTCTCCCTCCCTGGATATTAGGAATGACATCACAGGTAGCTGTATACACACTGCAGTATTAGGAGTAATAATATGATTAATTATTAAACATCAATGACCGATTTTAAAAATTATCGATTATACTAATAATTAATAGGATACCATAATTAATTATGGATAATTATTTTAAATATATGATTATGTATGCTTAAAATTAATTATCAATATTAATGACATTTAGCAATGCTAGCAGTTCATAATATTAATCATTATTTTATAACCAACATCACTTAGTATTAAGTAACAATAATTGCTGATATCATTTCATTACTAATAGTGATATTGCTATTAATTGTTACTACTAATTGTTAAAACATTTTTAAACAGTATTAATTTTTACTATCTTTATTGTGATTATTATTGTCAATGATTACTATTAATTTATATTATATTTAATAATAATAATAATTAACAGACTTGTTCCTGATATCGAGCTGGGGGAGGACGATGTCAGGTGGGGAAGCTTCGTGCAGGTTCCCCATGACAGGGGGAAAAGCAATGGAATCCAAATACTGGTCCTTACTTGGGAAGCTTAGAAGATCACTGTGAGGACGGGAAGGTTGGCACATGAGGGAAGGTGCAGAGGTGGAAAGGGCACAAGAGTTCCACTTATTTATCACAAAACACAGAATGGGAATGGGCCAGAGACTGAACTCTTCCTGTCTCCTAGGGAAAACTGGATGCATGGCCTGAACTTTTTCTCTTCTGCAGGCAACAAGACCCACAGAGGAAGGCTCAATTCCAGACCTTTTCTGGGAAACCTTTGGAGAAGCCGCTGCCAGATCGAAAAGAATCCACGGAATCTTGGATTTATCTGAGAGTGAGTGTCACTCTGGGTCCCTGTTCTTTGCTCCACTAGGTCACTCTGGTTGATTTCCTTTCAGGTTCCTGTGTGCGTGAGGGGATCGGGGAACCCCTCTTCCCTGCCTTCTTGGGGTCAGGGACTCCACGATCCTCCCAGGTCCATTTGATTCCAGGTGAAGGCATCTGAAGGTGCCGTATTTGCTGTTGCTTTCTGTCTGTGCAATGATGGCAAGCCTGCCAACAACATCTTCCTAGCGGCATGAGGAAATTAGTCTCTCAGAGGCCCCAAACATGGAGGAGGCTCACCCCAGGAACATGCATGTTTTCAAAAAAGACGTCCTGGGAACCTTTGAGCCACCAACCTGCCTTCAGAAGGGCATTAGTCCGTCCCACTTCACGGAAGGCTGAGTGGAGGCGCTTTGATCCAGAGAATGCCCAAGACACAGTCTTCAGAAAAATGGTATTCTTAGACCATAGCTCGAGAGTGCATTTTTCATGGGTCTTGTCCCGATCAGCACTCACGTTGAGGATCTGTCCCTACTTCCAAGGACCGCCTGTCCATACCGTACTAAGAATTTCCTGCTGGGTGTACCTCGTCATTGGATGTGGTTGATTTCCATGTTGGCTCCATGCCGAGGAACCTCTAACGTGTGTGGTCTCCTTTCTTTCAGGTTGCAAGCAGGCCAATGCCGGTGCACACAGCCAATAAGAGGCCACGCGTGGACCCTGCCCTCACTGATGGCTCAGCTACCAAAATGTCTGACACGGTATCCGTCTTGGCTTCGCTGTCTCCCCTCAGAAAAGCCAGTCCGAGCTCCTCGTCAAGTCTCCGACCGAAGGAACGAGAGACAGGGGCTGTGGCCGACATCCCTCAGCCGGGAGTCAGGCAGCAGGGCCCGGAGCCTCTCGTCGTGGTGAAGCCGACACACAGCAGGCCTCAGGGTGGCCGCCGAGAAGTTCCCCAGGCTGCCTCCAAGCCCCACGGCCTGATCCGGGTCATCAGCCCCCAGGCACAAGACAAACGTCCTGCGGTGACCTCACAGCCCTGCCCACCAGCCGACACACACAGCTTGGGCCTCGGCTCCAATCTCAGTTTCAGGCCAGGAGCCAAGAGACCTGCCCAGGCTCCGACTCAGGCTTGCCTGAACTTCCCCAAGAAACCGAGAACGGGTCCCTTCCAGATGCCCGAAAATGCCATCCAGGGAGGTGAGCTGGGGGCCCCGGAGACTCTCCAACCTCCGCCAGCTGCAACCGAACTCAGACCAAGTCCGTCGCCCCAGATGAGCAGGGGGACACCCGCCCAGGTGCCCAGCAGCGACCGGCAGCCTCCGCACAGCAGACCTTACCTGCCTACTGCCCAGGCCTGCACCATGTCCCATCACCCAGCGGCCAGCCACGATGGGGCCCAGCCTCTCAGAATGCTCTTCCGGAGACTGGAAAACGGATGGTGGAGCTCCAGCCTCCTGACAGCTCCCTCGTTTCCCTCTCCTGAGGAGCCGGGAGACTTCCTCGCTCACAGCCCTCACGTCTCAGAGAAGTCTGAGGCTCCCTGTGTTCCTGTCCCGCTGAGTGTCCTCTATGAGGACCTTCAGGTTTCCTCCTCCTCAGAGGACAGCGATTCTGACCTGGAGTGAGACTACAGGTGGCCGGGGCTCCATTGCACCCAGCTCCCGTGACTTGGAGGGGTCTGTGGGACTGAGGAGCACAGAGCAGAGAGCAGACTGTGTGTGGTGACTCCCAAGCTCCCCGGCTGTGGTGCTTCTGTGGATGTTGGAGCCCAGGCCAGGCAGGGACCACATGCAGAGACTCTGCCTCATCGAATTCTGGTGAGGGACATTGTAGTTCGCAGGGCTCTCCGAAAACCCGCCACCAGAAGCTTCTGTGCCAGTGATTCGTTGCCTCAGAAACTGGGTGACGGCGACGCGCGGGAGTCAGACTTCCGCTGTGATGTCAGTAGGAAACTGGGGAATGACTGTGTGTTTGCTCTCTAGATGGCTGAATCAGGGAACAGTTAGGGAACCCTGAGAGATGCAGGCCTTCAGCTGTGCCCCGCCCTGACAGCAGTGTTTTGGACGCTGTGAAGCGTTCTGCGCATAGCGTTCTTGGGGTGTTTCCTCAGCCTGGAAAACTGGGCTCTGGAATGCCGTTGGAAATAGGTGTGTTTAATTTGTTTTGAAGTGAATAAAATTCTCAAAAAGATGACGTACTCTCTTTTGACTTTCATTCCGTGTTTGTGTGTAACTGATTTTCCAAGGGCTTGAAAATGTCTTGACTTGTCAGTAATCCAAGTCATTATGTCTCCGAAACAGAGTTGACTGAGGGGACCGCAGGTCTTCGCAGGACCTGTGACTTCTTCAACATCCACAGGGGCAAGAGAACCTCAGCCCCACTCTACCAACACGCACCTAGTCAAATTCCACCAAGTGAATCTCACGCACGCTAACACATGGGGAGCGTTGCTTGCACCACGAGTCCCCATTTGGCTCAACGTGATGCCACGTGTGGGGTTCAAATTGTGACGGCCCCCATGAAGTGGTTTCCGGATGTGCGTATGAACGAGGCACACTTTCATTCGCCAAGTAGAACCCAGTAAAGCTGAAGTAAACTCCCAGATTTGGGATGTACTTCAGAGGTAGAATATTCGTCCCGTCTTCTTTCCGGATGCCTGAGCACCGGGCCTTTCCATGCTTCTCCCCCGATCCTAAGAGTAGCTGAGGTCGAGACTCACTGAAAGCTCTAGGTAAAGATATCCCACCATGCACAGGCTATCTCCGTTCTCTGACCTGGGAACAACTCTGACCAGGATTCCACATCTAGGAGGCCTGGGAACTGAGTGGGATTTTCTGAGCAATGCCAAATGGCTGCTCCCTTTCCGCCGCCGTTGAGGGTCATTACCTTGGTTGTCCAGATCACCTAGAAACTATCAGTATCCAGAATCAACAAGATCAACTCTCTGCTCCTCTGACAGCAGAAGGAGCATGACCAAAATGAACCAAAGAGCGTGGCAGGAAAGGATGTGACCGGAAAGCTCAGAGAACAGCCACAGGGGGATGTAAGCAGGCGTTCCCACCTGATCATGAATAATTAATGAAGCACAAATCCAGGGGAAATCGAGTTTCAGCAGGTGCAACTCATCCAACGGGAGATCGCCGGAGGGCCAACAAGATTCAGCAACTGAGAGTCGGGTGTAGTGTCAAGTGGGACGCGACTGGTTCCAAAGCTCTAGAAGACCATGGGGTCACTTGGACCACGTGAGAAAATGCCCCCAGTGTGCTGGTTCAGCATTCTGACTCCTGCCTGTCTCTTCCCGCCCAGGGAACGTGGACCCTAACTTGTGCAGGTGCAGATGACGAAGAGCAGAATGAGGGGACGCGGCACCCAAGTTCCCCGACAAGAGAGTTCCACAGAAAGTCCGCTGGATCTTCGCAAATCCAGAGAAATGGCAACGGGACCCAAGGAAATAGAGCCCCACCGGTGTCCTGGAGACTCTTCAGGCATAACGCCTGGAGCCGCAGGACGAGCTGAAAAAGGAGCCAGGCACCGAAGGACAAAGCGGTGTTGACGTTCTTCATCTGGGTTTCCCAGTGCAGTCCAATTCACGGTGGTTTCCAAGGGCCTCCTGGAGGAGAAAACACGTGAGGGTGTGGTCAGGGTTTTCTGCTGACACACTTACCGTGGGGAAGAAGGAGAAGCTCTGAAGATGGATAACGACCGAGATTGCATGTCAAGGTGTACCTCCTTGATGACACTGAGGCCTACGTTGAAATAGAGTGAATATGGTCCAATTACACTGTGTCTATTTTAGCACCTTGTTTAAAAAAAAAAAAAAAAAAAAAAAAAAGATGTAAAACAAGACAGGGGTACGTGCACCAGTAGTACATACCTGACGGGAAACATCTATTCTTCAAAGCTTGCGGCTGTACAGGTAGGTTTTAGAATGTCTGTCCATAGTGAACATCGTCTTAGAGGGGGCTGGGCAAACAGAGCTTTCCAGGTCATGTAATGGGATTCAGTTGATTAGGTTAGGGTCCGTTTCGCGTCAGGGGTCCAGAGGCAGTATAAAAGGCAGCCTGGAAAGCAAAGGTCCCTCTCTGCCCCTTCCTCCGGCTTCCTGAAGGCTGCACCGCTTCCAGCAGGGCTGCTCCAGCACCTGCCCATCTGAGCGCCAGCGCACCTGTTCATCTGAGCGCCAGCCGAGGAAAGAAAGTAGACCTGTAATTTCAGGTAAGTTTCCCTGAACGACTGTTTGTTTCGCCTAATCCCTGAGGAGTTGGGGGAAAAGAGACAAAGGAGAGTGAAAGAAACAGATCACACTGGGGCTCGCTGATGGGGTAGGATGTGTTCTCCTTATCCGTAATTCTTGGAACAGAAAGCGAGAAAACATTTCCATCTCCGTGCCCGGGATAAGAGCCAGATGGAAATGCAAAAAGAAATGTACTCCAGCACGCTGAATTGGTGGGTAAATGGAAAAAGAACTTTGGAAAAGGGGTGGTTTGCCCTTTAGCCATGCAAGAGATTCATATGCCACTTGTTCAGCGTTTGTTTAGATGAATTCGTATGGCGTGTGTAAAATACCAGAAAAATAAATAAAGAGGGGCTGGAGCTAAAGCCAAAAAGACAGAGCAGGAAAGACCATCACCTGCTAGTGTGGTAGAGAGGGAGATAACTTCTCTCGATGAATTTGTGTTTGGAAGTTGCCTAGTGAAACGGCAAGAGTAGCGATTTGAGTTATGATAGGAAGCATCCCTTATCCCTGACTTCAAGCAGACCTGCCAAGGGGTGACATCGGCCATGCCCTGTAGCTTCGATTCTTTTGTCCCTCAGGGGAGAGAGAATCATTGTGTCTTCTACTGGAGTGAATGGTGAGAGACCTAAGTCCAGTCTCCAGAATCAGTTGTTTGGGTGGGATTGAAATCTCAACTCCAACTCCACATACCTAGGCCGTGGGCCGTGTGGCAGGCCAGGTTTACTCTTGGACCAGGTGGTCACGGCAGAGGAACACACAGTATCTGAGGATGCACACACCACATTGTGATCCACAGATTTGACCGACGGGTGGTGAGGTCTCCTCATGACCACACCGTCATGGAATTAGCTGGGGGTTTCTTGTGGGTGTGTGAATATCCAGTGTGCCTAACCATCGCTTTTCGTGTGTTTGTGTGTGATTCAGGTGACCCAACCATCAACCCCGGAAAAAGGCGGCCATAAAACGCCCAGGAGACGAAGATGATGGCACGTCGTGACCCCAAAAGTGGGGCAAACAGACTCGTGAGAGCCCAGACCCTCCAGAAGCAGCAGAGGGCCCCAGTTGGGCCAAGGGCTCCCCCACCCGATGAAGAGGATCCCAGGGTACGTCTAGCCCTGGAATCTTTTGGGTATCGAGGGGGGAGGAGCGGGCGAGTGTCACACGGTCCTCAGAGACTGGGTTGGATTCCAAAGAGTTCTGCCAGCACCACCCGGGTTGCTTTTCCCATCCAAGGTGGGCCTGGCTTGGGACCTCCTCCCCGGCCCGACAGGTCCCTGGAGAGACTCTTGGGAGCAACCTCCCTTTCCACTCAGAATCCTGTGTAGCCAGGTTGGGCTGTGCTGTGGACATCGGGTTCACGATCGTCCCCGCTAGAACCCTGAGTCCTTCCTTTGAGAGTTCCTCCGTCACATGGGCTTTGGGAGGGAACATCGTAACCGAACCCTCCCTCCACTTCAGGGCCCCCATGCCGGTGTCCCCTCTTTGGAATCCTCACTCAGTTCTGAATTCACAGTCCGTCTCAATGTTGACATTGGATCACTGCCTGTGGCTTCAGCTCATTCACTGACATCACTTCCTTTCCACCCACAGATCAAGTGCAAAAACTGCGGGGCCTTTGGGCACACGGCCAGAAGTACCAGGTGCCCCATGAAGTGCTGGAACGGAGCCCTGGTTCCCCAGACCTTTGGGAGAAAGGAAGGGAAGGAAAACCTGAAACCATGGAAGCCCCAGGTTCGAGGGAACCCTGGGCCCTTGAACAAGGAAAAGGGAGAGAAGGAAGAGAGACCGAGGTGAGCAGTGGGAGGGGTTTTCACCATCCTTAGGGTACTGCCACCTAAGGACACGGTGTCTCTGCACCTGCACACCGTGTGCCTTTCCGTCTCCGGGACAGGGAAGGAACGCTGCAGAGAAACAGACCAGAGCTCCGTGTCCTCCTGGGTTCCCCACCCAGGAGCTCCTTTGGCTCTGGGAGATTCAGGGACGGGGGAGAGGCGGGGCCGCTTCGTGCAGGTTCCCCATGACAGGGGGAAAAGCAACGGAATCCAAATGACAGTCCTTACTTGGGAAGCCTAGAGGGCCACCGGCAGGATGGGAAGGTTGGCACATGAGGGAAGGTGCAGAGGCGGAAAGGGCACAAAAGTTCCATTTATGTATCACAAAACACAGAACGGGACTGGGCCCCAGACAGGGTTCTCCCTGTCTCCTGGGGAGAACCGGGGGGCAGGGCCTGAACTTTTTCTCTTCTGCAGGCAACAAGACCCGCAGAGGAAGGCTCTCCTCCAGATCTTTTCCGGGGCACCTCCGGAGAAGCAGCCGCCAAATCGAAAAGCATCCATGGAATCTTGTGATTATCTGAGGGTGAGTGTCACCCTGGGCCCCTGGTCTTTTTCTCCTCTAGGTCACCCTGGTTGATTTCCTTTCAGGTTCCCGTGTGCGTGAGGGGATCGGGGAACCCCTCTTCCCTGCCTTCTTGGGGTCAGGGACTCCACGATCCTTCCAGGTCCATTTGATTCCACGTGAAGGCATCTGAAGGTGCCGTATTTGCTGTTGCTTTCTTTCCGTGCAATGATGGCAAGCCTGCCAACAACATCTTCCTAGTGGCCTGAGGAAATTAGTCCCTCAGGGGCCCCAAACATGGAGGAGGCTCACCCCAGGAACATGCATGTTTTCAGAAAAGACGTCCTGGGAACCCTTGAGCCACCAACCTGCCTTCAGAAGGGCATTAGTCCGTCCCACTTCACGGAAGGCTGAGTGGAGGCGCTTTGATCCAGTGAATGCCCAAGACACAGTCTTCAGAAAAATGGTATTCTTAGACCATAGCTCGAGAGTGCATTTTTCATGGGTCTTGTCCCGATCAGCACTCACGTTGAGGATCTGTCCCTACTTCCAAGGACCGCCTGTCCATACCGTACTAAGAATTTCCTGCTGTGTGCACCTCGTCATTGGATGTGGTTGATTTCCATGTTGGCTCCATGCCGAGGAACCTCTAACGTGTGTGGTCTCCTTTCTTTCAGGTTGCAAGCAGGCCAATGCCGGTGCACACAGCCAATAAGAGGCCACGCGTGGACCCTGCCCTCACTGATGGCTCAGCTACCAAAATGTCTGACACGGTATCCGTCTTGGCTTCGCTGTCTCCCCTCAGAAAAGCCAGTCCGAGCTCCTCGTCAAGTCTTCGACCGAAGGAACGAGAGACAGGGGCTGTGGCCGACATCCCTCAGCCGGGAGTCAGGCAGCAGGGCCCGGAGCCTCTCGTCGTGGTGAAGCCGACACACAGCAGGCCTCAGGGTGGCCGCCGAGAAGTTCCCCAGGCTGCCTCCAAGCCCCACGGCCTGATCCGGGTCATCAGCCCCCAGGCACAAGACAAACGTCCTGCGGTGACCTCACAGCCCTGCCCACCAGCCGACACACACAGCTTGGGCCTCGGCTCCAATCTCAGTTTCAGGCCAGGAGCCAAGAGACCTGCCCAGGCTCCGACTCAGGCTTGCCTGAACTTCCCCAAGAAACCGAGAACGGGTCCCTTCCAGATGCCCGAAAATGCCATCCAGGGAGGTGAGCTGGGGGCCCCGGAGACTCTCCAACCTCCGCCAGCTGCAACCGAACTCAGACCAAGTCCGTCGCCCCAGATGAGCAGGGGGACACCCGCCCAGGTGCCCAGCAGCGACCGGCAGCCTCCGCGCAGCAGACCTTACCTGCCTACTGCCCAGGCCTGCACCATGTCCCATCACCCAGCGGCCAGCCAC
Source organism: Macaca nemestrina (assembly GCF_043159975.1). NCBI lineage: Eukaryota > Metazoa > Chordata > Mammalia > Primates > Cercopithecidae > Macaca > Macaca nemestrina. The sequence continues at coordinate 253,013 of NW_027257561.1, forward strand.
GATGGGGCCCAGCCTCTCAGAATGCTCTTCCGGAGACTGGAAAACGGATGGTGGAGCTCCAGCCTCCTGACAGCTCCCTCGTTTCCCTCTCCTGAGGAGCCGGGAGACTTCCTCGCTCACAGCCCTCACGTCTCAGAGAAGTCTGAGGCTCCCTGTGTTCCTGTCCCGCTGAGTGTCCTCTATGAGGACCTTCAGGTTTCCTCCTCCTCAGAGGACAGCGATTCTGACCTGGAGTGAGACTACAGGTGGCCGGGGCTCCATTGCACCCAGCTCCCGTGACTTGGAGGGGTCTGTGGGACTGAGGAGCACGGAGCAGAGAGCAGACTGTGTGTGGTGACTCCCAAGCTCCCCGGCTGTGGTGCTTCTGTGGATGTTGGAGCCCAGGCCAGGCAGGGACCACATGCAGAGACTCTGCCTCATCGAATTCTGGTGAGGGACATTGTAGTTCGCAGGGCTCTCCGGAAACCCGCCACCAGAAGCTTCTGTGCCAGTGATTCGTTGCCTCAGAAACTGGGTGACGGCGACGCGCGGGAGTCAGACTTCCGCTGTGATGTCAGTAGGAAACTGGGGAATGACTGTGTGTTTGCTCTCTAGATGGCTGAATCAGGGAACAGTTAGGGAACCCTGAGAGATGCAGGCCTTCAGCTGTGCCCCGCCCTGACAGCAGTGTTTTGGACGCTGTGAAGCGTTCTGCGCATAGCGTTCTTGGGGTGTTTCCTCAGCCTGGAAAACTGGGCTCTGGAATGCCGTTGGAAATAGGTGTGTTTAATTTGTTTTGAAGTGAATAAAATTCTCAAAAAGATGACGTACTCTCTTTTGACTTTCATTCCGTGTTTGTGTGTAACTGATTTTCCAAGGGCTTGAAAATGTCTTGACTTGTCAGTAATCCAAGTCATTATGTCTCCGAAACAGAGTTGACTGAGGGGACCGCAGGTCTTCTCAGGACCTGTGACTTCTTAAACATCCACAGGGGCAAGAGAACCTCAGCCCCACTCTACCAACACGCACCTAGTCAAATTCCACCAAGTGAATCTCACGCACGCTAACACGTGGGGAGCGTTGCTTGCACCACGAGTCCCCATTTGGCTCAACGCGATGCCACATGTGGGGTTTCCCACGGATATGTTGCACCGCAGTCCATTTCACAAAGGTAGAATAAACGTATTGGCTTTCTGTTGGTTTTTTGGATGCAAAAACCTGTAATGTTGTTGTTTTTTGGTGGGAGAATTTCACTCTGGAAAAGAAATTATTCTGAAAATGGAGGTTGTCCTAGATTGTCTTTCAAGGTGAGTCTACTTGATGCTAGTGTAGCATATTTTGGCATATAATACATATGGTTATATTATATTTTGTCTATATTACTTCATTTTAAAAAACCTTTTTGTGAAAAATGTCAGAGTTAGATATACCAATGTTAAATTTCTGATCACGTGTCCAGAAGCACTGTAAAATGCAGCCTAGAATGCAAAATTCCCAGCCACGTCTTTGTTGAAATCTCTGCAGAGCGACATTGCATCCAGGGGTTTTCAAGGTGCACTAGTGTGGCATGAGCTGGTCTTTGGCTTCCTGCTGAAGTTGGAATCGTGCAGATTGTTTAGGGGTGGTGTCTGCTTGTCCCATCTTTCCAGGTCATCATTAACCTTTCCTCGGCACCCACGTGGACTCAGAACTTACCTAGAGTCACAGGCAGGTCTGGGAAGCTGCCCTTGAGCCTTTGTTCAGTCCATGATGGTTCCATGCCTCTGATCTGCTAGGGCACATTCTGCAGAGGGATGGGCTGGCATAAGCTGCCCCTGCCCTTCTGAAAATCACGGAGATTCCTGGTACCTGAAGCCACATAGAAATATCTGTGGAGTCTCAGGCAGGACAGGCATGTCATTCACAGGCTCCTGTTCTTCCACTTAATGGCCACAAGAGTGATTCCTAGGTTTCCTAATTAACTTCAAAACAATTTTGGTGACTTTGTTGTGTCAATGACCACTCCCGTTTCTGTGGCATCCAGTTTACCTGTAAGGTTTTTTGGGGATTATGTGGAAACTTGTGCATTTTTCCAGAGCCTCACTTCATCCTGGATGCTCTCAGCATGCACAAGCGGATCCATGCCTTGGTGGCATCTTGGAGCATCGCAGGAGACCCATTAGGTCTAGGAGGCACTAGGAGGTCCATCAGGAATTGGGCGGGCATGTGTCTGCCCATCTGTAGTGTGAACTTCTATTCACCTTCAGAATGCAGATTCTTCCTGAACTAATAAGTTATCTTCATCTTGGTGTAAGTAGCCACAAAAGAATAATTCATATTAACTACATTAATAAAAATAACTGAAAATCAACAATGAAGGTAATAACGACAATGTGATTTATTATAATATTGATAGTAATAATAAAACAAAGGCATTAGAGATTAGAGATTCCCTTAAGTGAAGGACAATGTGAAGATATAGGGATACATGAGTTGTTTGGACTCAGAGTCCAATGAGACCTGTTCCTCAAAGGCAAAGACAAGAAGCATAAGGAAAATACAAAGTTCATGGGTGACCACCTGGGCTACCTTGGAACTCATGTGGGAACACTGCAGGCAAAGTGTACCTTGTCTTGGGACTGCCCACCACCCAGCCCCCACTCACCTTCATGAGGTAGGACAGCAGGATAATGGAGAAGGAGTCCATGCAAGGGATGCAAGACTTGTGTCACACCAGATTCAAAGAAGCACTGCTTATGACAGATGTTTCTCTCCTAACACTGTGTCACTTCTAACTGCCTGGCTGCATGTCTGCCCTCTGTTCTTCTTAGGTCACAGAAGGGACAGACATTACTGTCCACCCATCTGCATACAGAGCCATTGGAGGACGTTACCCTTGTTGCTTCCTCCTTGGAAAGGGGCAACATACATGGCAGATGCCATTCTCTGTCTCTTTGGAAAAATTTGCCAGCACATTTAAGGTTTTCTTCAGCCACAGAAAGCCACCTGCTTCAAAGTCTCACCCTCCACAAGTGGCAAGCACACAATAATTAATGGAGGCACGGGTGCATAGGCTTTGCCATTTGATTCCGTTGGGACAAATGGGGAGGTCTTCTTAGCTGAACAGCTCTGTCTGTGCGGCCACTTGACAAAGTCAGGCTGCATTGCCATTAGACTTGTCCCTTTGCACGTAAGGCTTCCCTCCAATCCTTTCCACAGATGTGAATCCTGACATTACTTCCTAATAAACATCCTGCACACTAAACTTCATCTATATCCAGCTCCCTGGGAACCAAACCTGTGACAAAAGTGAAAAGTTTCTAGGGAAAATATGGTTTCCTTATCAGACAGGGATCAAATTCTCTGAGCTAGAAAATAAGGTAAAGTCTGATGCCATCTCATGATTTTTTTTATTAGGACATTACCACTGCCAGCAAGAATTATGTGCATCAATTCATGGGGACAAAAATCATATTGGAGTGAGATGAGGTTGTTGTGAGTTGAGGAGAAATTTTGATGAATGAACTTTACCCACAACTTGAGTTCAGGAGAGGAGATGAAGATGAAAACAGCTGGAAATAAAAGGTGTCCAAAAACATTTTTCTGGTTTTTCAAAAATCAAATTTCAGGTTGGGAGACACTATGTTTAAATTCTAAAAGGATGTAGCATACTGAGAGGAAATAACTATAGATAAATTATCCTTTTTGTAAATAATACACTTTATAGTATGACGGGAGACCAAGGGACACAACACAAATTTGGAGTTAAAGAAACTAACAGACATTCTCGATACTCAGCTGTTATGGCAGAGATGCCAGAATGATGGATGTCCATGTAGCAGTACTGTTTTTTTGTTTTTGTTTTTGTTTTTTGAGACAGAATCTTGATCTGTAACCAGGCTGGGGTGCAATAGTGTGATCTCAGCTCACTGCAATCTCCACCTTCTTGGTTCAAGAAATCCTCCTGCCTCAGCCTCCCAAGTAGCTGGGACTACTTGCGCACCACCACACTCAGCTAATTTTTGTATTTTTAGTAGAGATGTGGTTTCACCATGTTGGCTAGGATGGTCTCAATCTCCTGATCTTGTGATCTGCCCCCCTTGGCCTCCCGAAGGGTTGGGATTAGAGGTATGAGCCACTATGCCCGGCCCATGTAGCAGTACTTTTGAACTTAATGGCTGAAAGCATCCACCTCCAAACTTATGTATTATATTTGCAAAAGAGTACAAACCATGTAATGAATTTTAAAGGGAAGACAAGCCTGTGGGAATTCAACAGCCATGGCAACGTTTTGAACTTCTTTTTATTAAACATGTAGGAAGTAAGTGAAGTTCAAGACCTAACAGAATTGCCAGGAATTATTTGAAGAGTTACCAAGATGACTTAGACACTATGAAATCCTTACGATGCCTTCAGGTGGAGTTTCCTCCGTTAGCCAGTGATTTTAAGCCAGAGGCAAATGTCTCTGCAGGCATAAGAATTCGACCCAAATGTACTATTCAATTTTAAATGAGATGACAATAAAATTGTCGACTATATAGTAACAACTTTTTTTTTTTCTTTCAGACAGATTCTTTCTCTGTTGCCTAGGATGGAGTGCAGTGGGGCACTCTTGGCTCACTGCAATCTCTGCCTCCTGGGTTCAAGTGATTTTCCCATCTCATCCTCCTAAGTAGCTGGGATTATAAGCATGTGCCACCATGTCTGACTGATTTTTGTATCAGCAAAATTATTTCTGGGGTGGAGAGTTAGGGATTTTTATTCTCCCACATCCAAAAATATATTCTCCAAATGATCTGTCAATAGAAATAACTGATACCTATATTTGCTAACCTATCTTTTTCTTTCTTTAAATTCAGAACTAGAGTGTGGAAAAGTTATATTAAGAAGGTTCTCTCAATTTTCAACACGAGTGATGGGCTAGGCACTATTCTAGGTGCTACAGATACACATTAACATACCCACAATAGTTTTGCCTTATTACCTCCTACATTCTAATAATGCACCAAAAGAAAAGTATAGACTAGCTTTTTACTTTTTTGAGATGAAGGTTAATTCTGTCACCCAGGATGGAATGCAGAGGCAGGATCTCAGCTCACTGCAACCTCTGCCTCCCGGGTTCAAGCGATTCTCCTGCCTCAGCCTCCTGAGTAGCTGGGATTACAGGCATGTGCCACCATGCCCAGAAAATTTTTGTATTTTTCAGAAAGAATGCTTTCATTATGTTGGCCAGGCTGGTCTAAACCCCTGGCCTCAAGTGATCCATGCACCTCGACCTTCCAAAGTGCTGGGATTATAAGCACGAGCCATAGTGCCCAGTCAAAGAGAATAGGTTTAAATAGAAAGCATGAAAACAAAAGAAATGTATGCCCATCAATTTTATACTGTATTTAGCCAGGTGCAGAAGATCGACTTGTAGTATTGTAAGGGAATAAGGTCAGTTCACATCTAATTGTTAGGACAAGTCACCAGAAACCAAAAGTTGGAGGAGTTGTATCTTTTGAGGTGGGTTGCATAGGCAAGCAACAAGTTGCTATCTCTCCAAAGTCCCAAATTGTTCTATTTCTCCTACTGTGGAAAAATGCATCTTCTACTTGATTTCAGTTTATATAGGAAAATGCTTAATAAAACTAATAGGGGTTCCTTCTAGGGACACAGCTAGACCACACATATACTGAATCTTGATTCTGGAAACACGTCTTGTTCAATGTAATTGGATTTTCATGACAACAAAAATGTAACCCTGACACAATATTGGAGAGTCAAAAGGAAAGGACATTTTGGATTGAAATTTTTTATTTTAAAAATATGTCCTTGAGTTCTATTAACAGTAGCTAAAACCTGGGAACAACTCAAACGTCTACGAGAGGAAATCGATAAACAAATTATATGCATATTATAGAGCAATATTGGGCAATAACGGGAGATGATCCACTCTATTAATCAACATCTTGGATCAATATAATCTTTCTCATCCTGAGTAGGGAAAGCTAAGCTAAAAAGTGTCCTATAATATAAATAAATGTACACAAAATTCTAGAACAGACAAACCTAATATAAGCTAAAAAAATTTCAGAAAAGCCAGGTGCAGTGGCTCATGCCTGTTACGCCAGCACTTTGTGAGGTGGGTGGATCACATGAGCTCAGGATTTTGAGACCAGCCTGGCCAACATGCTGAAGCTACTCCGTCTTTACCAAAAATACAAAAATTATCCCAGTGTGGTATTGTGCGCAGGAACAGAAAACCAAATACTACATATTCTCCATTATAAGCGAGAGCTAAACATTGGGTTATACATTGTTTAGCTCTCACTTATATGGAAACAATAGACACTGGAGATTCTTAGAGGGAGGAGGGAGGGTTGGGTACAAGGCCTTAAAAACTGTCTATTGGGTATTATGTTCACTATGTGTGTGATGAGATCATTCATACTCTAAACCTCAGCGTCACACAATACATCCATGGAACAAACCTGCACATGTATCCTCTGTGTATAAAATTAAAATTAAAAAACTAAAATGAACAAACAGATATGAGAAAGAATTTCTCAAAAGAGGAGATACAAATGGACGATATATATATAAACAATTCTTACCCTCTCTAGTCACCACGGGAATGCAAATGAAAACTACCATGAAATATCACCTCACACCTGTTAGAATAGCTATTATCAAAAAGATGGATGATAACAAGTGTTGGTAAGGATGTGGAGAAAAGGGAACCTTTGTATACTGGTGGTGGGAATGTAAATTAGTATGGCCATCTTGGAAAATAGTATGGAGGTTTCTCAAAAACTTAACAATAAAAATACTATTTTGTTCCAGCAATCCCACTTATTTTATATATATATAATATATAATGTATATGAAATCATTGAAATCATTATGTGAAAGAGATATCTGCACTCATATGTTCCTTTCAGCACTGTTCACAATAGTCAAGATATATGAAGAAGACACACATGTTATCATTCATTCACGGATGGATGAATTAACGTTTTATATATATATGTATGCACAATGCAAAATTATTCAGTATTATAAAATAATGAAACCCTGTCATTTCTGACAGCGTCGATGGATCTGAAGGGCATGAAGTCATGTGAAATAAACCAAACACAGAATGACAAACATTGTATGATTTCACTTGTATTTGAAATCTCAAATACACTCAGAAGCAGAGAGTAGACTGGAGGTTGCCAGGAGCTGTGGTGTAGGTAAATGAGTAGGTGTGATTATAGTACAAAGTTTTAGATATACAAACATTAAGTTCAGGAGGTCTAATCTACAGCATAGTGCTTATAGCCATGAATGCTGTGTTGCATACTTAAAATATAATAGGAGGGTGAATTTTATGTTAATTGTTCTTACTAATAGAAATAATAATTAGAATGGGAGGGAGAACTTCAGGAGGTGATGATTGTGTTTACAATCTTGATAGTAGTGATGCTTTCACAATGTATCCTTATCCTCAAACTCACTGAGATATACACATTAAATAGGTACAGCTTTTTGAATGTAATCATATCTCAACAAAGTGTTTTTAAGGGGGGTTGGTTAAAAAATTTAAAAAGGAAGGGTAGATGTTCCTTTGCCCTTCTCCCACGCTTTTTTTCTCCCTGCTGTCTAGAATTCAGAAATAGTAGGTGGGAATTTAGCAGCCAAACTAGGGTATTTTCTAAAGTATAGCAGAGCAGATACCTGGAAGGGACCTGCATCCCTAAAGACATTAGAAAGTATCTGTACTAACCCTGAATGGTGTAACTACAGGTTAATTTTAAGTGAAAAAGAAATCAACTTCTGTCTTGTTTAAGCAACTTCATTCAGGCATTAATTTTATAAACATGTAGAAAATACATACTCCTTATGAGTAGAAACAATGTTTATAAATAAAACAATGGTGATAAATAAAAGAAAATAAAAAGCAGTGAAACAAAGTGGTTTCATAGCTATACATAGTTATTTTGTTGAAAGATTCTGCTGCTAATATTATTCAATATTTTTGTATGCTGGTGCAAGTAAGGAAATTTACATTGTCTAATAAAAATTATTTATCAATTTATAAACAGTAACCACTTCATAGAATGGGGCTAAGAATCTGCATTGCAAAATAACTTTCCGTTGATTTTATGCACAGTAATTATTGAGAATCCCAACAGATCTGGACCTACATAGGTGCTATCAAGACAAGGAAGAATATTTTCCTGACTGTATCCATACCTCCAGTTAGTAATAGATCTAGAGATTCAGAACTCAAATCCAGACCTCCTGCTTCCATGTGCAGTGGCCTTGCACCGTCCTGTTTCGCTTCACTTGTTGAAGAGGATTTGAGAATAAATGACCACATGATTCAACTCTCTCCTCAGCTCTGAGGAATATAGCCCTGTCCTGGCAAACAAGAAGCTCACACAGTAGTAGAGGAGGCAACTATACATTCACTAATCTAGCATACAAGCAGTAGGCACTGTATCATAAACAAGGCACTGTGGGGGTTCAGACCAGGAGCAAAGCAGGGATTAGCAGGGCTAGTAAAGTCTGGGAAGTGTTCACTAACAAAATGTCTTATCATTAACTAAACCAAATGGTTTCTCAACATGGCCTAATTAATTGTAACTTAATATAAATGCTTGGTTGGTTGTTCATAAACTTTAATCTTTTGCCAAAATATTTGTAGCTTATGTTCCCATTTAACAAGGTTTTCTGGTCAAAACTGTGCACCCACATCTTTCTAATGAACTTAGTGTCCAATAAAACATGGACTTTCAGTCATCCCATGAAGGTGATTTTGCGTGCATAGTACATCTCTGTCTGTGAATATGCCTAATGAGGTATGGAAGGACACTTATTATCCAAACAAAGACATTCCACTGGTGCTAGAGAGCTACAGAGGGAAGTTTTTTCTGCCTACTGGAAATAAAGCCAAGCTTTCTTCTTCCTTCAGCAGTGAGGATTGCTCTCCTCCTCTTTATCATTCTCACACTCTCTTTTTTTTAATGGGCCAAACTCTACCAAATAACAAGATAAACTTTGTGTAAGCCTTGGTAAGAGCAGAGTGTCTGACATCTTATGGTGCTATAATACTCAAAGTAAAATCAAAATCACCTATGACCAGAAAAGGGAGTCACAGAAAATCTAGAAGACTTATTGGCCAAGAGACCTGCAGCCTCATAGTTCATTAGCTCTCCATAAGAACTCTCACGTGAAATGAAGCCAGTGTTGTTTCAAGTGCTTGAAACCCTCGTTACTCTACCTCTAAATGTGAATTAATTAGGCAAGTTTACTAGCAGTTACTAAACCTCAAAAGCAAGATAATCAGGCATTATTCTACTAAATACTGGTCTCCATAACTCCTCTATTTTCTTTAGGAAAAGTTAGTTAGCCTAAGACATTTGGCATAAGGGCTATGCCAAAGCTATGTTGGGGTCAGCCAGGAAGGATTCATGGGAGTCTCCTTGAAAATATTACAATCATCGAAGAAATCTTCAACCTATTGCCCCTTAGTACTGTTGGTCCCTTGTACTTGATTTTTCCCCTTAAGTTTTATTCCAATTTCTAACATTATCATTCCCTCTTCCTTCTCAGCAACTAGTCCTCCAAAGTAGAACTTAAACAATGACCAGACATGGCCCTGCAACAGAGCATATCCTTCTACATTTAGCATGCAATCATGAATCACAGGTATAAGACCCCTTGAACAGACTTGGTTTTGGTGACTACATGTAGGACTTATTGCTTTTACCCAAGAAGAGGATCAGGCATCCTAAGTAGCTCAGAAATTTTTCTGGAGCTCTTGAATGTGTATAGGCAAGAAAGATTAAGCAACCTGTTGCCTTACATGAGGCATACTATCTTCTTATGTTTTCTTTTGAATTCAGGATTTCAAGGTTGGGGAAGGAGTGGGAAAGTAGCCATGGACATGTGAGAATGTGGATGATCCTTTTACATTGTCAGGAATGGTCAAATTCTATGCTTTATGTTGTTTGCTAAAAGACACTTTCCAAAGCTTTCAACAGAAAATATAATGGCACACATGCCTATTCTTGGTGAACCCAGACTTTTTATCTAGTCTCTGATAGTCAATTTTGAAGGACTGCTTAGGGTAATGAATCCTTCAAGTTGTAAAGATGAAGGGCAGTTTTTGGACAATTCCCATTTTGCTGTAGGAAAACTAATCTGCAAGAAGTAAAAGGGAGAGGTTGAAGTGAGAGAACGGAGGTGGAAAATGATTTCAGTTGATCAATTATTTGTTAAGCACCCACTGTATGTCAGGCCCTTACAAGGAAGCAAGCAAAGAACAAAAGCATGTGATGGCCTTGCTCCTAAGAAGCCAGAGGCCAGTAACCTGGATTGCTATAGACCAGAAAAACGACCACAAGCCCCTACAACACAGCACTGGCATAGGATGAAGTAGAAGTTTCTTTCTATGAGATCAATAGCATACAACCAAATAAGAAAGTCAAAAGTTACACAAAGTTCAAAAACCTAAGACACCAATCTTTAAGAGATCTGATTGTCGGTGGTGATTTTGGAAGGAAAGTTATTATTAGGATTATTTTAGTACTAAGAGTTTTGAGCTGTCTATCCAATATTTTCACCTGAACCTCTGCCTTGGTAATACTGCGTGTGTGTGTGTGTGTGCGTGTGTGTGTGTGTGCGCGTGCCTTTTCATGTGTTTGAAATATATTATCTATCCCACACTCCACATAGGTTTGGGGGTTAATTACATACAGGCTGATCTGAATCTATACTCTTAGGAACGGGGTTAAGCTACTCTACCACAATGTGAAGAGTTGATATGTAAGAGACTCTGAACATCTTATAAATTATCTTTAAAATGTTTCCTTCTTTGTGAAGGGGAGAATAAGTATTTGTAAGCAAAGGCAAAAATATCTTTAACTAAACAAAAGAACAGTTAGTTAACCTTGTTGTGATTAGCAGAGAGGATAGCTGCAGACACTATAAAATCACTCAGCAACAAGATTTGACAAAACCTTAAAGATGGCTCTATTTTTCCTGTTTTATACAGGAAAATATTAAGGCCCTGGGAATTGAAGTACTTTTCCCAACAGTGGAGTAAATGTCAGAGTCAAGGCTGTGTTTTACATCTCGGTTTCCCCACACATCCCACCCTATGGTTCTGTTGTGCTGTTCCTTTGTGTGACTCCTCAAAGCCTGGTTAAAGGTGATACCGTATCAAATTGTATTAACTCAGTAGCACAAAACACCAGGGAATTGATTTATAAGAGTATTAACCTTGTGGCATTACTGAAGACCCATCTGATTAGTAGTTATCAAGTAGTCACCCTGGCTAAATATATGGGTTTGATTTTTAATTTTGAAAATGAAAAATATTTTAAAATCTATGTCTTACATCCATATCCCCAGGAAATTTTAATCAAGTTTTAAAACTTCCAAATTTAGATAAACTCATGTTTTTTGTTGTTTCAATTTTCAATCAATGAAAATAGAAAAAAACTAATTGGATAGAACAGCACAGCAGAAGCATTACTTATAGCCAAAAATGGGATGCAACAAGACTGAAGAAGAAAATGCAGGACAGTGCTTAAAAAAGCAGTTTAAGGAAAAGTGGGGTCTCCTCAGGATGTCCTTAGGTAGACATTGCAGCAGAACTGCAAAGTTTTCTTTAGAAGGCTGGGGAAGAGAGGAGGAAACAGAGAAGGGACAAGAGTGGAAAATAGAATGAGGCTGAGAATACCAAGCGTTAGTGCTGTCCCTATCACCTTCCTCACTTGATCACTGGGTGATCTAGGGCAAGTTTCTTCCTTTCCCTCAGCTCATTTCCTCATCTGTAAGGTAAGTCACTAGACAAGATAGCCTTTGATGTTCATTGTAGCTCTAACTGATCTTCCCCAAGCAAATAGCTGGGAAGGACACTGTGCCCACAATATGCAAGACACAAGGTTTACAAGCAAAGAACCAATCAAAACAAAAGATGTTTTAAAACCCCTAATGTCACTTGAATTCTTACAAATGAGCAATGGTACATCATACTTTTACAAAGCCCTTCTGTGATTTCATTTTTAAAATCATTTCAAGTTTTATTTTACTTCATATTAAGATAATGGGAGATAAAGTGGTAAATGGTTCATGCAGGAATATATGTAAGAGACACAAAAATCCAAAATAGGTAATTGTTATGTTAGTATTTCCCTTTACTGAGGGGGAGCAGACAAAAGAATGTTAGAAAAAGCTTCATAAAGTGGATTATATAGAATGTGCTTTAAAAGAGTTTGGTATTTTACTGAGTGGGAAAGAGCAGTACGGGGAGTTATTGTTCAAGGGTTAAAGCTATGCAAAATGGGTCAATTACAGAGATAGGCTCTAAAACATAGTACCTATAGTTATTACTGAGGTATTTTGTATTTAACAATTTGTTAAGAAGGTCGATCTTAGGGATTCTGACAACAACAACAACAACAACGACAACAACAACAATAAAGGGATGTAGGAAACATTTGGAGGTGATGGGTATATTATTACCTGGATATTCATTGTGGTAACAAGAGTAATATATATGTGCAAATTTGCCAAACTATATCCATTAATTACATACTGTTTTTGTATAACAATTTTACTTCAGTTCCTACTATATTGCCTGGCAAACAATACTTTATACTTAAAGTAAGAGCAATGATTATTGCATGTGCATGTTGAAAATAATAAAGAAAGCAGGTGACAATAAGACATCCTGAGTCTTTTGGAAATAATAGCATTCACCTGCTTTCTCATCCATTGAGATATCACCACATTTAGGTACTTGTGTGTCCCCGGAAGTTTCTTGTGGAAGATTTAGTTATTCTCTTTTCGTTAGGCTCTGCCAACCAAGAACAAATCACAGACTCAGACAGCATCATAAAAAGGCTCAGACCTACCATGTCCAGAGACTCCAGGCTCAACCCACATTGATGCTGGCCCTTCAGCCATGAGACTCCATTTGCTTCTTCTTATTCTCCTTCTTTTTTCAATTCTTTTATCCCCAGGTAAGTTGGTAGCTGATTACTATAAGGTTCTGCAGATTAGAAGGCTATATCCCTGGCCAAACAAGATCCTAGAATCAGTTCTGTGGGTTCAAGAACCTAATATTTACAGATTCACTAAGATTATAATAGGGAAAAATAGAAAAGAGACTCATTTAGCAGTAGCTCCTGTTGATAAGATTCCATCCATGTTTTTTGATCTAGTGAGTGGATATAATAATGGATGCTGCTGAAATTCAATCCTGTCAGATCAAACTGCCTACATATCAATTTCCATGCCCCACCAAGGCATCTCAAGATACAAAGTAAGGATACAACAGAACGTGACCTCAATGAGATGCCTTTGTGGGACCTGGAAATTTATATGCAGGCAGTTAGATCTGACAGGATTGAATTTCAGCAGCATTTATTATTATATTTGCTCACTAGGTCAAAAGAGATGGATGGAATTCTATCAATAGGAGCTACTGCTAAATGAGTGTTGACAAATCTGAAAGTTTTATTCAAAGAGACAAACAGAAAAATTATAATCCTAGAATAAGTGAAAATTATATGAGAGACTTTTCAAAATAAATTCTATTTTACGTGGCTATGAATAACAAATGATTTGCAAAGTGAAACTTAGGACTAGAAAGGAGAGTTAAAGGAACTTCAGACAAGTGAATTAATAATAAGTAAAGACACCAAGAAGTGCCGCTCGTGGTATATTACAGGTAACCACACAGAAATGGGTAACATCACTTTCAATACTAAACCAGCTAAAATTTAATGGTCTAAGCATGCATTTTGAGGGCTTTTGGAAAAAAACAGCATAATAAACCTAAAGAAGATAAAAGGAAAGTTACAAATACAAAATATAAATTAATGAAACAAATGAGAAAAAAACTAGCATTTTAAAAAACGCTTTTCATAAAGTCTAATATACTTTATAATAACCTGGCAACACTGGACAAATGAGAACATGCTTAAAATAACTATTGCAGGAATGAAAGGTTAATGTCAAAACATGTTTCAGAGATTCAAATAATTTTTTAAAAAATATATTTGTGTATTATATTCCCTCTTTGCTGTGTACTGGGGGATTTTCCTGTTGCAGTTCACTACATCATGTGTCATCAATTGTGACTGTGTCATCAATTTTTATGCTAGTAAATTATTACCATCAGCATACAAATATGCTGTTAAGCATGTCCTTGCTTTTCTTCTGATGCCAGCTGTCAATCTATTTTCTGCTCTAGTTTTCAGCAAAACATCTTAAAAGAGTTGTCCATACTCTCTGTCTTCAATTCCTCTCCTCTCATTGTCTCTTAAATATATCACAGTTGGGCTCTCTCCCCTTTTTTCGATCATGTTATTGACACCACTTTTGTCAAAGTTACCAATAATCTCCATATTGCTAGATCCAATGATCATTTTTTACTACAACTTTAATTGGCCGATTAGCAGCATTTGACACAAATAATCACTTCCTTCTTCATAGTATACTTTCTTCACTTGGCTTCCAGGACAGCACATTCACTTGATTCTCAGCCTATCTCACTGGAGCTACCATTTCGGCTTCCTTTGTTTCTTCCTCATCTTTTCCCGTCACACTTCCTATTGGAGAGCTCCAGAGCTCAGTTCCTGATCCTCTTCTCTTCTCCCTAACCACACACTCTGGAGGGGCTCAGCAAGTCTCATCCTCTTAAATTCTCCTTTTGGACCTCCTTTTGAACTTATAATAAATTATCCAACTGCATAACTGGTATATCTACTTGGACACTGAATTTCAAAAGTCATAGATATCCAAAATTGAACTCATGATTTTCCCTCATAAACCACTACATACAGATTTTCTCTTCTTGCAGAATGCCATGGTCAGCACTGGAGCCTCTCTTAGCTCTCCTGTACACTTTCATCCTCAGCAAGCCTCTATCTCTGCACCTCAAGAATCTCTCAGGGCTCCCATCCCTTGCCCAGCCTTGGACAGTAGCTGCCTCACACTCAGTGAAAGACCAGAGAATCTGCTTCTCTCATCTACCTGCCCTGCCCTGTCTTCAGACATCAGGTCCCTCTGCTTATGCACCTGTGAGAAAAGAGAGTGAAGGGGGCATTGTCTCAGCTCCCCCACCCACTCCCCAGTAACAGAGGATTTTACCCGATTCTCACAGTAAGACCTTTACCTTGCTCTCACCTCAAACTGCAGCAGTTCCTACATGCCTGTCCCTCAAAAGGGTCTCAGGTAGTTCTGCTCTCCATCCGATCTTACCTAGGAGCACACAAGATAGGTCATGAAAAAACCATTAGTGGGGTCGGGTGCTGTGGCTCACGCTTGTAATCCCAGCACTTTGGGAGGCCGAGGTGGGCAGATCACGAGGTCAGTGGCTAACACGGTGAAACTCCGTCTCTACTAAATACAAAAAACGAGCCGGGCACGGTGGCATGCGCCTGTAGTCCCAGCTACTTGGGAGGCTGAGTCAGGAGAATGGCTTGAACCCTGGAGGCGGAGGTTGCAGTGAGACAAGATCGCGCCATTGCAATCCAGCCTGGGCGACAGAGTGAGACTCCAAAGAAAGAAAGAGAGAGAGAGAGAGAGAGAAAGAGAGAGAGACAGAGAAAGGAAGAGAGGGAGGGAGGGAAGGAGGAAGGGAGGAAGGAAGGAAGGAAGGAAGGAAGGAAGGAAGGAAGGAAGGAAGGAAGGAAGGAAGGAAGGAAGGAAGGAGAAGGAGAAAGAAAGAAAGAAAGAAAGAAAGAAAGAAAGAAAGAAAGAAAGAAAGAAAGAAAGAAAGAAAGAAAGAAAGAAAGAAAGAAAGAAAGAAAGAAAGAAGCATTAGTGAGGGAAAGTGAGTGAGAGTGAGTGTGTTTGGGCCCCTACTGATGATGCTAAACTATCACAAGCCCACACTCAGCCTTTCAACATTTGCTGGAGATTCACTTGTTTCCTTTTTATCTCCATCAAGGGCAGCTTCCTCCTGCTTCTGCTGCTGCAACTCAGCTAGGCACAAAGCATCTGTGGATCCGTTCTTTTTTCAGCAGGGCTTCATCACTCTGAATTTAAAATAATTAGCTTTTTTTGAGACCTCAGTTCTGTGTTTCAAAATGAAATCTATGATCTATAGATTATCCAGCTTATTCTCTTTGTCAGGGCAAGAGCATTTTTCTACAACTTTCTAAATTCTAAACAAAAGTAAAAGTTCACTTCTTTTCAGAATCCCCACATGTCAGAAAGTGTTACTATTATCATCAGTTTAGTGATATTTATGGAATTCCAAGTTGACTCTAATATCAGCTTTTGGGTTAAGTTCTTTCTTTCTGATATGTAGCCTTTGAAATTTTATTTGCTGCAGATCTTTTGGTAGTGAACAATTTTAATTTTTATCTGTCAATTTCATATTGTTATTTTTGATCTTGAAAGACAGCATTACTGAGTACCCAATTCTATATTAACAGTTATTTTCTCTCGACATTTGTTGATACTAGTTTACTCATTTTTAGTGAATGAGTGAACAAGTGAATCTCCAGCAAATGTTGAAAGGCTGAGTGTGGGCTTGTGATAGTTTAGCATCATCAGTAGGGGCCCAAACACACTCACTCTCACTCGACCTCCCTCACTAATGCTTTTTTCTTTCTTTCTTTCTTTAATAATCAGATAAATATTATTTCATTATAAATTATCCTTTTTTCAATGTTTGTATGGTCTGGTGTTTGGTTTTAATGTTTTATAATTTAACTAAAGTGAGTTGATTTTTATATCATCTGTTAGAAATATATTCTTTGAATCAATGGGTTTATACCGTTTCTTAATTTCTTTCTGAGAATCTCTTGAAATGGTGAATCCTTTTACACTTCTCTCCCCCCATATTTGAATTAAATAAATGTTAGACCTTCTGTTTCCATGCTACATTCTGGGTATATCATGTAAACATTTTTTTCTTCACTAGTTATCCTCTTACCTGTGTCTAATATATCATTAATAACCTGCATTGTTTTTAAATTATTTTTTTGTTTCAGACCTGCCTTTTTTTTTTTTTTTTTTTTTTTTGGAGATGGATTCTCGCTCTGTTGCCCAGGCTGGAGTGCAGTGGTGTGATCTTGGCTCACTGCAACCTCCACCTCCCGGGTTCAAGAGATTCTTCTATCTCAGCCTCCTGAGTAGCTGGGACTACAGGCACCCGCCACCATGCTCGGCTAATTTTTATATATATATATTTTTAGTAGAGACAAGGTTTCACCATCTTGGGCATTCTGGTCTTGAACTCCTGAACTCGTGATCCACCCATCTTGGCCTCCCACAGTGCTAGGATTACAGGCATGAGCCACCATGCCCAGCCAGACCTGCCCATTTTTTCTATCATCTATATTGTTTTACTATTGTTTTTACATCTTTGTAATAGTAGATTGTTTCTTTAAACAATTGATACACACCTGCTTAATTATTTCTCCACATTGATGATTTCAATATATTTAGTTTTAAAGGGTCTACATATGCTATTCATTTCATTAACTTTTATTCATGGTGTCTTGCTTACCTGATCATTTTTAATACTGAACTCATTGTTCATCCTTAACCTGACATCATTTTATGGTCTGAAATGAGAATGCTATTATCCAGACTTCCTCTGTGAAGCTGACTCAATGCTTTAACTCAATATAGAAGTTTCAGCATTAACAAACTGGAATTTCTGATGGCCCAAGAGTCAGTAGTACCATCATTAGCATTACTGATCATAGCAGATCTTCCCAGAAGATCTGGGAAACCCTCACCCCCCTCCATCAGCTATCCAGTACAAAGTGCCCACTGCTCAAGCTCCAGTTCACAGACTATTTTTGTGTTTGAAAGAGGAGATATTTTAAGAACTTGCCTAACCATTTTCAGGGATAGAAATGTTTCAAAGAGATCCTCTACTATATATTTGTTCTATAGCAGCAGTCACTTGAGAGCAGCTAACTTGCAGTCATGGCCAAAAGCCTAAATCTTTCTTTCATTCTAGTCACACCTATTTTGTATCTTTTGGGGATATCTCAGATTCAGATGCATTCATAGTATTCTATGATTTGGGACACTACTACAGATTCTTCAAAATGTTACAACATTCCAATGGTATTTTGGGAGGTATAGAAGGAGAGGAAAAACAATGGGCTCAAGTCTCCTCTGACTTCTCTTCTTACAATATGTTTCATTGTTCAAAACTTTTAGAACTATATTAATACAGCATTGACAGTGGACATTCTTCTTTTCCTTCTGACTTTAATAGGATTGAAGGAATGTTTTGCTATGAAATTGTTATATGGGTTGTATTCAGACAAATTTTGACTTTGTAAAGGCAATATTCTCCTCATTATTTTTAAATGCTTACCAGGATTCACAGTATTATTTTCAGTTCTCCCTGTTTAAAGGCATATTTAAATAACTTGATGACTTGGATATATTATATATGTTACTCTGCTACAGAAACAGAAAAACCACCACCAAATTATATTCTAAGATACTTGGTACACCAATTGCACCATCTTTTTTTTATCTAAGACATTCAATTCTTCCACAGGTGGGAGCACATGAATTAGCATCATTTACTACTTGTAGCTTTCACTACAGACTTTCAGACTTATGGTGCCTAAAAGAAATAGAATACTTCTAGCTGGGTTTAAAAGCTACAAATAAACAGAGGAAATATACACTATTTTGAAAGTACCACTTGAGTGTTATGCATGTATTTCAATATTATGTTGCTAATTTTAATTGTTCGAAGTTAAAGAGCTTAAACCTCCCCCTCATGCCTTCCTGAATCACCCATTACTCCCACACATACATTGTTTGATACAGCATAAACCTAAGTAAATAAAGATGTGGCAAAATGAAAAAAATAAAATAACGTTATACCATTCTCATCTGTGAATGGCATCAGTAGACAGATGTGAATAAAAGTAATGTGATTATCATTTTAAAAATCATCTTTAATAGGATCCATTTACTATTAAATGAACATTTGCTTAATGAATAATAAATCTTTGACACAATGAAAACTATTAATGCAGAGTGAGACCAAAATGAAGGTAATAACTGATTTTTTCCTAACCCTTGCTTTAGTTGGTCTTTCCACTAGACTGTCACTTTATTTTAAGGATATTATAATAGCACAAAGCCATCAGCTTTACCATTAGAGAGATCTTCATTAAATTATCTTTGTTGTAATAAAGGTCATCTGGAGGAAATACTGGTCTGGACACAATAATAAATGTTAAGCTTTCTAATATTTTCCACTTTTAGACACAAATTGAAAGGATCATTTATAATGTCAAAAATATACTTTTTTTCTAACTAATCTATCCTATGACTAAGACACTATTAGCAATTAAAGTAGACAGAGCAAATCTAAATGTGGAGAGAAAAAGTAATTTCCACTTACGTTTGGACAGATGAAAGCACGGATAAATTGAAAGCCTGAAATATTAGCTTGGGGGAATGAAATCACTTGGGGGAGCAAGAGCAGGATACACCAGCCTTTAACTCTATACTTCCCCCAAGAAAAAATATATAGATAGCTAAGTACAAACCAAAATAGCACTGGGAGGGTTCAAGGGACCACTTAAGAAGCTACGGCAACACAGTGAAGCCAAAAAAAAAAAAAAGAAAAAAAGAAAAAAAAAAGAGAGAGAGAGAGTGAAAGAAAAAAAAAATAGCCATATAGAAAAAAACAACTGCTGAAATCAGCATACCTGAGACTGCAGAAATATCTTTTTTGGCTAGGAACGAAAAAAAGCAGAAAGGGTCTATCAGTATCAGCCACAAGGTGGAACCACCATGGCCCTCAGTAACCCACTCTGGCAAAAGACACTGGCATTTTTGCCCTGCGGTAAGCAACAGCCATTTCTGAGAGAAAACGCAGAGGAAAAGATGAAGATGTACCATCCCCTCCCACAGCTCTTTTCCCCCACTGAAAATACCGTGACTGTTGTGCCAAACCAGGATTGGAACTACTACCTTTCTTAATCTGCACGTGTCTCTGACATATGAGCAGCAACCATTTCAAAAGCTCCCACGTAAAAATGCTCATACTAAATTTATTCTCTTACTTAAGAGTGTTTATGGATTTACATTCCATTTGTGGACTATGTAGATCTCACTGGATCTTCTTTCCTGCAGTAATAGGTGGTTTGGGTGCTGCTGAAGGTCATTGTCTCAATTTGTCTGGTGTTTGCAGAAGAGATGTCTGCAAAGTAGTAGAAGATCAAATTGGTGCCTGCCGAAGAAGGATGAAGTGCTGTAGAGCATGGTGGATTTTAGTGCCAATTCCAACACCACTTATCATGTCAGATTATCAAGAACCCCTTAAACCTAAGTTGAAATGAAACTGATGTAAAATAAAAATACATCAAAAGTGAAGTTCTTTGCATCTAAGAATATTGAAATATACATATTAAGTACTTCCATCTTGATCACCATCTTGTATTTTCACTTATCAACATAAATGAATAAATACTAATTTCAAATATACCCAATACTATTTCTTTGTGAGTCATTAACAGATCTTAACAAAACCTTTAAAAATGAGAAAACTGTTATTTTTGTTTTCCAAGATGGTGGATTGAAGGCATTGTTAGCCTGCCTCTTGCACTTGGAAAGACAAAGTGGTGTGTAGAGATTCACACTGAACTTTCTTTCAAGAAGCAACACAGGAACTTAATAGGAAAATTGAAATAAGCCACAGACCATTTGAAAGAAGCAGCAGGATGCAGGTTACGCCATAAGCTAGGCAGAAAATTTTGAGTTTCCAGGGTGTGAGAGGGGGATAAACTGACTGTAAGATATACACTTCCATTGGGAAACCTATCAATCTAGGCCATAGGGGAAGGCCTTAATCCTACTCAGAGCTGGAGTTGATTTAGTGAAGGGTGATGAGTATATGAGGAGTGGCATTGGGATGTGCTTTGAGTCTCCAGCACGTTCCCAGTTTCTGGCAGGATGGAGGGAAGCCATTTCCGATTCTACCTCAGAGAGGACCTCCCAGAAGTCTGCCAGCTAACTCAAATGGTGGTCACAGGTTGAGAGAACCTTCCAACTGAAATGTTTGATATAATCTTGTGAGGGGACAAACTCCCCAGGCCAGAACTGAGAGGTGAGTGGGACGTGTGATGCAGCAGCAAGCACAGGAGCTGGATGCCCCTGCTCTGCAGGTGGATCAGGAGGGATGTGGCCTGAAAGCTGCAGTTGCTGTCTCAATAGGAGAGGCTTATGGTATGGGTCAGTTTTGAGCTCTGAGTTCAGACTTCTTGAAACTTAGCTAGCTACTCCCAGTGGAACACTGTGGGTGTGAGACCTGCCTTGCCAAGGGTGTGGGAGCTGGATGGGGCTTACTGCCAAGCTGCTACTCCCCATTCTTCATATGGACTCTCCTTGTACAGAGGCAGAGGCAGCTTCACTTCTCTCTGGAAAATTACCCCAGTGGCCCAAGAACTGCCTTCCAATTCCCACTGGAGCCACTGCTTGTCTCACATGTAGAGAGCCAGAGCATCACTTTACCTGACCTAGTTCCCACCTGGTTTTGCTCAACCACCTACCCTGGTAGATTAACACAAATAACAGAAGAAACTTTTAGAAGCCCTTTGGCTCTACCCGTTCCCTGAGACACCAGAGTACCTCCCATGGGTAACATAAGGCAAGTCCAAATCTCACCACTACCACCACAGCTGCCAGTCTTTTTCAAGCACCACCTCCTGGCTGAAGGCCAACTGACACAGTCCATTGGAGCATCTTGAATTCAGAACATTCAATGTCATGGCAGGCCGGGGAGCCTCCTCTGCCCTAATTTGGCTCTCTATCACACATTCACACACACACACACACGTCACACACACACATCAACCTACTGGCAAACCGAGGTAAACACACACACACACACACACACACACACCCCTGCTCGATTCAGGCCATTATCCCTGATGAACATCGATGCAAAAATTCTCAATAAAATACTGGCAAACCGAATCCAGCAGCACATCAAAAAGCTTATCCACCATGTTCAAGTGGGCTGTATCTTTGGGATGAAAGGCTGATTCAACATACACAAATCATTAAATGTTATTGATCACATAAACAGAACCAAAGGCAAACACCAGACAATTATTTTGATACATGCAAAAATGCCTCTGATAAAATTCAACATCCCTTCCTGTTAAAAACT
Source organism: Macaca nemestrina (assembly GCF_043159975.1). Classification (NCBI taxonomy): domain Eukaryota; kingdom Metazoa; phylum Chordata; class Mammalia; order Primates; family Cercopithecidae; genus Macaca; species Macaca nemestrina. Next base: position 275,130 of record NW_027257561.1, read on the forward strand.
CTCAATAAACTAGGTATTGATGGAACATACCTTAAAATAATAAGAGCTATTTCATACAGCCAATATCATAAAGAATAGGCAAAAGCTGGAAGCATTCCATTTGAAAACTGGTACAAGACAAGGAAGCCCTCTGTAACCACTTCTATTCAACATAGTGTTGGAAGTTCTCGCCAGGGCAATCAGGCAATAGAAAGAAATAAAGGGTATTCAAATAGGAAGAGAGAAAGTCAACTTGCCTCTGTTTGCAGATTACATGACTTCATATTTAGAAAACCCCATCATCTCAACTGAAAGACTTCTTGAACTGATAAGCAACTTCACCAAGGTCTCAAGATACAAAATCATTGTGCAAAAATCACAAGCATTCCATTACACCAACAATACTCAAGCAGAGAGCCAAATCAAGAATGAACTCCCATTCACAATTGCTACAAAGAGAGTAAAATACCTAGGAATACAACTAGGAGTACAAGGGATGTGAAGGACCTCTTCAAGGACAACTGCAAACCACTGCTCAAGGTAATAAGAGAGGACACAGATTTAATTGGAAAACATTCCATCCTCATGAATAGGAAGAATCAATATTGTGAAAATGGCCATACTGCCCAAACATTATAGATTCAATGCTATACCCATCAAAATACCGTTGACATTTTTCACAGAATTAGAAAGAACTATTTTAAATGTCATATGGAATCAAAGAATACCCTATATAGCTAAGACAATGATAAACAAAAATAACAAAGCTGGAGGCATTATGCTAACTTCAAACTGTACTAGAAGGCTACGGTACCAAAACAGCAGGCTACTGCTGCCAAAACAGACATATAGACCAATGGAGTAGAACAAAGACCTCAGAAATAACACCACACATCTATGTCCACCTGATCTTTGACAAACTTGACAAAAACAAGCAAGGGAGAAGGGATCTCCTATTCAGTAAATGATGCTGGGAAAACTGGCTTGCCATATACAGAAAACCAAAACTTGACCCCTTCCTTACACCTTATACAATAATTAACTCAAGATGGATTAAAGACTTAAATGTAAAATCCAAAACCATAAAAACCCTAGAAGAAAACCTAGGCAATACCATTCAGGACACAGGCAAGGACAAAGACTTCATGACAAAAATGTCAAAAGCAATTGCAACAAAAGCCAAAATTGACAACTCGGATCTAATTGAACTAAAGACCTTCTGCACAGCAAAGAAACTATCATCAGCATGAGCAATCAACCTACAGGATGGGAGAAAATTATTGCAACCTACCCATCTGACAAAGGTCTAATAACAAAAATTGACAAGGAACTTAAACATATTTACAAGCAAAAAAACAAACAACCCCATCCAAAGTGAGCAAAGGATATGAACAGAAACTTATCAAAAGAAGACATTTATCTAACCAACAAATATATTTTTTAAAAGCTCAACAATACTGATCATCAGAGAAGTGAAAATCAAAACTACAATGAGATACCATCTCACACCCATCAGAATGGTGATTACTAAAAAGTTAAGAAACAATAGATGCTGGTGAAGCTGAGAAGAAAGAGGAACGCTTTTACACTGTTGGGGAAACTGTAAATTAGTTCAACCATTGTGGAAGACAGTATGGTGATTCCTCAAGGATCTAGAACCAGAAACACCATTTGACCCAGTAATCCCATTACTGGCTATATACCCAAAGGAATATAAATCATTCCACTATAAAGACACATGCACATGTAAGTTTTTGCAGCACTATATACAATAGCAAAGACATGAAACCAACCCAAATGCCCTTCAGTGCTAGACTGGATAAAGAAAATGTGGTACATTTACACCATAAAATACTATGCAGTCATAAAAAGGAATGAGATCATGTCTTTTGCAGACACATGGATGAAGCCATCATACTGAGCAAACTAACACAGTAACAAAAAAATCAAACACCGCATGTTTTCACTAATAAGTGAAAGTGGAACATTGAGAAAACAAGGACACAGTGAGGGGAGCAACACACAACACGGCCCGCTGGGGACTGGGGGTGAGGGAAGAGAACTTAGAGGATGAGTCAATAGGTGCAACAAACCACCATGGCAAAGGATACCTATATAACAAACCTGTACGTTCTGCACATGTATCCCATATTTTTTCAATTTAAAAACAGGAAATAATTATGTACATACATACATACATAAACACATACATTCTTCCCGGATCTTCATTCCTGGTAAGCCAAGGAACCTGGAGAAACACCAGAATTCTGTCCCTCTGAAAATGCAGGACAGGTCTACCTTCATCAGAATAAAATTTTGGACCAAATGTGGTAACTACAGGTCCACCCCACAATGAGTAACTGAAAATTGAGGCAGTATTTCAGATCCTAAAAAACTGATGAAGCAATTCGTGACACATTTGGGTTGTTTTTGCCTTTTCCTACTATGAAGAGTGCCAGTAGGAAGAAGAAAGAACGGTGTACAAATATCTGTTTGATTCTCTGCTTTCAGAATTCTTTGTTTGTTTGTGTGTTTGTTTGTTCTTTCTTGAGACAGGACATCACTCCAGTCAGCCAGGCTTTTCCAGTCTGTAATTTTTGTTGTTTCCTTTTGTCAAGTTTTAGAAGATTTTATTTTATTTCTATTGAATTTTAAGGCATTTTTAGATATGTATTAAAACATTATCTCACACGCTGTGTGTTACGTTTCATTTATTTTCATCGTCCCTTTTTTATTTTATTATTTTATTTTATTATAGTTTATATTCTAGGGAATATATGCACAAAGTGCAGGTTTGTTACATATGCATACATGTGCCATGTTGGTGTGCTGCACCCATTAACTCGTCATATACATTAGGTGTATCTCGTAATGCTATCCTTCCCTCCTCCCCCAACCCCACAACAGGCCCTGGTGTGTGATATTCCCGTTCCTGTGTCCAGGTGTTCTCATTGTTCAGTTCCCATCCATGAGTGAGAACATGTGGTGTCTGGTTTTCTGTTCTTGCAGTAGTTTGCTGAGAATGATGGTTTCCAGCTGCATCCATGTCCCTACAAAGGACATGAACTCATCCTCTTTTATGGCTGCATAGTATTCCATGGTGTATATGTGCCACATTGTCTTAATCCAGTCTATCATTGATGAACCTTTGGGTTGGTTCCAAGTCTTTACTGTTGTGAATAGTGATGCAATAAACATATGTGTGCATGTGTCTTTATAGCAGCTTGATTTATAATCCTTTGGGGATATAGCCAGTAATGGGATGTCTGGGTCAAATAGTATTTCTAGTTCTAGATCCTTAAGGAATCACCATGCTGTTTTCCACAATGGTTGAACTAGTTTACAGTCCCACCAACAGTGTAAAAGTGTTCCTATTTCTCCACATCCTCTCCAGCACCTGTTGTTTCCTGACTTTTTAATGATCACCATTCTAACTGGTGTGAGACAGTATCTCATTGTGGTCTTGATTTGCATTTCTTTGATGGCTAGTGAGGATGAGCATTTTTTCATGTGTCTGTTGACTACATAAATGTCTTCTTTTGAGAAGTGGCTGTTCATATCCTTTGCCCACTTTTTGATGGGATTGTTTTTTTTTTTTCTAGTAAATTTCTTTGAGTTCTTTGTAGGTTCTGGATATTAGCCCTTTGTCAGATGAGTAGATTGCAAAAATTTTCTCCCATTCTGTAGGTTGCCTGTTTATTCTGATGGTAGTTTCTTCTGCTGTGCAGAAGCTCTTTAGTTTAATTAGATCCCATTTGTCAATTTTGGCTTCTGTTGCCATTGCTTTTGTTGTTTTAGACATGAAGTCCTTGCCCACGCTTGTGCCCTGAATGGTATCGCCTAGGTTTTCTTCTAGGGTTTTTATGGTTTTAGGTCTAACATTTAAGTCTCTAATCCATCTTGAATTAATTTTTGTATAACATGTAAGGAAAGGATACAGTTTCAGCTTTCTACTTATGGCTAGCCACTTTTCCCAGCAGCATTTATTAAATAGGGAATCCTTTCTCCATTTCTTGTTTTTGTCAGGTTTGTCAAAGATCAGATGGTTGTAGATGTGTGGTATTATTTCTGAGGGCTCTGTTCTGTTCCATTGGTCTATAGCTCTGTTTTGGTACTAGTACCATGCTGTTTTGGTTACTCTAGCCTTGTAGTATAGTTTGAAGTCAGGTAGCGTGATGACTCCAGCTTTGTTCTTTTGACTTAGGATTGTCTTGGCAATGCGGGCTCTTTTTTGGTTCCATATGAACTTTAAAGTAGTTTTTTCCAATTCTGTGAAGAAAGTCACTGGTAGCTTAATGGGGATGGCATTGAATCTATAAATTACCTTGCACAGTATGGCCATTTTCACTATATTGATTCTTCCTATCCATGAGCATGGAATGTATGGAATGTTCTCCCATTTGTTTCTGTCCTCTTTTATTTCATTGAGCAGTGGTTTGTAGTTCTCCTTGAAGAGGTCCTTCACATCCCTTGTAAGTTGGATTCCTAGATATTTTATTCTCTTTGAAGCAATTGTGAATGGGAGTTCACTTATGATTTGGTTCTCTGTTTGTCTGTCATTGGTGTATAAGAATGCTTGTGATTTTTGCAAATTGATTTTGTATCCTGAGACTTTGCTGAAGTTGCTTATCAGCTTAAGGAGATTTGGGGCTGAGATGATGAGGTTTTCTAAATATACAATCATGTCATCTGCAAACAGGGACAATTTGACTTCCTCTTTTCCTAATTGAATACCCTTTATTTCTTTCTCTTGCCTGGTTGCCCTGGCCAGAAGTTCAACACTATGTTGAATAGGAGTGGTGAAAGAGGGCATCCCTGTCTTATGCTAGCTTTCAAGGGGAATGCTTCCAGTTTTTGCCTATTCAATATGATATTGGCTGTGGGTTTGTCATAAATAGCTCTTATTATTTGGAGATATGTTCCATCAATTCCGAATTTATTAAATTTTTAGCATGAAGAGCTGTTGAATTTTGTCAAAGGCCTTTTCTGCATCTATTGAGATAATCATGTGGTTTTTGTCTTTGGTTCTGTTTATATGCTGGATTACGTTTATTGATTTGTGTATGTTGAACCAGTCTTGCATCCCAGGGATGAAGCCTACTTGATCATGGTGGATAAGCTTTTTGAAGTGCTGTGGATTTGGTTTACCAGTATTTTATTGAGGATTTTTGCATGGATGTTCATCAGGGATATTGGTCTAAAATTCTCTTTTTTGTTGTTGTGTCTCTGCCAGGCTTTGGTATCAGGATGATGTTGGCCTTGTAAAATGAGTTAAGGAGGATCCCCTCTTTTTCTATTGATTGGAATAGTTTCAGAAGGAATGGTACCGGCTCCTCCTTGTACCTCTGGTAGAATTCGGCTATGAATCTTTCTGGTCCTGGACTTTTTTGGTTGGTAGGCTATTAATTATTTCCTCCATTTCAGAGCCTGTTATTGGTCTATTCAGGGATTCAACTTCTTCCTGGTTTAGTCTTTGGAGAATGTATGTGTCCAGCAATTTATCCATTTATTCTCGGTTTTCTAGCTTATTTATGTAGAGGTGTTTTTAGTATTCTCTGATGGTAGTTTGTATTTCTGTGGGGTCAGTGATGATATCCCATTTATCATTTTTTTATTGCATCTATTTGATTCTTCTCTTTTTTCTTCTTTATTAGTCTTGCTAGCTATCAATTTTGTTAATCTTTTTAAAAAACCAGCTTCTGGATTCATTGATTTTTTGGAGGGTTTTTTGTGTTTCTGTCTCCTTGAGTTCCGCTCTGATCTTAGTTATTTATTGCCTCCTGCTAGCTTTTGAATGTATTTGCTCTTGCTTCTCTAGTTCTTTTAGTTGTGATATTAGGATGTCAATTTTAGATCTTTCCTGCTTTCTCTTGTGGGCATTTATTGCTATAAATTTCCCTCTACACACTGCTTTAAATGTGTCCAGAGATTCTGGTATGACGTATCTTTGTTCTCATTGGTTTCAAAGAACATCTTTATTTCTGCCTTCATTTCGTTATGTAACCAGTAGTCATTCAGGAGCAGGTTGTTTAGTTTCCATTTAGTTGAGAAGTTTTGATTGAGTTTCTTAATCCTGAGTTCTTTGTTTGATTGCACTGTGGTCTGAGAGACAGTTTGTTATAATTTCTATTCTTTTATATTTCCTGAGGAGTGCTTTACTTCCAACTATGTGGTCAATTTTGGAATAAGTGTGATGTGGTGCTGAGAAGAATGTATATTTTGTTGGTTTGGGGTGGAGAGTTCTGTAGATGTCTATTAGGTCTGCTTGGTGCAGAGTTGGGTTCAATTCCTGTTTATTCTTAACTTTCTGTCTCGTTGATCTGTCTAATGTTGACAGTGGGGTATTAAAGTCTCCCATTATCATTGTGTGGGAGTCTAAGTCTCTTTGTAAGTCTCTAAGGACTTGCTTTATGCATCTGGGTGCTCCTGAATTGGGTGCATATATATTTTGGATAGTTAGCTCTTCTTGTTGAATTGATCCTTTTACGATTATGTAATGGCCTTCTTTGTCTCTTTTGATCTTTGTTGGTTTAAACTCTGCTTTACCAGCGACTAGGATTGCAACCCCTGCCGTTTTTTGTTTTCCATTTCCTTGGTAGATCTTCCTCCATCCCTTTATTTTGAGCCTATGTGTGTCTCTGCATATGAGATGGGTCTCCTGAATACAGCAAACTGATGGGTCTTGTCACCACCAGGCCTGCCCTACAAGAGCTCCTGACTCTATATCCAACTTGCCAGTCTGTGTCTTTTAATTGGAATATTTAGCCCATTTACATTTAGGTTAATATTGTTACATGTGAGCTTGATCCTGTCATTATGATGTTAGCTGGTTATTTTGCTCATTAGTTGATGCGGTTTCTTCCTAGCATCGATGGTCTTTACATTTTGGCATGTTTTTGCAGTGGCCGGTACCAGTTGTTCATTTCCATGTTTAGTGCTTCCTTCAGGAGCTCTTGTAAGGCAGGCCTGGTGGTGACAAAATCTCTCAGCGTTTGCTTGTCTGTAAGGATTTTATTTCTCCCTCACTTATGAAACTTAATTTGGCTCGATATGAAATTCTGGGTTGAAAATTCTTTTCTTTAAGAATGTTGAATATTGCCCCACGCCTCCCTTCTGGCTTGTAGAGTTTCTGCCGAGAGATCTACTGTTAGTCTCATGGGCTTCCCTTTGTGGGTAACCCGACCTTTCTTTCTGGCTGCCCTTAACATTTTTTCCTTCATTTCAACTTTGGTGAATCTGACAATTATATGTCTTGGAGTTGCTCTTCTAGAGGAGTATCTTTGTGGCATTCTCTGTATTTCCTGAATTTGAATTTCGGCCTGCCTTGCTAGGTTGGGGGAGTTCTCCTGGATAATATCCTGCAGATGTTTTCCAACTTGGTTCAATTCTCCCCCTCACTTTCAGGTACACAAATCAGACGTAGATTGTGCCTTTTCCCATAGTCCCATATTTCTTGGAGGCTTTGTCCATTTCTTTTTACTCTTTCTTCTCTAAAGTTCTCTTCTCACTTCATTTTATTTATTTGATCTTCAATCACTGATGCACTTTCTTCCAGTTGACCGAGTCGGTTATTGAAGCTTGCGCATTTGTCATGTAGTTCTTGTGTCATGGTTTTCAGCTCTCTCAGGTCATTTAAGGACTTCTTTACATTGGTTATTCTAGTTAGCCATTCAGGAAATATTTTTTCAAGGTTTTTAGCTTCTTTGTTATGGGTTCGAACTTCCTCCTTTAGCTCGGAGAAGTTTGATCGTCTGAAGCCTTCTTCTCTCAACTCGTCAAAGTCATTCTCTGTTCAGCTTTGTTCCATTGCTGGAGAGGAGCTGCATTCCTTTGGAGGCGGAGTGGTGCTCAGATTTTTAGAATTTTCAGTTCTTCTGCACTTCTTTTTCCCCATCTTTGTGATTTTATCTACCTTTTGTCTTTGATGATGTTGATGTACAGATGGGGTTTTGGTGTGGATGTCCTTTCTGTTTGTTTGTTAGCTTTCTTTCTAATAGTCATGACCCTCAGCTGCAGGTCTGTTGGAGTTTGCTCAAGGTCCACTCCAGACCCTGTTTGCCTGGGTGGCAGCAGTGGAGGCTACAGAAGAGTGAATATTGCTGAACAGCGAATGTTTCTGCCTGATTATCCTCTGGAAGCTTCATCTCAGAGGGGTACCCGGTTGTGTGAGGTGTGAGTGGTCAATCTGACCCTAGTGGGGGTGTCTCCCATTTAGGCTACTCCAGGGTCAGGGACCCACTTGAGCAGGCAGTCTGTCTGTTCTCAGATCTCAAACTGCATGCTGGGAGAAACACTACTCTCTTCAAAGCTGTCAGACAGGGACATTTAAATCTGCAGAGGTTTCTGCTGCCTATTGTTTGGCTATGCCCTCTCCCCAGAAGTGGAGTCTACAGAGGCAGGCAGGCCTCTTTGAGCTGTGGTGGGCTCCACCCAGTTCGAGCTTCCCCACCACTTTGTTTACCTACTCAAGCCTCAGCAATGGCGAGCGCCCCTCCCCCAGCCTTGCAGCCTCCTTGCAGTTAGGTCTTGGACTACTGTGCTAGCAATGAGGGAGGCTCTGTGGGCGTGGGACTCTCCAAGCCAGATGCGGGATATAATCTCCTGGTGTGACGTTTGCTGAGACCCTTGATAAAGGACAGTGTTAGGGTGGGAGTAACCCAATTTTCCAGGTGTTGTCTATCACGGTTTCCCTTGGCTAGGAAAGGGAATTCCCTTCCCCCTTGCACTTCCTGGGTGAGGTGATGGCTCGCCCTGCTTTGGTTGTTGCTCTGTGTGCTGCATTCACTGTCCTGCCCCCACTGACCAACAAGCCCCAGTGAGATGAACCCGGTACCTCAGTTGGAAATGCAGAAATCACCCGTCTCCTGTGTTGCTCACGCTGGGAGCTGGAGGCTGGATCTGTTCCTATTCGACCATCTTGGAACTGCCTCTCATGGCTCCTTTAATGAACAAAAGGTTTTAGCTTAGATATCTTCTGTTTGTCAAATTTTTCTGATTTTGACTTTTCAAAATATGCTGTCATATACAAGAAACCCTTGGATATAAAATTCCATGAATATTTCTCTTTTCTTGCAGTCATAACTTCGGTGGATGTCATCAATTAATCTCTGGGTTATAGCATGTTTTCTTGAAAGTGTTCCACAGTCTATTTTGGGCATTGAGAATTTCATCAAACTTAAGTGAATATTTCTACAAATTGAAGGAATAGTCCCTTTTGATGCTTTATTATTTGCATATATTGCTTCCACAAGACCATTTCATGCAAAGACTTGTCTTGTCCCCACAGCCAGATCATTGCAACATGATATAGAATCAATTGGTCAAAAGTGGGAAGGTTATCTCTGGAATGTCTATTTGACTCCATTGATCTCTCCATTTTAATTAAGACAGAATATGCTGTGTTGATTACATAACATTGCTGCACATTCTCAAATCAGAAAGTGTAGTTCCAACTTCTTGTCCTTCAATCGTGGAAAGAATGATCTTATCTCCCAGATGCACATGCTTGGAAGTACTTCTCAACACACACACACACTCACATCCAGACACAAAGATACAAATACACACACAGACACAAACTGTTTAATATGTACACAATTGTTAACTGGCATTGTTTTACATGAAATAAGGCAAATGTGTAGCCACTGTCCTAACCCACTTCCACTCCTATCATATTTGCCCATAACACTGATTAGTAAATCTGATTCAACTGTTCTATAATCACAATTTAAGCTGTGTCCATTAAATTCCCTGAGGAATGCAAAAGGATACAACCTAAGACACAAAACTTAATTGACTGCTGATATTTCATTGCTAAATTGGGTAATTGGTGGGTAAATGTAGTGGAACCGGTGGGTGGGCATTAGTTATATAAGGGGTGAAGCAGCAAGATACTTCATTATTAAAAGGTGTTGGAAAGAAATTGAAACACAGGAGTGTGTGTATTCAGCTGAAATAAAATTAGAAAACCCAGAAAAAAATCTCACTTGGGGTGTAAAAAAATGGCATTAGGGGAGATTCTGGGTCAATCGTCCAACTGTGCAAACTGGATCTTGGAAGCAGGATCCCTTTCCTGCAATGAGACTTGTTTATTGGTGGTGGTGTTCCAGTGGAAACGATTTTGGAGAATGGCCCCTTCCTTTTGTGTATCTGCTGATTAGATTTCATGGCTGATTAGATTTCATGGGAAATCAGGGGTTTTAAACTCTATTTAAGTGTTAACATAATTCATTCAAATGGCAAAAAATCAACAGGTTCTTTGATGTGGAATCATCGCGGATCAATTTCTTCTTAGGTACAGTTATTAAAATTGACCTACCAGAGTTAAACAATTGTGGAGAATGGCCTCTTCCTTTAGTGTATTTGCTGATTAGATTGAATTGTACATTTATCATTAGGTATAGTGATCAAAGCTGACCTACGCAAGAGTAGAGATGTCCAGGACAGAACTCAGGACTCTGTAGAATCACAGAATCTTGGGTGCAACACTGTTCAAGCACATAAATATGCTCATTCAGAGTGTTTCGGTGTGACACATGTGTGAACTGCAGCGTAATGAGCACGACACACAGACAGGTTATCAAGTGGACTCACCTCAATCAGTTATGGGCATTACAGAACACTGATGCCAAGTTCCCAGATCCAGAGGAAAGAAACTCCAGCATCCTGTGTAAAGCCACGGCATCTGGATTTCTCAGGCATCTGGGGATCATGCTCCTGAAAACGGTGACTCCTTCCTCCTTGTAGAGCATCTTTCTCAGCAGCGCTCATTTCTTCTTCCAGAACTCTGTCCAACAGAAAGGGGAAGCCTTCTGATAGAGCACACCTGACCCATGAAAAGAAAAGGGAAAGAAAGGAGGCCAAAGGTCACACTCTCCTCATTCCACCATCCTCTCTAAAATCATCCTGATTTCATGGGCCCTGAGACCGGGGATGCTTCTGTACACCTCGAGGCCTTGGCGCCTGGCCCAAATTCTATTCTCTTTCTCATTATCTGAAAAATTTTAAGAAAATCCCCAGAGCCAGGATCTTTATTCCTAGTAAGCCGAAAGTCCCAAAGAAACACCCAAATTCTGTCCCTCTTAGTTTGGGAAACAAGTCTACCTTCATCAGCATGACATTTTCCACCAAATGTGGTAACTGCAAGTCCACCACACAACGCTTAACTGGAATTGGAAGCAACATCTCAGACGATGAAAAATACATGCAAGAATCCCTAAGACAAATGGTTTATTTTTCCCTTTCTTACTGAAACAACTGCCAGTATTAACAATGGTATGCAAATCTCTTCTAGACGCCCTGCTTTTAAATCTCTATGTTTCTTCCTGAGACAGGGACTCATTCCCACCACCCAGGCATTTACAGTGTTTAATTCTGGTTATATGCTATTCTCAAATTTACAACTATTTATTTCATCTCTCTCAAATGTTGATCTATTATCACATACGTATTAAAATATTATCTCCCATGCTGCGTGATATGTTGTTTTTATATTCATCCTTTCTTAAATGAACCCAAGGTTTTAGTTGGATTAGATTGTGATTAGTCAAGTTTTCTGATTTCATGATTTCTTAAATTGCGGTCATACGACCTCAATCACTGGAAATAGAATGTCATGAGTATTTCTCTTTACTTGCAATCATAAATTCGGGGAATGTCATCAATTGGTATGTCGGTGATTGCATGATTTCCTGAAAGTCTTTCACAGTCTAATTTGGGCACTAAGTATTTCGTCTAGGTTCAGTGCATGTTTCCAACACTTGATGCTTTATGATTTGGGTATATAGCTTCCACAAGAGCATTTCCTGCAAAGACATGTCTTGGTCCCCACTGGTAAGTCATTTCACTTGAACACAGAATCAATAGGCTGAACATGGAAAGGTTACTGCTAGAATACTTATTAGACTGCATGGATCTATTCTTTGATATTAAGGAAACAAATACACCGTGTTATTAACTGTACTTCATTGATGATTCTCAAGTCAGAAAGTACAGGTCTGACTTCCTGTCCTTCAATGCCTGAAAGGATGGTCGTATCTGCCAAAAGCACATAGTTAGAAGTACATCGCAGCTCAAACACACACACACACCCAGAAATATAAACAAACACAAAGAAACACCCACATGGGCATGATTCTGCATGTTTTAAGTAAACTAACGCATTTTAAGTAAACTACCACTTAAGTTTACTGTTTTAAGTAAACACCACTGTTTTAAGTAAACTAACGCATTCCCCAGGAGTTTTAAGTGAACTCCCTGGGGAATACAAGGGGACACACCCTATGATTCATTCTTTAACCGAGTGCTGATATTGGATTGGTGGACCGCGTACCTGATGGGTGGGTGGGGTGTTCGAGGTAGGCGGGGTTGAGTTATATAAGGGCTGATGCGGCCAGATGGCGTGTCATTTGAAGACTCTCTCGGAAGAGATAGCATCTTTCTGCAACGTGCGGTCCCAGCAGAGAAAGCTTGTGATCCTTGCTCCTGGCGACATGGAGGCCGATTCACTCCACTTGGGAGGTGAGTGGCAGTTCAACCACTTTTCAAAACTCACATCTCCTCGGCCAGATGCAGCTTTTGCTGAAATCCAGCGGACTTCTCTACCTGAGAAGTCACCACTGTCATCTGAGACCCATGTCGACCTCTGTGATGGTTTGGCTCCTGTGGCAAGACAGCCTGCCCCTGGGGAGAAGCTTCCTCTCAGTAGCAGGAGACCTGCTGCGGTGGGGGCTGGGCTCCAGAATATGGGAAATACTTGCTATGTGAATGCTTCCCTGCAGTGCCTGACATACACACCACCCCTTGCCAACTACATGCTGTCCCGGGAGCACTCTCAACTTTGTCATCATCACAAGTGCTGCATGCTGTGTACGATGGAAGCTCACATCACACGGGCCCTCCACCGTCCTGGCCACGTCATCCAGCCCTCACAGGCATTGGTTGCTGGCTTCCATCGAGGCAAGCAGGAAGATGCCCATGAATTTCTGATGTTCATTGTGGATGCCATGAAAAAGGCATGCCTTCCCGGGCACAAGCAGGTAGATCATGACTCTGAGGACACCACCCTCATCCACCAGATATTTGGAGGCTGCTGGAGATCTCAAATCAAGTGTCTCCACTGCCAGGGCGTTTCGGACACCTTTGACCCTTACCTGGACATTGCCCTGGATATCCAGGCAGCTCAGAGTGTGAAGCAAGCTTTGGAACAGGTGGTGAAGCCCGAAGAACTCAATGGAGAGAATGCCTATCATTGTGGTCTTTGTCTCCAGAAGGCGCCTGCCTCCAAGACGTTCACTCTACACACTTCTGCCAAGGTCCTCATCCTTGTATTGAAGAGATTCTCCGATGTCACAGGCAACAAACTTGCCAAGAACGTGCAATACCCTGAGTGCCTTGACATGCAGCCATACATGTCTCAGCAGAACACAGGACCTCTTGTCTATGTCCTCTATGCTGTGCTGGTCCATGCTGGGTGGAGTTGTCACAACGGACATTACCTCTCTTATGTCAAAGCTCCAGGAGGCCAGTGGTATAAAATGGATGACGCCGAGGTCACTGCCTGTAGCATCGCTTCTGTCCTGAGTCAACAGGCCTATGTCCTCTTTTACATCCAGAAGAGTCAACTGGAAAGATGCAGTGAGAGTGTGTCAATAGGCAGGGAACCAGGAGCCCTTGGTGCTGAACACAAAGGCAGGCGAGCAACGCAAGGGGAGCTCCAGAGAGAACCCTGCCTCCAGGTACCCGACTTGGAGGAGCACTTGGTGGAAAGAGCCACTCAGGAAAGCACCTTAGACCACTGGAAGTTCCTCCAAGAGCAAAACAAAACCAAGCCTGACTTCAACGTCAGAAAAGTCGAATGTACCCTGCCTCCCAACGTGCTTGTGATTCATCCATCAAAATACAAGAGTGGGATGAACAACCGTCATCCTGAACAGCAAAGCTCCCTGCTGAACCTCTCTTCAAGGAACCTGGCACCTCAGGAGTCCATGAACACTGGCACACTCACTTCTCTGCAAGGGAGGACCAGGAGATCCAAAGGGAGGAACAAACACAGCAAGAGGGCTCTGTTTGTGTGCCAGTGATCTCAGGAAAAGTCTCCATGCAAACGCAGGAGTGCATGCGCACACACACTGACACACACACACATACACGTACACACACACACACACACACCCACGAGGGGGTTCGCGCGCGCACACACACACACCATCACATACGCAGTCAATCCGACATAAAGTAATGAGGAGCCCAGGTGTCTGTCTACACAAGAGGGAAAACTGGATAGTGATGGCTGCGTTTCAGGATGAGCCCAGACATGGGAAACATCGAGTTTCGCAGTCGTGAGTCTTCTGAACCTGTGGAGGGATTGTCTGTGTGTTTGTGTTCACGGTAGATGTCATTCAGTGTGAATTTCTGAATATGACATATTGCGGTGTAGGGTTGCGCGTGAGGTTATTGCAGGGGACGGGGTTGACTATTTTCTCTTGGGGTGTGTTTCATTCGTCAGTTGTTGGTGAGCACCAGAAGTTGAAATTTTGCGAACGTGGGACTTGTGTGGATCCTTCTCGCTACCTTGAGTAGCGGAAACTGGAACGCATTTGAAGAGAGGAAGGGTGTTCTTCTTTTGAACCTGCCTCGCCGTTTTTACATTACTTGTTGAATGGACGTCAGGCGCCCTAGGACTTGTGCCCTTGGTGGAACCCACAGAATGCTGGAGACAGACAGACAGACACACTTGCCTATTGAATGGTGTCCATTTCCAATGAATTGAAGCAGAAAATCATCCCACTGGTATGTGAGTCATTTGGAAGTAAGTCGTATTGATAATAAAGGAAATCAAACACAGGAGCGTGTGTGTATTCAACTACAATAAAATCAGCAAGCACTGAAATCAATCGCATTTGGTGTGCATCAAAATGGCGTCTGGGAGATTCCGGGTCAATCGTCCAGCTGCGAAAGGTGCATCTCTGAAGCACAGTCCCTGACCTGCAGTGAGACTTGTTCATCCGAGGTGGTGTTGCAGTGGAAATGATTGTGGGAAATGGCCCCTTCCTTTTGTGTATTCGCTGATTGGATTTCAGGCTCCGTTTCTCGTTCGGTACAGCGATCCAAGTTGACCAACCCGAGAGGAAAGATGTCCAGGGCATAACTCAGGGCTCCATACAACCACAGAATCTTGGGTGCAACCCTGCTCAAGCACACAAATGCGCGTATTAACAGTGTCTCTGTGTGACGTGTGTGCAAAGTACAGTGTGATGAGCATGACTGGCAGACAGGTGATCCATTGGGCTCACCTGAAAATCAGTCATGAGCATGAAAGAACACCGACGCCCAGGTCCCGCTTCAGACATAACACCCACCAGCGTCTTGTGTGAAGCCACGGCATCTGGACTGCTCATGCTTCTGGGGATCATTCTCCTGAAAATGGTGGCTCCTTTCTCCCTGTGGAGCAACTCTCTACGCAGCGCTTCTTTCCTCCCCCAGGACTCATTTCATCGGGCCCGGGAAGCCTTCTGATTCAACACACCTGACCCATGAAAAGAAAAGGGAAAGAAAGGAGGCCAAAGGTCACACTCTCCTCATTCCACCATCCTCCCTGAAATCATCCTGATTTCATGGGCCCTGAGACCGGGGATGCTTCTGTACACCTCGAGGCCTTGGCGCCTGGCCCAAATTCTATTCTCTTTCTCATTTTCTGAAAAATTTTAAGAAAATCCCTAGAGCCAGGATCTTTATTCCTAGTAAGCCGAAAGTCCCAAAGAAACACCCAAATTCTGTCCCTCTTAGTTTGGGAAACAAGTCTACCTTCATCAGCATGACATTTTCCACCAAATGTGGTAACTGCAAGTCCACCACACAATGCTTAACTGGAATTGGAAGCAACATCTCAGACGATGAAAAATACATGCAAGAATCCCTAAGACAAATGGTTTATTTTTCCCTTTCTTACTAAAACAACTGCCAGTATTAACAATGGTATGCAAATCTCTTTTAGACGCCCTGCTTTTAAATCTCTATGTTTCTTCCTGAGACAGGGACTCATTCCCATCACCCAGGCATTTACAGTGTTTAATTCTGGTTATATGCTATTCTCAAATTTACAACTATTTATTTCATCTCTCTCAAATGTTGATCTATTATCACATACGTATTAAAATATTATCTCCCATGCTGCGTGATATGTTGTTTTTATATTCATCCTTTCTTAAATGAACCCAAGGTTTTAGTTGGATTAGATTGTGATTAGTCAAGTTTTCTGATTTCATGATTTCTTAAATTGCGGTCATACGACCTCAATCACTGGAAATAGAATGTCATGAGTATTTCTCTTTACTTGCAATCATAAATTCGGGGAATGTCATCAATTGGTATGTCGGTGATTGCATGATTTCCTGAAAGTCTTTCACAGTCTAATTTGGGCACTAAGTATTTCGTCTAGGTTCAGTGCATGTTTCCAACACTTGATGCTTTATGATTTGGGTATATAGCTTCCAAAAGAGCATTTCCTGCAAAGACATGTCTTGGTCCCCACTGGTAAGTCATTTCACTCGAACACAGAATCAATAGGCTGAACATGGAAAGGTTACTGCTAGAATACTTATTAGACTGCATGGATCTATTCTTTGATATTAAGGAAACAAATACACCGTGTTATTAACTGTACTTCATTGATGATTCTCAAGTCAGAAAGTACAGGTCTGACTTCCTGTCCTTCAATGCCTGAAAGGATGGTCGTATCTGCCAAAAGCACATAGTTAGAAGTACATCGCAGCTCAAACACACACACACCCAGAAATATAAACAAACACAAAGAAACACCCACATGGGCATGATTCTGCATGTTTTAAGTAAACTAACGCATTTTAAGTAAACTACCACTTAAGTTTACTGTTTTAAGTAAACACCACTGTTTTAAGTAAACTAACGCATTCCCCAGGAGTTTTAAGTGAACTCCCTGGGGAATACAAGGGGACACACCCTATGATTCATTCTTTAACCGAGTGCTGATATTGGATTGGTGGACCGCTTACCTGATGGGTGGGTGGGGTGTTCGAGGTAGGCGGGGTTGAGTTATATAAGGGCTGATGCGGCCAGATGGCGTGTCATTTGAAGACTCTCTCGGAAGAGATAGCATCTTTCTGCAACGTGCGGTCCCAGCAGAGAAAGCTTGTGATCCTTGCTCCTGGCGACATGGAGGCCGATTCACTCCACTTGGGAGGTGAGTGGCAGTTCAACCACTTTTCAAAACTCACATCTTCTCGGCCAGATGCAGCTTTTGCTGAAATCCAGCGGACTTCTCTACCTGAGAAGTCACCACTGTCATCTGAGACCCATGTCGACCTCTGTGATGGTTTGGCTCCTGTGGCAAGACAGCCTGCCCCTGGGGAGAAGCTTCCTCTCAGTAGCAGGAGACCTGCTGCGGTGGGGGCTGGGCTCCAGAATATGGGAAATACTTGCTATGTGAATGCTTCCCTGCAGTGCCTGACATACACACCACCCCTTGCCAACTACATGCTGTCCCGGGAGCACTCTCAACTTTGTCATCATCACAAGTGCTGCATGCTGTGTACGATGGAAGCTCACATCACACGGGCCCTCCACCGTCCTGGCCACGTCATCCAGCCCTCACAGGCATTGGTTGCTGGCTTCCATCGAGGCAAGCAGGAAGATGCCCATGAATTTCTGATGTTCATTGTGGATGCCATGAAAAAGGCATGCCTTCCCGGGCACAAGCAGGTAGATCATGACTCTGAGGACACCACCCTCATCCACCAGATATTTGGAGGCTGCTGGAGATCTCAAATCAAGTGTCTCCACTGCCAGGGCGTTTCGGACACCTTTGACCCTTACCTGGACATTGCCCTGGATATCCAGGCAGCTCAGAGTGTGAAGCAAGCTTTGGAACAGGTGGTGAAGCCCGAAGAACTCAATGGAGAGAATGCCTATCATTGTGGTCTTTGTCTCCAGAAGGCGCCTGCCTCCAAGACGTTCACTCTACACACTTCTGCCAAGGTCCTCATCCTTGTATTGAAGAGATTCTCCGATGTCACAGGCAACAAACTTGCCAAGAACGTGCAATACCCTGAGTGCCTTGACATGCAGCCATACATGTCTCAGCAGAACACAGGACCTCTTGTCTATGTCCTCTATGCTGTGCTGGTCCATGCTGGGTGGAGTTGTCACAACGGACATTACCTCTCTTATGTCAAAGCTCCAGGAGGCCAGTGGTATAAAATGGATGACGCCGAGGTCACTGCCTGTAGCATCGCTTCTGTCCTGAGTCAACAGGCCTATGTCCTCTTTTACATCCAGAAGAGTCAACTGGAAAGATGCAGTGAGAGTGTGTCAATAGGCAGGGAACCAGGAGCCCTTGGTGCTGAACACAAAGACAGGCGAGCAACGCAAGGGGAGCTCCAGAGAGAACCCTGCCTCCAGGTACCCGACTTGGAGGAGCACTTGGTGGAAAGAGCCACTCAGGAAAGCACCTTAGACCACTGGAAGTTCCTCCAAGAGCAAAACAAAACCAAGCCTGACTTCAACGTCAGAAAAGTCGAATGTACCCTGCCTCCCAACGTGCTTGTGATTCATCCATCAAAATACAAGAGTGGGATGAACAACCGTCATCCTGAACAGCAAAGCTCCCTGCTGAACCTCTCTTCAAGGAACCTGGCACCTCAGGAGTCCATGAACACTGGCACACTCACTTCTCTGCAAGGGAGGACCAGGATATCCAAAGGGAGGAACAAACACAGCAAGAGGGCTCTGTTTGTGTGCCAGTGATCTCAGGAAAAGTCTCCATGCAAACGCAGGAGTGCATGCGCACACACACTGACACACACACACATACACGTACACACACACACACACACACCCACGAGGGGGTTCGCGCGCGCACACACACACACCATCACATACGCAGTCAATCCGACATAAAGTAATGAGGAGCCCAGGTGTCTGTCTACACAAGAGGGAAAACTGGATAGTGATGGCTGCGTTTCAGGATGAGCCCAGACATGGGAAACATCGAGTTTTGCAGTCGTGAGTCTTCTGAACCTGTGGAGGGATTGTCTGTGTGTTTGTGTTCACGGTAGATGTCATTCAGTGTGAATTTCTGAATATGACATATTGCGGTGTAGGGTTGCGCGTGAGGTTATTGCAGGGGACGGGGTTGACTATTTTCTCTTGGGGTGTGTTTCATTCGTCAGTTGTTGGTGAGCACCAGAAGTTGAAATTTTGCGAACGTGGGACTTGTGTGGATCCTTCTCGCTACCTTGAGTAGCGGAAACTGGAACGCATTTGAAGAGAGGAAGGGTGTTCTTCTTTTGAACGTGCCTCGCCGTTTTTACATTACTTGTTGAATGGACGTCAGGCGCCCTAGGACTTGTGCCCTTGGTGGAACCCACAGAATGCTGGAGACAGACAGACAGACACACTTGCCTATTGAATGGTGTCCATTTCCAATGAATTGAAGCAGAAAATCATCCCACTGGTATGTGAGTCATTTGGAAGTAAGTCGTATTGATAATAAAGGAAATCAAACACAGGAGCGTGTGTGTATTTCAACTACAATAAAATCAGCAAGCACTGAAATCAATCGCATTTGGTGTGCATCAAAATGGCGTCTGGGAGATTCCGGGTCAATCGTCCAGCTGCGAAAGGTGCATCTCTGAAGCACAGTCCCTGACCTGCAGTGAGACTTGTTCATCCGAGGTGGTGTTGCAGTGGAAATGATTGTGGGAAATGGCCCCTTCCTTTTGTGTATTCGCTGATTGGATTTCAGGCTCCGTTTCTCGTTCGGTACAGCGATCCAAGTTGACCAACCCGAGAGGAAAGATGTCCAGGGCATAACTCAGGGCTCCATACAACCACAGAATCTTGGGTGCAACCCTGCTCAAGCACACAAATGCGCGTATTAACAGTGTCTCTGTGTGACGTGTGTGCAAAGTACAGTGTGATGAGCATGACTGGCAGACAGGTGATCCATTGGGCTCACCTGAAAATCAGTCATGAGCATGAAAGAACACCGACGCCCAGGTCCCGCTTCAGACATAACACCCACCAGCGTCTTGTGTGAAGCCACGGCATCTGGACTGCTCATGCTTCTGGGGATCATTCTCCTGAAAATGGTGGCTCCTTTCTCCCTGTGGAGCAACTCTCTACGCAGCGCTTCTTTCCTCCCCCAGGACTCATTTCATCGGGCCCGGGAAGCCTTCTGATTCAACACACCTGACCCATGAAAAGAAAAGGGAAAGAAAGGAGGCCAAAGGTCACACTCTCCTCATTCCACCATCCTCCCTGAAATCATCCTGATTTCATGGGCCCTGAGACCGGGGATGCTTCTGTACACCTCGAGGCCTTGGCGCCTGGCCCAAATTCTATTCTCTTTCTCATTATCTGAAAAATTTTAAGAAAATCCCTAGAGCCAGGATCTTTATTCCTAGTAAGCCGAAAGTCCCAAAGAAACACCCAAATTCTGTCCCTCTTAGTTTGGGAAACAAGTCTACCTTCATCAGCATGACATTTTCCACCAAATGTGGTAACTGCAAGTCCACCACACAATGCTTAACTGGAATTGGAAGCAACATCTCAGACGATGAAAAATACATGCAAGAATCCCTAAGACAAATGGTTTATTTTTCCCTTTCTTACTAAAACAACTGCCAGTATTAACAATGGTATGCAAATCTCTTTTAGACGCCCTGCTTTTAAATCTCTATGTTTCTTCCTGAGACAGGGACTCATTCCCATCACCCAGGCATTTACAGTGTTTAATTCTGGTTATATGCTATTCTCAAATTTACAACTATTTATTTCATCTCTCTCAAATGTTGATCTATTATCACATACGTATTAAAATATTATCTCCCATGCTGCGTGATATGTTGTTTTTATATTCATCCTTTCTTAAATGAACCCAAGGTTTTAGTTGGATTAGATTGTGATTAGTCAAGTTTTCTGATTTCATGATTTCTTAAATTGCGGTCATACGACCTCAATCACTGGAAATAGAATGTCATGAGTATTTCTCTTTACTTGCAATCATAAATTCGGGGAATGTCATCAATTGGTATGTCGGTGATTGCATGATTTCCTGAAAGTCTTTCACAGTCTAATTTGGGCACTAAGTATTTCGTCTAGGTTCAGTGCATGTTTCCAACCCTTGATGCTTTATGATTTGGGTATACAGCTTCCACAAGAGCATTTCCTGCAAAGACATGTCTTGGTCCCCACTGGTAAGTCATTTCACTCGAACACAGAATCAATAGGCTGAACATGGAAAGGTTACTGCTAGAATACTTATTAGACTGCATGGATCTATTCTTTGACATTAAGGAAACAAATACACTGTGTTATTAACTGTACTTCATTGATGATTCTCAAGTCAGAAAGTACAGGTCTGACTTCCTGTCCTTCAATGCCTGAAAGGATGGTCGTATCTGCCAAAAGCACATAGTTAGAAGCACATCGCAGCTCAAACACACACACACACCCAGAAATATAAACAAACACAAAGAAACACTCACATGGGCATGATTCTGCATGTTTTAAGTAAACTAACGCATTTTAAGTAAACTACCACTTAAGTTTACTGTTTTAAGTAAACACCACTGTTTTAAGTAAACTAACGCATTCCCCAGGAGTTTTAAGTGAACTCCCTGGGGAATACAAGGGGACACACCCTATGATTCATTCTTTAACCGAGTGCTGATATTGGATTGGTGGACCGCGTACCTGATGGGTGGGTGGGGTGTTCGAGGTAGGCGGGGTTGAGTTATATAAGGGCTGATGCGGCCAGATGGCGTGTCATTTGAAGACTCTCTCGGAAGAGATAGCATCTTTCTGCAACGTGCGGTCCCAGCAGAGAAAGCTTGTGATCCTTGCTCCTGGCGACATGGAGGCCGATTCACTCCACTTGGGAGGTGAGTGGCAGTTCAACCACTTTTCAAAACTCACATCTTCTCGGCCAGATGCAGCTTTTGCTGAAATCCAGCGGACTTCTCTACCTGAGAAGTCACCACTGTCATCTGAGACCCATGTCGACCTCTGTGATGGTTTGGCTCCTGTGGCAAGACAGCCTGCCCCTGGGGAGAAGCTTCCTCTCAGTAGCAGGAGACCTGCTGCGGTGGGGGCTGGGCTCCAGAATATGGGAAATACTTGCTATGTGAATGCTTCCCTGCAGTGCCTGACATACACACCACCCCTTGCCAACTACATGCTGTCCCGGGAGCACTCTCAACTTTGTCATCATCACAAGTGCTGCATGCTGTGTACGATGGAAGCTCACATCACACGGGCCCTCCACCGTCCTGGCCACGTCATCCAGCCCTCACAGGCATTGGTTGCTGGCTTCCATCGAGGCAAGCAGGAAGATGCCCATGAATTTCTGATGTTCATTGTGGATGCCATGAAAAAGGCATGCCTTCCCGGGCACAAGCAGGTAGATCATGACTCTGAGGACACCACCCTCATCCACCAGATATTTGGAGGCTGCTGGAGATCTCAAATCAAGTGTCTCCACTGCCAGGGCGTTTCGGACACCTTTGACCCTTACCTGGACATTGCCCTGGATATCCAGGCAGCTCAGAGTGTGAAGCAAGCTTTGGAACAGGTGGTGAAGCCCGAAGAACTCAATGGAGAGAATGCCTATCATTGTGGTCTTTGTCTCCAGAAGGCGCCTGCCTCCAAGACGTTCACTCTACACACTTCTGCCAAGGTCCTCATCCTTGTATTGAAGAGATTCTCCGATGTCACAGGCAACAAACTTGCCAAGAACGTGCAATACCCTGAGTGCCTTGACATGCAGCCATACATGTCTCAGCAGAACACAGGACCTCTTGTCTATGTCCTCTATGCTGTGCTGGTCCATGCTGGGTGGAGTTGTCACAACGGACATTACCTCTCTTATGTCAAAGCTCCAGGAGGCCAGTGGTATAAAATGGATGACGCCGAGGTCACTGCCTGTAGCATCGCTTCTGTCCTGAGTCAACAGGCCTATGTCCTCTTTTACATCCAGAAGAGTCAACTGGAAAGATGCAGTGAGAGTGTGTCAATAGGCAGGGAACCAGGAGCCCTTGGTGCTGAACACAAAGGCAGGCGAGCAACGCAAGGGGAGCTCCAGAGAGAACCCTGCCTCCAGGTACCCGACTTGGAGGAGCACTTGGTGGAAAGAGCCACTCAGGAAAGCACCTTAGACCACTGGAAGTTCCTCCAAGAGCAAAACAAAACCAAGCCTGACTTCAACGTCAGAAAAGTCGAATGTACCCTGCCTCCCAACGTGCTTGTGATTCATCCATCAAAATACAAGAGTGGGATGAACAACCGTCATCCTGAACAGCAAAGCTCCCTGCTGAACCTCTCTTCAAGGAACCTGGCACCTCAGGAGTCCATGAACACTGGCACACTCACTTCTCTGCAAGGGAGGACCAGGAGATCCAAAGGGAGGAACAAACACAGCAAGAGGGCTCTGTTTGTGTGCCAGTGATCTCAGGAAAAGTCTCCATGCAAACGCAGGAGTGCATGCGCACACACACTGACACACACACACACATACACGTACACACACACACACACCCACGAGGGGGTTCGCGCGCGCACACACACACACCATCACATACGCAGTCAATCCGACATAAAGTAATGAGGAGCCCAGGTGTCTGCCTACACAAGAGGGAAAACTGGATAGTGATGGCTGCGTTTCAGGATGAGCCCAGACATGGGAAACATCGAGTTTTGCAGTCGTGAGTCTTCTGAACCTGTGGAGGGATTGTCTGTGTGTTTGTGTTCACGGTAGATGTCATTCAGTGTGAATTTCTGAATATGACATATTGCGGTGTAGGGTTGCGCGTGAGGTTATTGCAGGGGACGGGGTTGACTATTTTCTCTTGGGGTGTGTTTCATTCGTCAGTTGTTGGTGAGCACCAGAAGTTGAAATTTTGCGAACGTGGGACTTGTGTGGATCCTTCTCGCTACCTTGAGTAGCGGAAACTGGAACGCATTTGAAGAGAGGAAGGGTGTTCTTCTTTTGAACGTGCCTCGCCGTTTTTACATTACTTGTTGAATGGACGTCAGGCGCCCTAGGACTTGTGCCCTTGGTGGAACCCACAGAATGCTGGAGACAGACAGACAGACACACTTGCCTATTGAATGGTGTCCATTTCCAATGAATTGAAGCAGAAAATCATCCCACTGGTATGTGAGTCATTTGGAAGTAAGTCGTATTGATAATAAAGGAAATCAAACACAGGAGCGTGTGTGTATTCAACTACAATAAAATCAGCAAGCACTGAAATCAATCGCATTTGGTGTGCATCAAAATGGCGTCTGGGAGACTCCGGGTCAATCGTCCAGCTGCGAAAGGTGCATCTCTGAAGCACAGTCCCTGACCTGCAGTGAGACTTGTTCATCCGAGGTGGTGTTGCAGTGGAAATGATTGTGGGAAATGGCCCCTTCCTTTTGTGTATTCGCTGATTGGATTTCAGGCTCCGTTTCTCGTTCGGTACAGCGATCCAAGTTGACCAACCCGAGAGGAAAGATGTCCAGGGCATAACTCAGGGCTCCATACAACCACAGAATCTTGGGTGCAACCCTGCTCAAGCACACAAATGCGCGTATTAACAGTGTCTCTGTGTGACGTGTGTGCAAAGTACAGTGTGATGAGCATGACTGGCAGACAGGTGATCCATTGGGCTCACCTGAAAATCAGTCATGAGCATGGAAGAACACCGACGCCCAGGTCCCCGCTTCAGACATAACACCCACCAGCGTCTTGTGTGAAGCCACGGCATCTGGACTGCTCATGCTTCTGGGGATCATTCTCCTGAAAATGGTGGCTCCTTTCTCCCTGTGGAGCAACTCTCTACGCAGCGCTTCTTTCCTCCCCCAGGACTCATTT